>NW_024427107.1:32454820-32631943 GCF_017311325.1 Ursus maritimus | reverse complement strand
GGGTTGACCAGAGCCCAAATCGTTGACCAGGACCCAGGCATTGGGCACTTGTTTTATAGGGACCTTAGGGATGTGGGCTTCTTGATTTTTAAGCCTGCCTTCTGGGGGAGGGGCCTGCCGTGCTGATACTCAGGCAACCCTGTTTGGGTAGAGTCTCCCTGTCCCCTGCGAGGGGGGATGGGGATGGGCACACTGTGAGCTGGTATTTCCAGGCTTTTGTTCTCTGGCGGCTTTCCTTGGTGGTTTTCTGTGGCTCTTCTGAGAGTCAGAGCAGCAGTGGCCGAATCATAGCCTCTGTCTCAGAACAGAGAGATCACAGTCCGCTCTCCTCTGAGCTCACTTGGCCTCTTTAACTCTGTTTCTGTTGGTGCTGCTAAACCCTGCAGTGTCCCGGATTATGTGCCCCACAGCCGCTCTCCCAGCCCTCACTACCAGGGCCAGCACGTCTCTGTCCTTTGTGTTTCTAACATCACCAGCTGCCCCCGGTTCCCGCGCACACTACCAAGCTCAGCTCTCTGCTTCAGTGTGGTTCTCGCGCACTCTGGAGTGCCGGTTTTCAGTCTGGTCACGTGCGCTCCCAAACTCCCAGTATCAGTCTGGTTCCAATGAGCGCTCTGGAGCTCCGGTTTTCAGTCAGGTGTTTTGCGCGCTCCCGAGATCTCAGTTTCAGTCTAGTTCGAGTGTGTGCTCCGGAGCTCCGGTTGTCAGTTTGGATGTGCGTGTGCTCCTGAGCTCCCGGTTTTAGTTCGGTTCTAGTGAGCGCTCTGGTCGCAGGCGCATTCCCAGGCTCACGGTCTCAGTCTTCTTTCTCGCGGGTGCCGGTCGGTCCGTGATTCCAGCCTGCTTCCCAGTGAAGGTGGCTACTGTTTCCCGGCGCCTGAGTGTGGCGGCTCCCTCCCCCTTCTGTTTATCTTCCAATATCTGTGTGTGGATTCACGGCTCCCTGCTTCCTCAGTCAATACTCAGTACTGGAGATGTTCATTTGTAGAGATCCAGATGTATCTTCGTGCGTCTCAGGCTGATTCCCTAGGTTTTTAGGATGGTCTGGTACATATCCAGCTCGACTCAGGGGACCAGCTGAGAAAGGGGACCCCTATTCCTCCACCATCTTTTCCCCCTCCCTCCAATTTTTTGTGTTTTAAGCAAATCTATTATTTCAGCATTTCTGTCCCTATCTCTATCTATCTATCTATCTATCTATCTATCTATCTATCTATCTATCATCTGTCATTTGTATCTGCCATCTCCTTTCCCTGCTCTTTGGAATATACTTCAAAAGGGTTGTAACATCTTACTGTTTTTCTCAAGAATTAATGAGACTAATAATATCTTTCAGACATCTTCATTTAATATTTATATGACATTCATAATTATACTCTAAAAATTTTCAGTAGATAGTATGCTATCTACATCTTATTTATACCCCCCTGAAAAGGACAAGAACCACACCATTATTTTCTCTAATATTGCTTTTCCACAGGGATCATGTATTCAGAGTGTGCATAGTGCCTGGTTGAAATTAATCAACCACCCTATAGCTTGCTTTTTAAAAAGCACATCTAGCGACAGATGGATGGATAAAGAAGATGTGGTGTATATACACAATGGAATATTATGCAGACATCAAAAGGATGAAATCTTACCATTTATATCGACGTGGCTGGAACTGGAGGGTATTATGCTGAGTGAAATAAGTCAATCAGAGAAAGACAATTATCGTATGGTTTCACTCATATGTGGAATATAAGAAATAGTGTGGAGGATCATAGGGAAAGGGAGGGAAAACTGGGAAGAATTCAGAGAGGGAGACAAACCATGAGAGACTCTTAACTATAGGGAACAAACTGAGAGTTGCTGGAGGGGAGGTGGGTGGAGGAATGGGGTAACTGTGATGAGCCTTAAGGAGGGGACATGATGTGATGAGCACTGGGTGTTATATGCAATCGATGAATAACAGAACCCTACATCTGAAACTAATGATGTACTAAATGTTAGTTAATTGAATTTAAATAAGAAAAGAAGGAGAAAAAGCACATCTAGTGTTAAGAGTTTTGAGGACAAAAACAGTTTCTGTTCATCTAACAAATATTGATTAGGCATCTACTATGAGGCAAGCATTGCCTTAGGATGTGGGATCCAAAATTAGAAAGACACAATTCCTGCCATTGACTCACTCAATGGCAATTCTAGTCTAGTCTAGTGATTTTCTTCAATATATCAGACAACATGACACATGGAAGTTTTCAGAGGAAGAGCAGGATCACCATTAAGATACTGCGTGGAAATCTAAACTGGGGTTCCTGACATTTGTCTCTGTTTCCTGACCTGGGAGAGAAAAGCTCTAACACATGCTCTTGTCTGGATTGTCCAAGAATAGCTGACGCAACCCTAATTCCATGTTGTGTAGTCTCTCCAATAGGTACATTTTGCGCATTCCTTATGAGTTTAGTTTGCTTTAGCTTGCTTATGAGGGAGATATAGGACATTTTTCCTGTTTCAGTGACTCAGAGTAGAGGCAGATACATAAACTTAAGATATTAATAACTGAGGAGGGCACAGCTACACAGTTACCATAGAAATGCCATTACATGGGCAAAGGGAGTTAGGAAATTGTAGCAGAAAAGGTAACATTTAAATACGGTCATATATTTTTCTCTGGAGTAGAATATTATTTAGTCTTTTAATAATAAAAGTAGTGCATGAATGCATTCTAGATTTAAAAATGCCAAACATTGAAGCAAGGTCTTTAAGGATGAATGAGAGAGGTAGATGAACCCATGAGTAGGAGGCAAGTCTAGAGGGAAGAGGACACACCAGAGAGTAGAAATGTGCAAAGTGGAGGTGTAGGAGACCATGGCATATTTACGAAATATGAGTAAGTAGTTTAGTGTCAGTGGGACATAGAATATTGTGGGGAGTGACTGGAGATGAGATTATAAAGAAGGTTGAGTCAAGGTTGTAAAGAATTTTGTATATTATGTTTAGATGTTTGGTTCTTCCCCTTTTAGGCAGAGGAATAACTTGATTGGATCTGTATTAGGAAGTTCACTTTGGGAACGGACTGAAATAGGGAGGGTCTGAAGGCAAGGAGTCTCAAGGAGTTTTATATGCATAGTCTATTTTAAATCTTGTGAAAATGCAGATATTGTTATTTCCGTTAAATGAATGAGGAAATTGAGATCTAAAGGAATCATGTCATTTTTTTCCCCAAGGTTATGAGCAAGTAAGTGGTAGAACAGGGATTTGACCTCATGCCTCTTAGCCTAGCTGCTTTGGTCTCATCTTTGCTGCCATTCCTTTGGAGAAGTTATTAGTCCTTAGGTAAGAAATGTGGATGGAAGGAATTGAAGGCAGGACAATGAACATAAAACAACAAGGGCTCAGTTAAGTACAACAGTGTGTGTTACCGACTAATTGTGGGATAGTGTTCAGAGAGTTTTGGGCCTGGATATAAGAAGAGCTACATTCTTATTCTATCTGTGATCTTAACTAGGTGGGTGATGGTGGGAAGTCAGTGAAGCATTTTGGGATTCTAACTCTCTCTCTAGAGTGAGGAGTTTGGTCAAGCCAACTTCTAGGGTCTCTTCCAACCTTAAAAGTCTATGTTTCTTCATAAATATCACTGTGGGCTGGTATGTTTGGAGAGAGTGTCACAGAGGATGTGAAGTTATTAACTATCATTTCCATTTCAATTTAAGATGTGATGAAAGTCTTTTCTATTTCTTTGGCATTCTAGGCGTTCTTTTGACATAGGACATTCCACATTACATTGTAATTGCTTACAGGGGTGATATATAATAGGAGGAACCCAGTTATAAACAGGTGTAAGGGTCATTTGGTGCACACTAGCCAAGTATCAGTTCCGATTGCTTGCATGTCTTACTCTGCTCTGGACTATGAGTGAGTCAATGGCAGGAACTGTGTCTTTCTAATTTTGGATCCTACATCCTAAGGCAGTGCTTGCCTCATAGTAGATGCCTAATCGATATTTGTTAGATGAACAATTTCCACTGTCTCCTTGGTGTTTGACAGGCTCATGTGCTGAATGCATGTAGCTGTGTTGCATGAGCTTGTAATGAGAGGAAAAGCACGCTTGAAGAAAAGCTGACAACCCTGAGGGCAAGCAGTAGCAGAAGTACCTAAGATACTGGACACTCATTAACTTCCAATGATCTTTTATTCTTTCTTTCTAGAGGCAATTATATCATAAAACTGGGACTACTTTAATTTAATTTTATTTTTTATCAAAAAAAGTATTTCAAGGGCAAAAACCTCATTACTTCTTCATACTCACTTTATAAGCTATGGCATTTTCTAGTTACAGTGAGAAAAAAAAGTCAATGTAAGTTTAAGTCTTATCAGCATCTCAGGGCTCTTCTTTCTTAATCTCTTTCTGACAGAAAGAGATTTCTGCCCTTTCCCTTATTATCTAATCATGTTATACTTCGATTGTGAGTCTTCCACAAGCCCAGGATGGCTGGCTCATCATTTTGAATTTATCTTGGAAGCAGCTGTAAGAATTAAGTGCACACACGTGCACACACACACACACACACACACACACTCAACCTTGGTCAAGACATGTTGATTAAAACTCCTCTTATTTGTATCATGAATTGTACAATCTCCAGTTCTCTTTGCTGCTAAAATATCCAAACTGTAGCATCGGTGCCTGGATCAGACTGGTAAAATAGCTATATTGAAGACATGGAGCTCCAAACAAATGTTTAGAAAATGTGTTTCTTCAAAGCTGTAATGATCCAGGTGATTTCTTTCTTCTTGTTTTTAATTCTGTGGAATGAGGTTACTTTGTTCATTTCTCTTCTGTATTACAATATTTAGATTTCCTCTAATGTAAACACTGGTTAATTTTTAATAGGATTTGAGTATCCTCCAGTTGTACATTTTAGGATCTTTTATAGATTTTTCTCCAAATAGGTTCGGTTCTTCCATGTTTTGAATTAATGGCATGTTTGTGAGCTGAAACATGATGATGGATGTGTGACATGTGAAACAGAAGACTACAGGGACGTAATTAAGAGTATGGGCTTTGGAATCCTTAGCCTGAATTTAAATCTTGGCTTTGCCCTAACCCTCTCCTCCAAATGATTGTACATCCTTGAGCAAATTACTTTATCTGAGACTTGGTATTCTGATACTTAAAGTGAGGTGGTAATGATACCTAGGTTATGGAATTCTTATGAAACACTTAGGATTTGGAACATAGTAACCTAAAAATAAATGTTAGCTTGAAAAGCAAAAACATAATGGAACTACAAAGCTCCTATATATACATATAATATATAAATAGTACTACCCAGTGAGAAATCATGGTTAGATATTTCAAAATTCATTTCTTATGAGTTTTATTCTTTGACATTTATTGATTGATTCATTTCCATACTTTATTATTATGCACAGCATACTGTGAATACTTGAATACAAATGTAACTCCAGTGGTTACATTTGATTATTGCCTGCCTCTATCCAGGTCAGTGGTGGAATTACTCTTCTTTTACTATTTAAATAGTAATGTCTTGGGCACCTGGGTGGCTCAGTTGGTTGTGTCTGCCTTCAGCTGGGGTAGTGATCCTGGGGTCCTGGGATAGAACCCCGGGTTGACCTGTTAGGCTCCCTGCTCACCAGGGAGTCTGCTTCTCCTTCTCCCTCTGCACCCCAACCCTCCGCCCATGCTCTCCCTCTCAAATAAATAAATAAAGTCTTAAAAAAAAAAGTAATGTCTTGAATCTTTCCAACTGTGATGAGATACCCGATATCTTTCCCATGAAAATTTTTCTATGGTCCTCTCTTTCTTCTATTTCTTGAGTTGTTGGCAACTTATATCTTGTCCCCTATTCCTGATCTTTTCTCTTAAGTCAACCCCAAAGGGTTACCATCCTTTTCCTTCTTTTCCTCAAAACACTACTTCCAGAGGCATTTGTATGTGTTAGACGTTTTGTTTACTGAAGGATATTCTATATCTTGGAATAGTGTGTTGGATGATCCAAAATTGAATATTTCGTATTTTTCTTCCCCCACTTCAGGAAACTGGCTTTGTTCCTGAATCTCTCATCCTTTTGCCTTGGGCTAGTCCAGGCTCTCCAAAAGGCTCACTATCCATTAATCTCCTTCTCACACAGACCCCAGAGCTCAATGTTTCTCCAACTCTATTATGTAGAACAATTCAGTTCTATGTCTGTCTTAGTCCATTTTGGCCATTGTCCTGAGGGCTTTATTTTTCTATCAAACCTTTTCTCCTTAAGAGGAAGTCTGCTGCTAACTTTAAAATAATATTCCCTTACCACCCTTAACTCAAAGATAAACAAACTACAATTTTTGCTAATTCTCCACAGTTTATTCTAAACAGAGTGATACTTTAAAATTGTGAGTCACTTCACTTCAGCCCTTTGGGGAAAATTCTGCCTGGCTTTCAAACTCACTCTGAGTAAGTCAAGGTCTTTGCATTGTTATTGGGCTGCAAGACCTGCCTGGTCATCTCTCTGGCTTCACATTGTTTTACTCTACTCCTCTCTCATTCTTCTCCAACAGTATTGGCTTCTTAGCTGTTCCTTGACCCCAAAATCTACCAGACACATTTATCAGGCATATTTCTACTTCAGGCCTTTGTACTTGCTATTCCTTCCACCTGGAAAGCTGTGCACTGGGAAACTCTCCAGAGAGAGAGATGACAATATGTATAAAGACATAAAAGATTATGGTGCTTTTAGGAGCCATAAGCCTTTTCAACAACCTCTTCGACCTCAGCTGCAGCAACTTCTTGCTAGACACATCTCCAAAGGCAAGGGAAACAAAAGCAAAAATGAACTATTGGGACCTCATAAAGATAAAAAGCTTCTGCACAGCAAAGGAAACAATCAACAAAACTAAAAGGCAACCTATGGAATGGGAGAAGATATTTGCAAATAACATATCAGATAAAGGGCTAGTATCCAAAATCTATAAAGAACTTATGAAACTCAACACCCAAAAAACAAATAATCCAGTCAAGAAATGTGCAGAAGACATGAACAGACATTTCTCCAAAGAAGACATAGAAATGGCCAACAGACACATGAAAAAATGCTCCACATCGCTTGGCATCAGGGAAATACAAATCAAAACCACAATGAGATACCACCACACACCAGTCAGAATGGCTAAAATTAACAAGACAAGAAACAACAAATATTGGCAAGGATGCAGAGAGAGGGGAACGTTTTTACACTGTTGGCAGGAATGCAAGCTGGTGTAGCCACTCTGGTATGGAGATTCCTTAAGAAGTTAAAAATAGAGGTACCCTATGACCCAGCAATTGCACTACTAGGTATTTACCTCCAAAATACAAATGCAGTGATCCAAAGGGGCACTTGTACCCCAATGTTCATAGCAGCAATGTCCACAACAGCCAAACTGTGGAAAGAGCTGAGATGTCCATTGACAGATGAATAGATAGAGAAGATGTGGTATACACACACACACACACACACACAAATATTACTCAGCTATCAAAAAGGATGCATACTTACCATTTACATCGATGTGGGTGGAACTGGAGGGCATTACGCTGAGTGAAATAAGTCAATCTGAGAAAGACAATTATCATATGGTTTCACTCATATGTGGAATACAAGAAACAGGGCAGAGAACTGTAGGGGAAGGGAGGGAAACAGAGGAAGAAGTCATCAGAGAGGGAGAAAAACCATGAAAGACTCTTCACTATGGGAAAGAAACTGAGGGTTGCTGGAAGGGAGATGGGGTAATTGGGTGATGGGCATTAAGAAGGGCACATGATTTGATGAGCACTGTTATATGAAAACTGATAAATTAATGAACATCTAAAGCTAATGATGTACTATAAATTGGCTTATTGAATTTAAATAAAAACAAAAAAAGGAACAATAAGACTTTTAATACGGCCAAACTTTAAGTTCTGTATTTGTATGCAGAGCAGCATTGCTCCAAGTATTGGCTGCAAACCTGGTGTGCTGGTGCAGATTTGTGGATAAACTAATGAAGTTTCAGCATCCCTCAGTTGCATGAACTCCTTCCGAGGACTTGGAGGAGGCCTTATCAATGTATTTAGAAGGTTATATGGTTTGGTAAAATTTGTATAGGTAAAGTGTTTGAACTGCAGTTGGTTAGAACAGTGGTTTCTTTTCGTTCTGAGTCACCTTTATCACACTTCTCATGTTGAGTGATGTGGGAATGGTTGCAGGCAATTTTGGGATCAGGTATCAGGGAAGATGAACTTGAGAGTCTTTTATTTGACTTTAGTCATATTATGTGATTCACAGTCACTTCTCTTTATAGTTAAGTCTTTGCTAGCTATTTCTTTTATTTTTTTTAAAGATTTTATTTATTTATTCGACAGAGATAGAGACAGCCAGCGAGAGAGGGAACACAAGCAGGGGGAGTGGGAGAGGAAGAAGCAGGCTCACAGCAGAAGAGCCTGATGTGGGGCTCGATCCCATAACGCCGGGATCACGCCCTGAGCTGAAGGCAGACGCTTAACCGCTGTGCCACCCAGGTGCCCCTTTGCTAGCTATTTCTGAATGATGTCCAGGAATGCTACAATCCGTTGCACCAACTCACTGAGCATCAAGACATGAAGATTTAGGACTAGGAGGTCATACTGTGATGTGAATGTGTCCTTTGGTGCCCAACAGCAGCAGGAAGGTAGTGAAGAGGATCACACGAGAAATTATCAGAGCCAGAAATTAATCTTCCAGCTTATATACAAAAGAAACTGTCATTTTCCCAAATTTGAAAACAATCTTACCAACCTACGTGCATTTCCTACTAGCTGAAACAAACTCCCTAAACTGCACTGTCCTTTTTTTGCTTTCTCAATTCATGGTCCTGTGCTGCCAATGCTGGCAGGCCAGAGTGGGTCCCAACAGGGTCCCTGGTTGCATGCAGGATAGAAATCAAACACAAGGCAGCAAAAGATGGAAGCAGAGTTTATTGAAGATTCAGAGAGGGGTCAGGTCCAGACAGAGTGTTTGGGAGACTCAGGAAGGAAAGGAGGGAGCCTTGTCTTTGTTTGGGGTCTGGGTTTTTTTTACTGAAGATTGTGGTCTGGTGTATGTGTACTTTTAGGCATCCAGGAACCTACTAGGTGGGCCCAGGTGTTATTCCTTGGAGCCAGGAGATCTGGGCATAGAGATGTCTAGCTCCGGCGTTCTGGACTATGGTGAATATGATCCAGTCATTCTCACCTGGTCCTTCCTAAGATGTTATCCATTCTAAAGAAATCATGAACTCCTTGTCCCTTACAAGGAGGAATACACTATTTGCATTTTGAGGTATGTGTAAAGTGGGGGTGCAGGTCCTAGCAAGAATAGAAGCAGGAAAAGGAAGAAAAAGCCTGTTTTATGGAATCCTTCAGTTTCCCTATCTCACTGCTGGACATGAAGCTGTGCAGATGACACCATACTGAGTGACATTACAAATTTCTGCCATCAAATAAGATACAAAATAGCCCATCACTCTTCCTCAGCTGTCTACTCATCCATCTTTAATGAACTATCAAGTTTCCTTATAAAATTATTCTGAAATTTCTCCTTAATCTCGTTGAGATATTAACCATACCCACATGAAATCATCAGTTGATCTATGATTATGGTTACCAGCCATTCCTGTTTTCCCTGGACCAAGGGATTTTCTGAGAAATGGGAATTTCAGGGCTAAAATAGGGAAAGTCCTGGCTAAACTGAGATGAGGTGGTTGCCTATGTATTCCTGTCTTATTTATCAAGAATAACAACCCAATGACAGCTTATGGGACTTTATCTTCTCCCTGCCATAAAATTATCCTTTGTTTTTCCCATCTGCTGATAATTTATTCCCACATGAGGAAAAATTATTTTTCCTTCTTTACAAATATGACCCCTATAGCCATGTCCTGATTTATTGGCCTTTGTCTGTGGAATCTTGCCTTTTTCAATTGACATCTCCTTTTTGTTAATGTTTCCCTTTCACCAAGTTTCTGCCCTCCATCTGTAATGACTTTCTTTGGCCTTTTTCTTCTCTATCTCCTTCCTTCCTACAACAGATAATCCTTAAGAGTAGGCTAGGATCTGTGTCTGACTTCCTTCATTCTTCTCTTGCTTTTGTCCTCAGCATTTCTTGAAAAAATTCTCTTAAGATTCTCTTAACAATCCTCTTAACAACTGCCAAGTGGTTCAACAAAGAGTCTTTGTGATTTATCTTTTCACTCCTTTGAATTTTCTGATGCATTTTCTCTTGTTGATTTCCTCGAAATGCTTTTCTGTCTTGGCTTCTTTACACTGCCCCACCCTAAAACTCCCCTTAGTTCTGATTCTTTCCTTTTGTTGCCTCTCTGATTTCTTTTTTTCCTTCCATCCCCTAAAAGTTGGTGTTCATCAGTGTGTTGTGTTTAATCTTCTCTATATATATTCTACTCACTGGCATTTTACCTATTTTCGTACGTTTAATGATTATTTCAAAGATGGCTCCAAACCCTGCATCCTTATGTCCAGACCCTCCCTTGAGACTGAAATGTTTATTCCTAGCTCTACCTTGCATATCTTTTGCCAGAAATCCTTCTGAGCTCAAACCTGAGCATGTCTGAATAGAAGATTAGGATATATTTTTTCTCTACACAAAAAAGCCCTTGCTAATAAGTCCTCTGTTTCTTTTAATAGTATGTCTGGGTTGTTTTGTTTTGTTTTGTTTTTTGTTTTTGTTTTTAAGAGAGGGATGCGGGGAGGATCAGAGGGAGAGGAAGAGAGAGAATCTTAAGGAGGTTTCACGCCTAGGGGGGAGCCCAATGCAAGTCTCCATTTTACAATCCTGAGATCCTGACCTGTGCTGAAATCAAGAGCCGGACACTTAACCTATTGAGCCATCCAGGGCACCCCTGTATGTCTGTTTTTATAGTCATTTGTGCTCAAAAACTTCAGATTACATTTCTCCATCCTAAAGAGTTCCTTTCTCCTAGTACAAATTTAATCAATTGTCAAACCATGTGGAGTCTGACTCAGAAATGGCTCTTGCATTTTTTTTTAATCCAGTCCTCCTGCCACTATCACCTTAGGTTAGGTCCTCATGACATCATATTTATCTCATCCCCTTGCCTGTATTCTCATTTCTCATGTTTCATGCCTAATTCATTCTGCACTCTGCTTCCTTAGACTGACTTTCAGGCTTCTCTAAAACATGACCTACAACTACTTTTTTAAACCCTTACTCCTAGTCATCCCCTGAACACATCTGTGCTCCTTTAAGTGGTCTTCTAGTTATTACTTATGTATCTGATAAATCACTGTATTGCCTTGTGCCCTTGCTTATTTCAATCTATAGTGACACCACCCATTGTAGGCTTTTAAATTTATGTTTAAAATTCAATATTAAAATTCATGATGGTTCCTCTAATATCTTCTAAATCCTTCATAATTTTTGGTTTTTTGATCATTTACCTCTATTACTTTTTTTGTTATCTTCTTTTGGTATGAACCATAATATGATGTCCTCATGAAGTTAAAATTCTGAGATAGCAGAGGCTGTGTCAGACATTTTCATATGCTCTTTATAGTGACCTGTGCCCAGTTGATTCTCAATCAATGTTGCTTGAAATGTAATGATTTATTTTAACTTTATATGTTTCAGACCTAAAACATTATTTCAGAAGATCATGAAATTGTACTTGTTTCTACTTGTTGATTAGAAAGGTGAAAACATAGCTGAAGCAAATAGTCACCAGGTGGCAGTGCTACAGAGCTATTCCCAACCTGCTGCATTCTCTGATGTAATCTGGATAGAAATAATTTACTAGGACATTTTCTGCCCCAATCTATACAAAGTCACAGAATCATAGCTATTGGCTTTGGAAGGGTCATGATGACCCTTCTGTCCTACATTCTAGTTGTAAAGATATATATATGTATTTTAGAGCTAGAAATGATTTTCAAGGTTATTTAGGTTTTTTTACAGGTAAGGAAAATGAAGTCATGACCAAGGAGGTGTATTAGTTGGAACAATTTTGATTGTGTCATAAATTCAACAGAAATTGGTTTTTAAAATTAAAAAGAAAGGAGGGTGGTTTTTTAGCCCAAGTATCCAAAGAGTCCAGGGATAAGGCTAGCTTCAGGCAAGGCTGGATTCAGGGTTACATCCTCTAACTTTTTATTTTGCTCTCGGCTATGGTGGCTGTATTTAAGGTTTTGCATTTCCCAACCACTCTTGTCTTATGCTATTTATTGGTAAGTGTATCTGCAAAGAACATAATTTCCTTTTCTAACAGTTTCAGTAACAACCCTGGAATTGAGTCTCATTAGGCAGACCTGGGTTATGTTCCAGCTGGAGCAAAGGGAGAAGTTGGCCCCATTCATCTGTCTGAGGAATGAGGTTGATTTGGGGCAAGGTCAACATGTATAGTTTGTCATGAATAATTTTTCATTTCAGGATGGTGCCCAGCTGAGGCAGTGACTATGGACTGAAATCTAGCCTGGGCTGCACTTGCCAAGGCATGATATACTGGGCTCATCTGCTTAGATGGGATACTTTTTCTAATTTGCCTCAGAACACTGTATTCAGAAGAATGAATGAAATCTGAGTAGACCTAAACAAAAATGTACACTTCTGGTGGCAGTTTTAAAAAATCATGGGGGTGTTGGGTGACTCGGTTGAATCTTTAAAAAAATTATGGTTAAATTTGATTTTCTTTTTCTTCTGTTGCTTTCTTTCTTTCTTTCTTTCGTTCTTTCTTTCTTTTTTTTTTTTTAAGATTTATTTAATTATTTGAGGGAGAAAGCACGGAGGGTAGTGGCAGAGGAGATAGGGAGAGAGAATCCCAAGCAGACTTCCCGCTGAGCACAGAGCCTGACACAAGGCCTGATCCTATGACCCAGAGACCCTGGAAGACCACAACCTGAGCCAAAACCAAGAGTAAGATGCTCAACCAACTGACCCACCCAGGCTCACCTACTTCTGTCTCTTTCTAAATGGGAGGCAATATTGTATTATACAAAATGTGTGGCAATTTAGAGTCAGAATGCCAAGTTGGAATCTTGGCTCTGCTACATGTTAGATGCGTGAATTTGGGAAGAGTTTTAATATTTCTCAGCTTCAGTTTACTTATATATAATAATCATATTTCAGGAAGGTTGGAGGATTAAATGAAGCATAAAAGCCCATCATAGAGCCTAGGACATAGTAGCAGCTCAATTAATATTAATTAATTGTGGCAGTTTTTAAACATAAGCCCCAAATTCTTTGAACTCTTCTCAGAGAGGGATGGGGTCTATGTCCCCTTCTCTTGAGTTGGGGAATGCTTGTGATTGCATCAACCAGTAGCATATGGAAAAGTGACACCATGTGAGCTCTAAGCCCAGGTCATAAAATGTCACACAGCTTCCTCCTGGAATGCAGCTTGAAATGCTTCTCAGAAGTTCCCTCTTTAGATTCTCCCTCTTTGAATGAAGCCATCATGTTGTGAGAAGCTCAAGCCACACAGGGAGACTGATTTCCCTGCACCCTTTCAGTGGGAGGAATGCCAAAGAATTTTAAAATGCCTTATGTTGTGGTAAGTAGTATGATGAGTATGATTTTCCTACAAATACTTATTTCCTTGATTATTATAAGGATGTCTATAACTGTAATGGTTAAATTTATGTGTCAATTTGGCTAGACTCTGGTGCCCAGTTGTTTAGTTAAACACCAGTCTAGATGTTGCTGTGAAGGTGTAGTTTTCAGAAAGATCAAAGATTGAGTAGACTCCTGATCTGAATTTGATCTCAGGATAACATCAACTTTTACCTGAATTTCCTGCTGGTCTGATTTATGGATTTCAGGCTTGCTAGCCCCCACAAATGCATGATCCAACTCTTTAAAATAAATCTCTCTTCCCCACCCTCCCCATATATATCATTCTATCATTCTTTTTTTCTGGAGAACCTTGACTAATATAATAACTAAATATAGGAATAACAAGACACAGACATCTTTTTAACATAGAATAATTTCATTTCCATCATTAGATGATTTAGGTACTTGATACCTGAACTCACATTTTAGAATTTAGAGAGTCCTTATGCAGTTCTTAAATTATGCCATATGTGTTAAACTTTGCAGCCCTAATAAGAATTTTAGCCTCATGTTTCATAATGCTAATCTTATATCTCCTACAATTCCCATTGAATAGAGCTCAGCTCAGTTAAACTTTGGGGATTATTCTTTAGCAGTGTGTGAACAAGTTTGTGGTGAGGAGCGTAAAACTATCATCGTGAGGACTGTGCCCCTCCTTAAGCATATTCCTAACTGATTTGTGTGTGTGTGTGTGTTTCACTGTCTCATTGACTCATTATGTAAATGTCATTATTGAGCAATTAGTATTTGCAGGTAGGTGTGGGATAATAGTTTCTCCTATTGACATAGAGATTTGTGATCTGATGATTGGAGATGGTAGGTGACTCATTTACAAGTGTTCTCTTGAGGGAGTATATCAAAGATACAGCTTCATGATTTAATGAATTGACTCAAATTATCCATCCTTTTCCCACCTCTTACCGACCTTTCTGAATTCTGTGTCTAGCTGTCTCTATTTCTCTCAACTGAACCTTGCTGATGGAATCAACATAATCTTTTTGCAAATTTCTACGTAATCCTTTTAAACATTTCTTCATTTTGTTAAATTATACTGAACTTTTAAGAGGAGAAGCATGTGGTATAATACAAAAATTAACCAAGAATCAAAAGACTTAAATTGTGGTGCCAGGTGTCGGCTCTTTAAATTGAGAGGAGTCCCTAGACACACATCCTCACAGCTTCAGTTTTTATCCAAAATGACAAGTTCACAGAGTTGGATTCTATTACTTGGTAACTACTAAATTTTTACTTGGAACTGTTCCTGAAGAAATCTTTTTGCCAAGCTCCTACAGAGAGCCATTGCTAAGATATTGCTAAAGGGAAACAGCTGAGATGTGTCTAATTTATAATTTATTAATTATAACCAGCTGCAGGGAAAGGAAAGCAGCAATAGCCATTGGGATGGGATGAAAGAATGAATTTTTAGACAGTAAAAGATGATAATATATATCCTCTAAGCTGAGGGGTAACTGAGCAGTTGATCCTGAGCTAGGAGAGAGAATGTAATAAAAACATAAACTGTTGTTAGCAAAGAAGATGAAAGATCTCTTTTAGGACTTTTAGGCAACGAAACAATCAGTTGGAGCCTCAGTAATACTGCAAGAAATTCTCCCATCTGATGAAAAAAGCTAAAAGATTTGGTGGCATTAAGTTTATCAACAAAGGAAGGCAGTTCTAGAAACAGTGCGGATCCAGGTAAATCTGCCTAGGATTTTTAGAATAAAAGGTTTCAGGACTGCTACAGATAAAGATGGAACAACTTCTCTTCCTCCTATCTCCCTTATAATGAACCCTTGCCAATTTTTTTTCTAGTGTCATTTCTGAACCAGTGGACCTGAGCCCTTTCTGAGTATTTGGCCCATTGCCTACTCAAGACTTACCTTTTGGTTTCAGCTCTTGTTGGCCGTATTGCCTGCCCAGTGGGCATCTGCATGATTCTAACCAATCTGGAGTCCTGCATGGGCAGTCCACTTTCCTGATAGGGACAGTCCATGCTAGTAAAAATTCAGTTATGTCCAGCTGTATCTGGACATAATTTAGCCTGGACATTCCCTTAGCCTGGTAACTGGGAATACACTTGTAGCAGTCCACAATAAAATATTCCAAAGCTTGCTCTAAACAGCAAATTCTCATTGAGAATATGAGATTTCTTTGTAGATGTCATGATGAATAGAGCCTATGAAGTGCTGGGCTCTTATTATGTATTGGTGTATTCTCACAGCAACTTTGCGAGTATTTATTGCTGTACCCAGTTGACAAAAAGAAACTAAAGTTCAGAGAGCTTAGGATGTCAGAGTTACAGATAATGAAAGGTGTCAGTATTCAAACCTAGCATGGCTATCTCTTTCCTCTGCTTTGCTAAGCTTGTATGCCTCTGAATGTGCCATTTAGTTTTCTTTGTCATTTTACAATAACTAAATTAAACATTGTACTACTTGGTCTCTAAGGTTGTCATTTCTTTACTGAAATGTATTTACTATGGGCTAGAACTTGTAAGCCTAAAGATCTGATAGAATAAAAAAGGTAGAACTAAAAGATTAAGTACTTGGCCAAAAGAATGACTTTTTAATAAAAATCACTTCATGCCTCTGAGACATTTATTTATAAGATATTTTGCAAAGTTTTTAAGTTTCAATGTGTTTAATGAACAAACTGCACCTCTCTTCCCCCATTCCACATCATCAACTGTGAAGGGAGCTCATTTATTTTATTCTCTAGTTTTCTGGAAGAATCACTTAATTTCAGATTCTGACAAACAGCACGAAACAGTTCAAGTAACTGTCTCTAAAATGATAATTTTTATATTCATGGTACCTTTTGAGTATTACTGACATACTCTCATGTGATGACTTGGATTGACAACATGGAAAAAACTATTTTCCCTCCTGATTTGCTCTTTGTGGTAGACTAGGTTGCAAATGGATATGTTTACTTGAGTGTTGAAAGGTACTATTGAAATGATGTGAGAAAAATCCCATTTTAAGAACTCTGTTACCAGATTACTTTAAATTTCTCCCAATGTGTTAATAAAATTCAGAGCTGGAACTAGGCATTTTTTGTGCTAGAGGCAATTTATATCTAAAGGTTTCTTTTCCCTCTGCTTTGCTTTATGGACTGTCAGATCATGGAGTCTTCCTTGGAATCCTCAGTAAAGCTCTTTTGAAATAGGGATTGTTTTTGCTTATCCTTGAATAAGCCAGTAAAAGGCCATCTATCTTGCTTGAAGGACCTTAATTTTGATAATCTTGTTACCTAATAATTGCCACAGGCAGGTTCTTTGCTAAGCATTTATCATTTATTATCACAATCCTATCAGGCAGTTGTTCTTGGTATCCTCATTTTATAGAAAAGGAATCTAAGCATCAGAGAGGTTGAGGACTTGCCTGATTTCATGCAGCCTAGAGAGTGGTGGAGCTGGAATTTGACCCAGGCCTTTCCATGTCCAAGATCCAGGCTCTTCACTTCTGTGCTGTGCTGTCACCCATGGCCATGGAGTTCCCTGTATTTCTTCACAGATCTATTGAACTGTCTTCCTGAGACTAGCAATAATTTTTAATTTTTAAAATACTTCCTACATTTTTATTTGAAAGTAATAATGCTATTTTCTTAGTTTCTCTTTCTGTTTGGACAAACTGAAAGAGTTTTTAGTATTCGGAATTGACTTTAGGGTTTTACGAATGTTTTCCTTAAGCTTTTACACACTGTATTTTTGGCCTGAGTACTCTGTCTTCCATGAATATTTCTTATATGTTGGTCCATGAATCAATGAACAGGAAAATATAGTTACTGAATTGAAAAATAATACTAACAGCATAAAATTTAATGAGTTATTTTAGGTCTTTTTTTTTGGTTTCAATCAAAAGCTTACAAAATTTTAGCTATTTCTGTAAAAAATATTTGTATTACAAGGAGAGTGAAGGAACTATTAAATACGATATGAAGTCAGAAGTCATTAGCATTGGCTTATCATCTAAATTTTCCTTTTGATTTATTATGTGGGATAGAATAAATTTTCTTCTGCCCCTTTTACGCCTAATTCTCCCCTTCTTCCTCTCACTCCTTCTAGTTATTATTTCAATGTCTGAAAATTAGCCATGACATACTTTTTCCAGTTTTATTGAGATATAAATGACATATAACATTATATTAGCTAAAGCTGTGCAACATAATGATTTGATATATGTATATATTGCAAAATGATTACCATAATATGTTAGTTAACATTTACCACCTCACATACTTATAATTTGTTGTGTGTGATGAGAACTTGTAAGATATACTCTCTTGGTATAACCTAACCAAATGCGAGTTTGTCCACCCAATGGACAGCAAGCCAATAAAAACTTGACACCGAGCTTTTGCAGTGAAGAAAGATAGGCTACTTGTTGGTGAGGCACTACCCAGGAGAATGGGGAGCTAATGCTCTAAAGTCCTGAACTCCCCAATGGTTTGCAAGGGAGGGTTTTAAAGGGCAAGAATTTAGGCATTTCATTAGGTACCTCTGGTGATCATACCTTTAAGGTAGTGCTGACTAACTACTTGTAAGCCAGTAGGGTTGCATTCCTACAGATCCTTGGCTGGTCCAGCCATTTCTGGGGACAATATGACCTTTAGTGTTCATTTTTTCATCTGAACTGACAAGATAGATGCCAACTTCATTAGCAACTTGCAAATATACTGTACAATAGTATTAACTATAGTTACATCCCCAGGACTTATTTATCTTATAAGTTTGTACCTTTTGACAACCTTCACCCATTTGCCCCCTGCCCCCACCCCCTTGGACAACCATCTATCTGTTCTGTTTCCATGAGTTGGGTTTTTTTAAGAGTCTATCTGTAAGTGAGATCATATAGTATTTGTCTTTGTCTGTCTGACTTATTTCATGTAGCATAATGCTCTCAAAGTCCATCCATGTTGCTGTAAATGGGAGAATTTTCTTGACAGTAGAAGGAATAACAGCAGCTAATATTTGCTGAATGATCACTATATGTCACATACTATGGTAGATATTTCGTATGCATTATTTAATTTACAATAATAATAAAAGATAGGCAGTGATGGTATCTATATTCACAGATGAAGAAACAGATACTCTGGCAGGAAGGTTGGTTGGCAGAAGTTCGCATAGCTAAGTCATTGGGACAGAGTCTTGTCTTTGGGTCTTGAACAAAGACCCATACCTGTTCAGTGCTAAAGATGGTGTTCTTAACCATCATGCTCTTCATCAAGGCTGTTAGTAGCCTAAAAGAACACTGGCACATCCTAAAATTAACCATCTTCCTTCCTTGGAATTAAATATGCAATTGGTAGTTCATTCCTATGAAATATGTTAGGACTATATACCAAAGGATGGAAATGTTTTAGTATGTTAGAAATATATTTTATTGAAGAGCTCATTAATATGGGAAAATAATAAGCATTCAACTACTTTGAGTTAAAAATT
Organism: Ursus maritimus; assembly: GCF_017311325.1. NCBI lineage: Eukaryota > Metazoa > Chordata > Mammalia > Carnivora > Ursidae > Ursus > Ursus maritimus. The sequence continues at coordinate 32,612,890 of NW_024427107.1, read as the reverse complement.
TTTTTTGAGATTTTAACAAAGAAAAATAAGTAAAACCTACATTTAGGGAGTTATAGCAACATTTTTAATATTTAGAAAACATTAAGGTGGGACTGACATTTCCTCACTGCTGTTGTAAAGGAAGCCATGGCTAGTACTGTTTGCAATAGAGAGTTCTGTTTACTAATTTCAGAATGGATGAAGAACTCAGAGACTTTTACAACTGGAAGAAACTTTAGAAGTCATTCAGACAAATAGCTTGAAGTTTTCCAGACAGATGCTTGTCTCATTTTTTCTTAAACACCTTCAGTGATGGAATATGCTCTGCCTCCTGGGGCATCACATTTTATTTTAACAGCTCTTGTCACTTCTTTCTTTCAATTGAGTCCAAATCTATATCTGTAATTTCCACCCCATTGCTCCCTTTTTTATCCTTTTCTAAATTACAGCCCAAATCTTCTCATTTTCTGGTCCCTATCCCCTTCCTCTCTCTCTTTTTTCTTTCTAGTTGCTACTTACATAACATGATTCTGGGTGCTTTTGTCATTATAATGGATTTTCACAGTATATCCTTCATTAAAATAAAAATGTTCATTTTTAAAAGTGTTGCTCCAAACCAAAGACAATGCTCATAGAAGTGTTAGCAAACTGCAGAATGAAAAAGTGCTGTCATCTTCCTTGATCCAATTACCATGTTTTATGTGAATAATATATACAAAGACTGAATGTGATAATTTCATGCAAACATGAAAAACTCTGGGCATTAAAAAATATATATAAGGGATTTGGGACTGGAAAAAAGAGAAAATTAACAGAATCAGGAAGTAAATTGTAGAGAAGTTTGAGAAGGAGGATGCTGAGATGGAAAAGGTTTCCCTCATATACCTACCTATACAAACACTATGTGAATCACGCTGACACCTTGGGACATAGAGAATTAATATTAATAAATCTGACTGTAGATGCCTCATTTTTGTTGCATTTATAGCTGGTACTTTTAGGAATATTGCTCTAATTTACATGCTTTTTACAACAGTGATTGTTGGTATTGGCAAATATATTCCACCAAAGCCATTCTAGAGCCTGACAAGTATGAAGAAATTGTTAAGAGAATTAACAATTGCTTTTAGAAAGCGGACTAAAATGTTTTATGTCAATTTTCTTTTCAAATTGTGACCAAATTCTGGAGCCAAGTTCTGATATTCTTTCACTCATGGGATAAATTTTGGATTACATCATGTCACCAACTTAGCTAATTTACAAAGTCTACTATCCATTCTTCAACAATATCTTTAAATTTGGAATAAGCCATTAACATTGGCTTTATGGAGACTAACGTTCTAGGATGTAGCAAAGTGCTTACCTCTGGTCCAGTCAGATGGTCAACTAAAGTGAGGCCTGCTAAATAACATCATAGCAGCTTAAGCATAGTTAGTTCACCAGGAGACAATATGGGTTTCACCATTGAGACTGTTCCCACAAGTGGCTAGTGGCAGCAAGAATGCCTACCAGTGGCAGTGACTCGCTTCTCTGCATAAGTTATCATCCTGAACCATCTAGGTCAAAGCAGAGTTGGCTCTATGTTTGAGTTTGGTTTTATTTTTCTTATGTTGCTTATAGGTTTATTTGGCATAAGGAGTAGATGTCCATCTTGGTAAGAAGCTGAAAGAGGGCTCAAATTCTTCAAAGCAGTTAATGGCTCTGATACTGAGACATTTTCATGTAAGTTCATGTGTGTGCTGTTGTGGGTATCCTCAAGGCATTGTCAGCAAGGCTGCAGGAGATGGTAAGAGTCAATCTTGCAGATCTCCAGCCAGTAAGCTAAGTCAGAAGAGTGGCCTCAGAAATGTGTATCTCAAATGATCACTCAAGTTTAATAGTATAAAACAGACAAATGATGATTACAATATAGTGTAAAAATTGGAAGGAAAAATGTTTGTGGGTCATTTGTAGTTATTGTTAGGTTTTGAAATCTGTATTTTTTTTTTTAGTCTTAGAATAAATTTTATTTTATTTAATTTTTTTATTATGTTCATTTAGCCACTGTATCGTACATCATTAGTTTTTGACATAGTGTTCAGTGATTCATTAGTTACATATAATACCTGGTGCTCATCACAGCATGTGCTGAACTCTGTATTTTTAAGTGGAAACAATTTAATGAAAAAAATCTTTACCAGATTAAAAAAAATTATTTTGAAGATTTCCAAACACACAAACGCTGAGAGAATGACATAATAAACTCCCATATGCTCATCCCTCAACTTAATAACAATCAACATTTTGCCATTCTGTTTCATTTATTCATTTCCTTCTCTTTCATTTTCCAAAGTATTTTAAACATATGCATCATATGCACTTCTATCAGAAATTTCAGAACATTGAGACAAAGTTTAATGCAAAGTAAAAAGAAATAGGTAAATATTGCAAAATATTTGCATGCACCATTCCATTTGAAAAAAAAATCAGGTGTTCATTTTTTTTTAAGATCCAAAGTGTCTAATAGCAGAAAATAATATTTTACTCTTCAAAAAAAAATATGACATCACCACCATGCTCCTATGATGCATTCAGTTCAGAATTCCAGATGGGTTTTAAATCATATCATAAATTCTCCCAAACATAAAAATAATTCTGTATCTCTATAAGAGATAATTGTATGCTGAAGTTTTTTAAAAAAAATTCTACCATTGAGTTCAGCAAAGTCGCAGGATATAAAATCAACATACAGAAATCTGTTGCATTTCTATACACCAATAATGCAGCAGCAGAAAGAGAAATCAAGGAATCAATCCCATTTGCAATTGCACCAAAACCCATAAGGTACCTACGAATAAATCTAACCAAAGAGGTAAAAGACCTGTACTCTGAAAACTATAGAACACGTATGAAAGACATTGAAGGATACAAAGAAATGGAAAATCATTCCATGCTCATGGACTGGAAGAAAAAATACTGTTAAAATGTCTATACTCCCCAAAGCAATCTACACATTTAATGCAATCCCCATCAAAATACTACTAACATTTTTCACAGAGCTAGAACGAACAATCCTAAAATTTGATGGAACCACGAAAGACCCCAAATAGCCCAAGTAGTGTTGAAAAAGAGAAGCAAAGCTGGAGGCATCACAGTTCTGGACTTCCAGCTATATTACAAAGCTGTAATCATCAAGACAGTATGGTACTGGCACAAAAACAGACACATAGATCAATGGAACAGAATAGAGAACCCAGAAATGGACCCACAACTATATGATCAACTAACTTTCAACAAAGCAGGAAAGAATATTCAATGGAAAAAAGAGTCTCTTCTACAAATGGTGTTGGAAAACTGGATAGCAACATGCAAAAGAATGAAACTGGACCACTTTCTCGCACCATACACAAAAATAAATTCATAATGGATGAAAGACCTAAATGTGAAATAGGAAACCATCAAAATGCTAGAGGAGAACACAGGCAGCAACATCTTTGACCTCAGCTGTAGCAATTTCTTACTAGACATGTCTCCTGAAGCAAGGGAAACAAAAGCAAAAATGGACTATTGGGACTTTCTTCTGCAAAGTGAAGGAAACAATCAACAAAACCAAAAGGCAGCCATCAGAATGGGAGAAGATATTTGCACATGACGTATCTGATAAAGGGTTAGTATCCAAAAATCTGTAAAAAACTTATCAAACTCAACATCCAAAAAACAAATAATCTAGTTAAGAACTCAGCAGAAGACCTGAATAGACATTTCTTCAAAGAGGACCCACGTAGCTGAGACAGATGGGAAAAAATGCTCAATATCACTCATCATTAGGTAGATACAAATCAAAACCACAATGATACACCACCTCACACCTGTCAGAATGGCTAAAATTAACAACTCAGGAAATAATAGATGTTCATGAGGATGCAGAGAAAGGGGAAACCCTCTTGCACGGCTGGTGGTAATGCAAACTGATGCAGCCACTCTGGAAAATGGTGTGGAATTTCCTCAAAAAACTAAAAATAGAAGTACTCTACAACCCAGCAGTTGTACTACTAGGTATTTATCCAAAGGATACAAAAATACAGATTTGAAGGCACACATGCACCCCAACATTATAGCAGCATTATCAACAATACCTGAATATGGAAAGAGTCCAAATGTCCATTGACTGATGAATGGATAAAGAAGAGGTGATATTATATATATATATATATGCACACATATACACATATACACATACACACACACACACACACACACACACACACACAATGGAATCTTACTTAGCCATCGGAAAGAATGAAATCTTGCCATTTGCAATGATGTGGATGGAACTAGAGTGTATTACACTAAGTGAAATAAGTCAGTCAAAGACAAGTGCCATATAATTTCACTCATATGTGGAATTTAAGAAACAAAACATATGAACATAGGGGAAGGGAAGTAAAAATAAGGTAAAAACAGAGAGGGGACAAATCATAAGAGACTCTTTAGAGAACAAACTGATGGTTACCAGAGAGGAGGGGGTGGGGGGGGATGGGCTGAATGATGGGCATTAAGGAGGGCACTTGTGATGAGCACTGGGTGTTATATGTAAGTGATGAATCACTAAATTCTAGTCCTGAAACTAATCTACACTGTATGTTAACTAACTTGAATTTAAATAAAATCTGGGGAGAAGAAAAAAACTCTATTAGTCTTTTTCTTTGACCGTTGCTTTTTGTTGGGAAAATTGGTATGCCCAAAGATAAGTTCTTCAGCTAATCTCATCCAAGGAGAAACAATATGTAGATTTAATAGGTCCATGTTATATTTCAGGAATAATAAAAGTAACTATATGCATAAATATATATATATGTATGTATGCACACACAGTTATGTATGTGTATGTATCTATATATCTCAAGATACATGTATTTATGCTATTATATATTAAGAAGATACACAGAGACACAGATATACACACACATAGTGTCTTCTTGAATGTAGCACTTTTGCTTTGCTCTTGTTGATATGTCATATGGTTAACATATTTAACAAGTTAAGGAATTGGGGAAATCCCAGCCCTGATTTCACCCCTGCATTCTTTTCCACTATGCTACATTGGCTATCCTTGCCATGGCACTTGTGCTTTCACCTGCAGGCATTCTGTCTGGGGACATGACACATCCCTTCTAGTGCATGCACTAACTAACAAGTCCCACTGACTGGTCCCTTGTCTAAGGATCATGTGTGGAGCTTGGAGAGAGTCAAACATTGACTTAGAGATAGAGGGCAACGATGAGAATTCAGAACAAAGAGAAGCAGATTTTTAATTATTTGCTGTGTGTGTTTGTAAGGTTTGCTGAATGATACTCTGGTTTAAGTTGTATATAAAAGGAAATCCGTAAAACATAGCCCCTTTAATTATGAAATTCACTTAATCAATGACAATGAAGTTTCCAAAGCTTTCAAATAAATTTTTGAAATTAAGGCACATGTAAAAAGGCCTTTCGTTTAAAATATTGTGATTTTACACTTATTCTGAAATTCCCTGTAGCTTCTTGTGATACAGAAATTAATCTATAACACCTTTTCTTGTTCTGCTCCTATGCTTCTTTTCCTCTGATTAATGGCTTTACAGGGGAAAAAATCTGTTTCATTTAAAATTACTTTCTGTAAATGGTAAAAAATATTAAATTTTATTTTGCAAGTCATTCTGTTCCCACTCATCTCTATTTTTGCAAAATTATCTACTGCGCTCAAAAAGTCCCTAAAAAATCGAGTTAAAAAATTATAGCTACTTACTTAAAGATTATATGTGTAGTTTCATAAAGAATCCAGAAATGACAAGAGCATTTAACACTTTTCCCTTGTTTCCTCTAAAAAACCAATACAACTTTTGAATTTTATGCATAAATCTCCAAAATTATCTAATTAAAAAAAAGAAATGGAGACTTTAGTGTAAGACATAGTAACCACAAAACATGTAATAGGAATAATCAGAATGCTCTTACTAAGTCTATGTGTAATATAAAACTCAGTTAATACAGCAATACAATTGTTCTTCCCTACTAGTGCAGTTTAAAAACAAAATTTTTGACTAATTATAGATTAGTGATAACTATAGATTAGGGATAATGCTTAATCACAGAAAAAAAAATCAATGTTTTAAAGCTATATATGCATACAGAAAACTTTGGTGTTTTTCCATTATGATTTGTGACCCAGATTCCTCTCTTCTCATCAGTGCTTATTTAATGATTACCCATTATGTTCATCTCACCTTCCCTGTCTGCTAGAAATCCTTTCATAATATTTCAGCTTTCAATGGTCTTCCTCCTTCTTGAATTCTTATTGAAAGTTAAAAATTTTGTCAAAAACAGCAGTTAACACCTACCACTTAAAATTATTAATTAATTGCTTTATGTCTATTTTGTGTACCATTAATTCACAACCTCAATATTGCCATTTGTGAGAAAACTAAACATTCATTTTAGAGACATGTAAAATTCAACGTAATACTGCTCTGTGGTTTTACAATGCAACCTATCATTTAATATTCCCAATTTGGCTTAATTTTTAACACTTGAACAATGCAGTTTAATCTCATCACCCAATTTTAAGCACAATGAGTGAATAATTCTTAATATTACAAATTCAATAATTGTTGAATATTATAGAGTAATGAGTTACATGCAATCAATTAGAACCATTTAACAGTTCTTCCAACAAATGAGTGTAATCAAGGCCCACAAGCATTTATCTTTTGAGTTGTAAATTAATTAAAAGGCAGGCTGTGATCCCTTCATTGTTTTCTACAAATATATTTATTCAATTCCTGCCAGTAAAAATTATTCTTTCTCAAGTATTATAATTAAAATTCTATTTAAATACTTAATCCCTTTAACCTAAACAATATACGTCCTTAATGTGTATTTGTCCATTCAAATTATTCAGTGTGGTTATATAATCTCCCAGTGTAAACTCAAGTTTGCTTGGAAATAGTATATTGTTTTGTCTATGGCAAGATTTCACAAGCATAAGGCTTGTAGCCCAGTTAATCTGAGTTAATCTGTTGGAATGTCTATTTTAAGTATCTTTGTTTTGTTTGTTTGTTTTGTTTAGTTGGGTGGGGGAAGGGCAGAGGTAGGGAGAGAATCTTAAGCAGGCTCCACACCCAGCTGAAAGTCCAGTGTGGGGCTCAGTCTCACAACCCTGAGATCCTGACCTGAGCTGAAATCAAGGGTTGGTCACTTAACTGGCTGAGCCACCTAGGCATCCCTTGAGTATCTCTCTTTTATTCATACATACATAGTGTATTTTGTCTGGATTATCTTTCTTATGAAAAATGTTGGTTGTTTGATAAATATAATTTAACCATCTGTACCTCAATTTCTTTATCTATAAAATGAGAGTAACAGTGGTTTCCTCTTCATAGGGTGTTGTGTATATAACATGTGTTCATACATATAGAATACTCTGAATGGAGTTTGGCACATGGTGAAGAAATGTAGTTATTACTACTGTTGTGGTGGCTGGTGAAAATGCTATCACAAAACTAATTGAAATAATGTCAGATAATCAATGTGTCTGATTTTTTTCCTCTGCACAGTCTATAGTAATGAGTGGTCATTTTGCTGACAACAATTTGGTGATTGTTTTTCCTCTCTCTGTTCCATGAGGAACTTAAAGTGAACTAAAAATTCAACCTCATATACAAAGGTATTTGAATTAAAGCACTATCAGGCAGCAAAAGTTTCAGCAGGTGGAAGTATATTAGAAACAGAGAAGTGTGTGGAGATTCCTCAAAAAGTTAAAAATAGAGCTACCCTATGACCCAGCAATTGCACTACTGGATATTTACCCCAAAGATACAGATGTAATGAAAAGAAGGGCCACATGCCCCTCAATGTTTGTAGCAGCAATGTCCACAATAGCCAAACTGTGGAAGGAACCGAGATGCCCTTCAACAGACGAATGGATAAAGAAGATGTGGTTCATAGAGACAATGGAATATTACTCAGCCATCAGAAATGATGATTACCCAACATTTGCATCAGCATGGATGGAACTGGAGGAGATTATGCTAAGTGAAGTAAGTCAATCAGAGAAAGACAATTATCATATAATTTCACTTATTTATGGAACATAAGGAATAGCAGGAGGACATTAGGAGAAGGAAGGGAAAAATGAAGGGGGGAAATCAGAGGGGGAGATGAACCATGAGAGACTATGGACTCTGGGAAACAAACTGAGCGTTTCAGAGGGGAGGCGGGTGGGGGATGTGTTAGCCCAGTGATGGGTATTAAGGAGGGCAAGTATTGCATGGAGCACTGGGTGTTATATGCAAACAATGAATCATGGAGCACTACATCAAAAACCAATGAGGTACTGTATGGTGACTAATATAACATAATAAAAGAGAAAAGCAAAGAAGTTATATTAAATCTTGCTTTTTCATATATTTACATTTATTTTTATCATTGTCATTAAAATTTTTATTTTTCTTAAATTTGTGGAATTATATCTCAAATTATTCAACATCCTTGTCCATTGATTGATGCTATTGAGTGAAAAGCACATTTTCTAGAGCTGTTATACTGTGAGCCAGTCAGAGAGAGGCCAAGCAGTATATGCAATAATTTATTTTTAAAGGAATGAAGATTCTTCACATGAGCAAAGAATCTTATATTGGGCTCCAGAAATATTCCATATAGTATGAAAAGCTGGGATAATACCACTATTTTTTAGAAAAAAAGGAAAGGTCTATATTCATTAAGGTGTTTCACATAGCTTCTGTACAGTATAATACAACTACTACTAATTGTAATGAATGATTAATTGCAAATGAAATAAATCATAAACAAACATGCTATGTTTTTCTCTATTTAGGTTATCCCATTCTTCATAATTACCTTAAAATATTACAGGTCCCGACTTAAGGAAGATTTACCCAAAAACGGTGATATTGTTTTAGCTGTATGAATTTAGAAAAAAAGTTAATTGAGAAACTCCTTGACTAGTTTCAGAAAATCCATTTGGTACCTCTCTTTCAGGGTTATTACTGTGAATGGGAATGATATTTACACTTTTACCTATAATCCTCACATTAGAAATCAAGATATGAAATGTCTCTATATTTGAATAAATTTTGCTCTTTCTTTTTTAAAAAAATTTCTATTCAAATTCTAGTTAGTTAACATACAGTGCAATATTGGATTTAGGAGTAGAATTCAGTGATTCATCACTCATATGCAACACCCACTGCTCATCACAAGTGCCCTCCTTAATACCCATCACCCATCTAGCCCATCCTCCACCCACCTCCCTCCATCAACACTGAGCTTATTCTCTATCTTTAAGAGTCTCTTACTGTTTGTTTCCCTCTCTCTTTTTTTGCCCCCCCTTCCCATATGCTAATCTGTTTTGTTTCTTAAATTCCACTTATGAGTGAAATCATATGGTGGTATTCTTTTTTCTCTATCTGACTTATCTCACTTAGCATAATACATTCTAGCTCCATCCACATCATTGCAAATGGCAAGATTTCATTATTTTTGATGGCTGAGTGATATTTCATTGTTTATAAATACCAACTCTTCTTTATCCATTCATCAGTCGATGGACATTTGGGCTTTTTCCATAATTTGGCTATTGTTGATAATGCTGCTACAAACACCTGGGTGCATGAACCCCTTTGAATCTGTATTTCTGTATCCTTTGGGTAAGTACCTAGTAGTGCAATTGCTAGGTCATAGGGTAGTTCTATTTTTAACATTTTCAGGAAGTTCCATATTGTTTTCCAGAGTGGGTGCACCAATTTGCATTCCCAGAGTGCAAGAGGTTTCCCCTTTCTCTGTGTCCTCACCAACATCTATTATGTCCTGAATTGTTAATTTTAGCCATTCTGACAGGTGTGAGGTGGTGTATCATTGAGGTTTTGTTTTGTATTTCCCTGATGATAAATGATGTTGAGCATTTTTTCATGTGTCTTAGCCATCTGAATGTCTTCTTTGGAAAAGTGTCTATTCATGTCTTCCACCCATTTCTTAATTGGATTATTTGTTTTTTGGATGTTTGTGGAAGAGACTCTATTTTCCATTGGATATTTTTTCCTGCTTTGCTGAAAGTTAGTTCACCATATAGTTGTGGGTCCATTTCTGGGTTCTCTATTCTGTTCCACTGAGCTTTGTGTCTGTTTTTATGCCAGTACCATACTGTCTTGATGATTACAGCTTTGTAATATAGCTGGAAGTCCAGAACTGTGATGCCTCCAGCTTTGCTTCTCTTTTTCAACACTACTTTGGCTATTTGGGGTCTTTCGTGGTTCCATCAAATTTTAGGATTGTTTGTTCTAGCTCTGTGAAAAATGTTAGTAGTATTTTGATGGGGATTGCATTAAATGTGTAGATTGCTTTGGGGAGTATAGACATTTTAACAGTATTTGTTCTTCCAGTCCATGAGCATGGAATGATTTTCCATTTCTTTGTGTCATCTTCAATTTCTTTCATAAGAATTCTATAGTTTTTAGAATACAGATCTTTCACCTCTTTGGTTAGGTGTATTCCTGGGTATCTTATTGGTTTTGGTGCACAATTGTAAATGGAACGATTCCTTGATTTCTCTTTCTGCTGCTTCGTTACTGATGTATAGAAATACAACAGATTTCTGTATATTAATTTTGTACCCTGTGATCTTACTGAATACATGTATCAGTTTTGGCATTTTTTTTGGTGGAGTCTTTTGGGTTTTCTACATAGAGTATCATGTCATCTGAAAAGAGTGAAGGCTTGGTTTCTTCCTTCCAATTTGGATGCCTTTTATTTCCTTTTGTTGTCAGATTATGGAGGCTAGGACTTAACAGTACTTTGTTAAATAAAGTGGTGAGATTGGACATCCCTGTCTTGTTCAGGACCATAGGGGAAAAGCTCTCTGTTTTTCCCCACTGAGGATGATATTCAGTGTGGGTTTTTTGTACATGGCCTTTATGATGTTGAGGTATTTTCCCTCTATCCCTTTCTTGAGGGTTTTTTATCATGAATGTGTATTGTATTTTGTCAGATGCTTTCTCTGCATCTATTGAGAGTATCATATAGTTGCTTGATCTGCGAATATTGAACCATCCTGGCAACCCAGGAATAAATCCCACTTCATCATGGTGAGTAATTCTTTTAATGTACTGTTGAATTTGATTTGCCAGTATTCTGTTCAGAATTTTTTGCATATGTGTTCATCAGGGATATTGGCTGTCATTTTCTTTTTTAGTGGAGTCTTTATCTGCTTTTGGAATGAGGGTAATGCTGGCCACATAGAATGAGTTTGGAAATTTTCCTTCTGTTTGTATTTTTTGGAACAGTGTGAGAATAGGAATTAACTCTTCTTTAAATGTCTGGTAGAATTCCCCTGGGGAGCCATCTGACCCTGGACTTTTATTTGTTGGGAGATTTTTGATTACTGATTCAATAGCTTTGCTGGTTTTCAGTCTGCTCAAGTTTTCTATTTCTTCCTGTTTCAGTTTTTCTAGGAATTCAGTATTTCTAGGAATTTATCTGTTTCTTCCACATTGCCTGATCTGTTGGCACATAATTTTTCATAATATTCTCTTAAAATTCTATATCTGTGGTGCTGGTTGTTATTTCACTTCTCTCATTCATGGTTTTATTTATTTGGGCCCTTTCTCTTTTCTTTTTGATAAGTCTGGCTAGAAGTTTATCAATATTATTAATTTTTTCAAAGAACCAGCTCCTGGTTTCATTGATCTCTTTTACTGTTTTTTGTTTGTTTGTTTCTATATCATTTATTTTCACTCTAATCTTTATTATTTCCCTTCTCCTGCTGGCTTTAGGCTTTGTTTGTTATTCTTTTTCTAGCTCCCTTAGGTGTAAGATTAGGTTGTTTATTTAAGATCTTTCTTGCTTCTTGAGGTACGCCTGTATTGCTATATACTTCCCTCTTATGACCACTTTTTTTGCATCCCAGAGGTTTTGGACTGACGTGTTTTCATTTTCATTTGTTTCCATGTATTTTTTTTTAATTTCATCTTTAATTTCCTGGTTGACCCATTCTTTCTTTGGGTGTAGGATGTTCTTTAGCTTCCATGTATTTTTTTTTTAAAGGTTTTATTTATTTATTCATTCGACAGAGATAGAGACAGCCAGCGAGAGAGGGAACACAAGCAGGGGGAGTGGGAGAGGAAGAAGCAGGCTCACAGCAGAGGAGCCTGATGGGGGGCTCGATCCCACAATGCCGGGACCACGCCCTGAGCCGAAGGCAGATGCCCAACCGCTGTGCCACCCAGGCGCCCCTAGCCTCCATGTATTTGTGGTCTTTCCTAATTTTTTTTCTTGTGGCTGACTTCAAGTTTCATAGTGTTGTGGTGGGAAAATACACATGGTATGATCTCAATCTTTCTGTACTTGTTGAGGATTGATTGGTGACACATTATGTGATCTGTTCTGGAGAATGTCCCATGTACATTAAAAAGAAAGTGTATTCTGCTGTTTTAGGATAGAATGTTCCGAATATATCTGTTAAGTCCATCTGATACAGTGTGTCATTCAAAGCCATTGTTTCCTTGTTGATTTTCTGCTTAGATGTTCTGTCCATTGATGTAAGTGGAGTGTTAAAGTTCCCTACTATTATTGTATTGTTATCAATGAGTTTCTTTATATTCATTAGTAAATGATTTGTATATTTGGATGCTCCCAAGTTGGGGGCATAAATATTTACAATTGTTAGATATTCTTGATGGATAGAACCCTTAATGATGATATAATGCCCATGTTCATCTCTTGTTATGGTGCTTGTTTTAAAACATAGATCGTCTGGGGAGCTTGTGTAGCTCAGTTTGTTGAATGTCTGACTCTTGGTTTCTGCTCAGGTCGTGATCTCAGAGTTATGAGATCAAGCCCCACATTGGGCTCCATGCTTAGCACAGTGTCTGCTTAAGAGTCNCTTTCCCTCTCCCTCTACCCCTCCCCCTGATCTCTCTCTCTCTAAAATAAATAAACAACTCTTAAAAAAATATTGTAGTTGAACTTCAGCGTTATATTTTGCAAATTTAACTACAATATGTCTTGGTGTTGGCCTGCTTTCAGTGATTTTGATGGGAGTTCCTTATGCCTTCTGGGTTTGGATGTCTGTTTTCTTACCCACATTAGGCAAGTTTTCAGCTATAATTTCTTCAAACCTCTTCTTCTTCTGGGACTCCTATGACACGAATGTTATTGTGCTTGATGAAGTCACTGAGTTCCTAGCTCTACTTTCATGATTTAAAAATTTGTTCAACTTCATTATTTTCCATAATTCTATCTTCTATAGCACTTATTCATTGCTCTGCATCTTCCATCCTTGTGGTCATTACATCCAATTGGTTTCAAATCTTGGTTATTGCATTTTATTTTGACATGATTGTTTTTTAGCTCATTTATCTCTGTAGTAGGGTCTTCCTGATGTCTTCCACGCTTTTCTCATGACCAGCTAGTATCCTTATGATTGTTGCTTTAAATTCTGGATCAGGCATATTACTTACATCTATTTTGATGAGATCCTGGCTGTCCTTTTATTTTTCTTTCTTTAGGGATAAATTCCTCCAACTTGGTGTTTTGTCTAGGTCTCTCTTCTCTGTCTTAGAAAAGCCTGCTATATTTCCTGCTCCTGAGAGTAATAGCTTTATGAACAAGAGGTCATATAATGACCAGGGCCTAGTGCTTCAGGAAGTGTCTCTGGTGTGTGTTGCGTGTACTCTGATGCTGTGTTTTGGCTGCTCTATCCCTCAGGTCAGTCCTCTGGAGAGTTTCTCCTTCCCTGCAGTGGGGAGCATTTGGATCTTGGCCAGAGTGTGGCAAGTTTTAACTAGGTGTGCTCTGGTCTGCTTGTTAAAAGAGACCTAATGCTAATTCCACTAGTGCTGAAGCTTTGCAGAACTCTATGGTCAGTAGATGTGGTGCATGCAGGGGTTTCGGCTCATCTTCTGGGGAAGGGGCCTGCTGCTGTGGTCCTTATACACATTTGCCTGAGAAAAAGCAGTACCAGCAGAGCTCAGGGGGGCAGGACTTGGTGTAAGCAGGTTAGGCAGCCAGTGTTGGTGCTATGCTATTTACTGAAGTCAGTTTATGAAGTTTTGGGGGGGTAAGGGGGGACAAGCATGGGAATGGCACCAGCCTGCTCCTTTGTCCCTGGAGATGGGAGTCCACGCTTGCTGCTCTCAGGGTCTCAGGGAAGCACTTTCAAAGGAGCAAAGAATTCCCCCTCAAGCATCACAGGCATTTTTGAGATTGCTGATTTCACACTGTCTGTCTCTGGGTCACTTGCCTGCCTGGAGCAGCACAGTACACCTTGCGCTCTACCCCATCCAGACCTCTGACTTTTAAAATTTCAAACTTCAGGGACCTGGTGTGGTGGGGACCTGGGCTACTCCTCTGGAAAGGGTCTTGCTGCACTGGAACTGTTGCAGGTTTGACCCAGAATGGTAGTCATGCCAGAGTTCAGGGGCATGGGATTTGGAGCAAAACAGGCTAAACAACCAGTGTCTGGGTTAGCCACTCTCTGCAGGTGCTTCTGTGCCTATGCTAAGGAGCAGGGGAGGGAACTGGTGCCCACTGGCTCTGTTGCCCCTAGAGAAGCAATGCCACCTCTTAGAGATGAGTTCCAAAAAGTAGGAATAGTCTCTCCTTGTGTACCTTAGGCAATCCTCAGATTGCACCATCTGCCCCTGGTTTGCTTGTGTGCCTGCTTTCTAGGGGTAGGGCAGCATCCTCAGGTCTCTATCCCACCCAAGCTGGGGAAACCTCTGAAACTCTAGACTTTGAGCCCCACAGGTTGCAAAAATGAGCCCCTCTCATTTTCCCAGCCATTGGCTTTGAAAGTGTTCTCATTGTGCCTATCCCTGTGTACTCCACTCTTTCTCATCTTTCTCTGAGACCAGCGCTCCCTCCCCTCCACAGCCCACAATCCATTTCTTCCCCAAACCACATCTCCCTCTCTTCCTACCTTTCTTGATGTGTCCTCTTCTTTCCCTCTTGTTGTGCAGTTTATTCTGTCAGTACTTAGGTCAATTTCTTGGATGTTCAGGATGATGTGATAGTTATCTTGCTATGTTTGAGGGACAAGGCAAGCCTAGGGTCCTCCTACTATGCCACCATCTTAGCTCCCCCCTTCTATTTCTTGTCTTTTTGATATTAGAATCTAGTATCTAGTATCACTGGTGTGATCTGGCTCCCGCCTCATCTCCTCTCAATTGCATTCATTTAACAATATTTATTACATATTAGTTATGTGTCAGACACTGTACTAGAGTATTGGAATGCAATGCTGAGTGAAAAAGACATAGCCTTTTTCTCCTGAAGCTTACAGATGTTAATCAAAGTATCACATTAATGCGGAATCAGGCATTCACTTAAGCTTTCAGTGGTCCAGCCCACTAGGTGCAGGGTCTTGCCTTCCACCAGATGCTTCCAGCCTGGGAAGCCTACAGTGATGCAGTTCTGCTTGGACTCATTCAATGACTAGTTGACCTTTTAGCAATATGAATTGTCCTACTAATCATGTAGAAACATCCACTTCTAAAGAGAGAAATTTTTTTTGTGCCATAAATCATTTTTTAAAAATCTTATTTAAAAAAGTGTTTTTTACTGTACACCCAAGCTTTGATGAATTCTTTAAAATTTTGAGGAGTTTGTAAATAGAAAATAGTGTCTTATTAATGCTAGTTAATGAATATACATTTATTATTTGAAAACTGGCAGAGAATTATGATCCTTATCTATCTCAATTGCTTTGAAGCGTTCACAGAAATTTAATCTGTTCATAATTGAGCTTGGGAAAATAATAATTTACACTTAGCAAATGCACTATTTCAGTGTCACAGGTGAGACAAAGAGCAGGCTGGAAAGCTCATTAATCACGGCTTTCCTCTTACTGATTACAGAAAAACAAGAAACTCAGTTCACTACTGCTAAAATAGAACTAAAGAAATTCTTTTACAACAATACATAATCCTTGAATTTCCTGAAAGAACATCTCTGAGTCATGAAAAAGTCAAGTGTGATTCTTTCCAAGAGTTTTAAGTAATTTTATTAGTAAACTATGGTAAACAATATTTTAACAAGGAGATTGTACAATGAGTTTCACAGGTAATGTTTCTATGAATATACCATACCATTTTGGCTTAGGTGAAAGCAAGCAAATAAAAAGATGAATCACTTCATCTAATTCTCTCCCACAAAATAATTTAAAATACCATCATTTAAATTACCAATAAATACTGCTTTCATAAGTCCATATACAAAACAAAAGTGGAAAGAATAATATATTGAAAGAACTTGTTGTATTTATCTTATTTATGTACAGTGGTAAAAATTCTTATAGTATAGGTGTGATAATATTATAATAAAGTTGTGTGACTCTTTTTAAAAATATTAGAACTTGTATTTCCAAATAAGTGTTAGCCTTTCTCAAATCTTTTGGAAATAAGGTAGAATATAAATGTACAAATGAAAGGTGAATGATGTTGTCAGCTCACTGTACACGATCTTATAACACTTCTTTTGTTCAAGCTGTTTCTATTCACTTTTTAGAATTACTTTCAAAGTTTGTGACATATTCTTTTAAATTAATGTAATGATGGCAAGTGCTCATTTTTAGGCAGTCTCTTATTTTTGGTACAATAAAGAAGTAATTTGTTTCCAAATCTAGTAAGCATTCAGAATCTATAGAATTATATTTAAAGTCTATTCCTCATAATCAAAGAAATCTTAACTCGAACTCTGAAAAAACTGTAAGCCTTAAACAGAATGCCAGTCTAGACCTGACAGATATGGGATTTAATTTTTCGGGGGTAAGGTGTTTTTTTTGGTGAGCTGAGAGTGGTCCAATGTGAAGGATTGGGCATGTTAGCAGTTAATCTTTCCATGGTCTTCTATCTATCTTATAGCTGAAAACATCCCTAATCTGGGGAAGAACACAGACATCAAATTCCAAGAAGCATAGAAAATTGCCATTAAATTCAACAAAAACTGGTCATCACCAAGGCATATCATAGTCAAATTCACAAAATACATGGACAAGAAAAGAATCTGAAAGCAGCAAGGGGAAAATAGTCCTTAGCCTGCAAGGGAGGGAAGCCAGATCAGGTTTGCAGCAGATCTGTCCATAGAAAAATAACAGGCCAGAAGACAGTGGCAGGATATATTCAATGTGCTGAATGGAAAAAATATGCAGTCAAGCATACTTTATCCAGCAAGGCTATCATCCAGAATAGAAGGAGAAATAAAGAGTCTCCCAGACAAACAAAAACTAAAGGAGTTCATGACCACTAAACCAGCCCTACAAGATATATTAACAGGAAATCTTCGAGTGGGGGAAAAAGGACGAAAAACAACAGACTAGAAAGGAAGAGAGAACATCACCAGAAACACCAACTTTACAGCTAACACAATGGCACTAAATTCATATCTTTTAATAAACATTCTGAATGTAAATGGACTAAATGTTCCAATCAAAAGACATAGGGTATCAGAATGGATAAAAAAAAAAAAAGATCCATCTATATGGTGCCTACAAGAGATTCATTTTAGACCTAAAGACACTTGCAGATGGAAAGTGAGGATATGGAGAACCATCTATCATGCTAATGGATGTCAAAAGAAAGCTGAAGTATATTTTTTGATTTCTACAGTTGCTGAAAACTGGACAGCAACATGCAAAAGAATGAAACTGGACCACTTTCTCACACCATATACAAAAATAAATTCAAAATGGATGAAAGATCTAAACATGAGATAGGAAACCATCAAAATGCTAGAGGAGAACACAGGCAGCAACATCTTTGACCTCGCCTGTAGCAACTTCTTACTAGACATGTCTCCAGAAGTAAGGGAAACAAAAGCAAAAAAGAAAGAACTATTGGGATTTGATCAAGATACAAAGCTTCTGCAAAGTTATGGAAACAATCAACAGAACTAAAAGGCATCTGACAGAATGAGAGAAGGTATTTTCACATGTCATATCTGATAAAGGGTTAGTAATCCAAAATCTATAAAGAACTTATCAAACTAACTATCTAAAAAACAAATAATCCAGTTAAGAAATGGGGAGAAGACATGAACAGACATTTTCCCAAAGAAGACATCCAGATGGCTAACAGACACATGAAAAAATGCTCAACATCACTCATCATCAGAGAAATATGAATCAAAACTACAATGAGATATCACCTCACACTTGTCAGAATGGCCAAAAAAACAACATAGGAAATAACAGGTATTGGTGAGGATGCGGAGAAAGGGGAACCCTCGTGCACTATTGGTGGGGATGCAAACTTGTGCGGCCATCCTGGAAAACAGTATGGAGTTTCCTCAAAAAGTTAAAAATAGAACTTCCTTACAATCCCGCAGTTGCACTACTAGGAATTTACCCAAAGGATACAAAAATAGTGATTGGAAGGGATACATGCACCCTGATGTTTATAGCAGCATTATCAAGTATAGCCAAATTAGGGAAAGAGCCCAAATGTCATCGACTGATGAATGGATAAAGAGGAGGTGGTATTTATACACAATGAAATATTACTCAGCCAACAAAAATAATGAAATCTTACCATTTGCAATGATGTGGATGAACCTAGAGAGTATTATGCCAAGCGAAGTAAGTCAGGGTAAGACAAATACCATTTGATTTCACTCATATGTGGAATTTAAGAAACAAAACAGATGAACATGAAGTGGGGAAAGGGGAGGAAAGAGACAAACCAGAAAGCAGACTCTTAATTATAGAGAACAAACTGAGGATTACTGAAGGGGAGCTGGGCTGGGGGCTGGGTTAAATGGGTGATGGGTATTAAGGAGAGCACTTGTGATGAGGTGTTGTATAATCGATAAATCACTAAATTCTACACCTGAAACTAATATTACAGTGTATGTTAACTAATGGAATTTAAATAAAAACTTGGGAAAAGAAAAGAAAAAGGGGGAAAAAAAGACAAGAAAAACAAGTGTCAGGAGGTTGTGGAGAAAAGGGATTCCTTGTGCACTGCTTGTGGGAATATAAATTGAAGCAACCACTATGGAAAACAGTATGGAGCTTCCTCAAAGAATGAAAAACAGAACTACTATATAACCCAGCAATTTCACTTCTTGGTATCTACCCAAAGTAAACAAAACACTGAATCTAAAAGATATATGCATCACTATGTTTATTTCAACATTATTTACAATGGTCAAAATAGGGAAGCAACCTAAGTATCTATTGGTAGATGAATGGATATGGGAGATGTAGTATATATATACAATGGAATATTACTCAGGAATAAGTGAATGAAATTGTGTCATTTGAGACATGGTTGGACTTAGAGGGTATTGTGCTAAGTGAAATAAGTCACAGAAAAAGACAAATGATTTCACTTATATGTGGAATCTAAAAAACAAAATAAAAAATAACAATACCCCCCCTCCGGAAATGGACTTATAAATACAGAAAACAAACTGGTATTTGCCAGATGGGAGGAGTGTAGGGGAATGGGCAGAAATTCATTTTTCAGTTCCTATTTTGTTTCCTGCTTAACCTTTGTGACTTTGGAGGATGTTTCTCAAAGTTTTGTTGTGTCTCAGGTCCATTATTTCTTTTTCAGTTTTATTGTTTTAAAAATGGAAATGATAATAATGGCAATAACCTTATAGGCAGTTGAGTTCAGGATCATAAAAATGTTGTGTGACTATAAGGCACACTAAGTTGTTATTCACATTATTATGAACTGAATAAAGCAACTCAGTTTATTGCCATCTTTATCATGGTGTCAACAATAGAAAGAAAAGGAGTTCCAAGTTGTCCACTCTGTTATTCTGCTTTGTCTAAGGCTATTTTTAAATAAACACTTGGTGAATGCACAGCATGTTTACCTTATGTACTGTAGGGAACATAAAGGTGTATCGATATGAGAGGCAGCTTGATGGAATGAAAAGAATTGAGACTTTGAATCCTGACTCTTCCACTTGCTTGCACTGTGATCTTAGAAAAGTTGCTTACTTTTGAGCCTCTGTTCTCTTATCTGAACGAGATTAATAAATACTCATCTTACATGATTGATGTGAGGGTTAAAAGCTGTGAATTGAGTCAAATGTCTGACACATTGCACATACTCATCCAAAACTAATAACTATCAATTAGCTATTTCTGTTCCTTTTCCTTTCCCCTATCCTGGATTCTAGTCTCAAGCTATGTGATCAAACATATGTCACTTGTCCATTTATAAAATGAGGGTTTTGAGTAAGTGACTACTCAGGTCCTTTGTATTCTTATATCTGGTGATTTCAGAAATGAGCAGTGTTTGCTTCACCAAGACTTCCCCCAGATCTGTCCTTGAGATACTGGTGATGATTTAGACTGCTGTGGATATGAACAGACGCAATTGTAGTGGGAGCCCCAGTAAGCTGAGGGCCAAAAATGGAGGAAGGCACAGGGTCATGACAAAGGGAAGCACAAAACGTTAGAGGCACCTTTCTTTAACTTACAAGAAGATTTGGTGCCACTTCTGTGCAGAACACCCACAATTCGTGGACATGAGAACCATGATGCAGTTGTCTATATCAGGGAAATCCTGTGAAATTCCCTTTCTCTTCTGCCTACAGTGAGAAGGGTCAGAGTTTTACATGTCCAGTTTATCTCAGGCTTTCCTACATGGGTTATTCTCTTTCCAACTTTGAAGCTTGTTGTCTAGTACCACCGTTCAGATCAACAAATGCTTATTCCTTTGAATGAGTCTGGATGCCTAGTGCTGAGTACTCATTTGGAACCAACAAAAATGGTTACTTTCTCCAATGTACAGATTGCATCCAAAGTAAAGCAGATTTGAACAAGCACAGTGCATGCTTCTGAACAGGCATGCAGACCTGGAGGGTAGCTTCACGGTGATCACGGTCCCAAGTTCTTCTGTGACAAATTACATCATTAGAAAATGGTGGTTTCTGTGCCTTATTAAATTGATATTTCCCGCGATTTCACATCTTTTTCTCTGCATCCAATATCCCTGACCTTTTAAATTCAAATTTCCTTGCCTTAGACTCCCCCATTGACCATTTAATTGGTAGGTAGAATATACAATGGCATAAAAAGGACCCAGAAAACGTGTAAGGATATTACTCATGTAATTTTTGCTCTGGAAAATCAGTAAACCATGTGAATTTACAATATCATCCTTACACTCAAGAGTTTGCCCTACTCTGGTTTTCCATTGGCTGTGATATTCTTAATGGGTCAAAGAGTCTATGGGGCTAGTGGGACATGCCTTTGCAATTCTTGCACCATCTCCCCATTTGACCATTTTCTGAGTATCTGGGAGCCCAGAATTCCATTCCCAATGTTGAACTTACTTGTAGAGTTTATGTGAATCTTTTCCTCTAAATTTGGCCTCTGGAAAGATTAATGAGACTCTGGTCTAAAGAGGAAACAGCATCAATGGTGAGTATATCCCTTTGGTCCAAAGGGTGGCTAAGGAGTGGTTAGCTGCTGAATGAGGAATGTAGATAGAACTTGGATGTGTAAGTTGGGATAGAAATACCTGTGGCATGAGAATCCTATGGTGAGGGACAAAGCGAGGTGCAAAGAAGTAGGGGGAGGGGTGCCAGGAACAGGAGCTTAGGTGGGTGTTGATGTGGGGCTCGCTTTCTCTACACTGTCACATTCCTGGGTGACATTTTGAGAAGTCCAAGAACTGTAAAGATAGGAGGACATGTTTCCTTCCTAATATCCTAAATTCAGAGACCAATAAATTAAAAAAATAAGCAACGCTGGGCAAAGTAAGAAAAAAGAAAAGATCCAGATTCATAATAGTCATAGCTTCTCTACAGTTGTTAAAACTAAATAATTCCCAGAACATGAAAACAACCCCAATCCTTGTCATATCCTGATTTTCTGTAAAGATAGGAGGACATATTTATTTAAGAATTTGTTGGCTTAATTTATAACCTTAAAAATTTAGATGTGTGCCATGTGAGTCTACATTCCTTCTCCATCAAGCTTCCCAAATATTGGGAGGTCAGTTGGTCCTTTTTAGAAATTCATTCTTAATGTGCAAATAGAGATATGATTTTTCAACTTTCTTGGCCTTCTCATACACTACTCCTGTTTCTTATTTGAAAAAAAATATGGAAGCTCAAAGTTGGTTTCACAAGTTTTCATTTACCATTTGCTATGATTTTTGCCCTTGTCTCAAAAGTATTGCTTATTTTTTAAATTTATTGTTCTCTGAATTTAGGAAAAGGGAAACTATCTTAATATTTCCCCCTCAGAAACAATAACTAGTAGATATCTCAATAACTTATCCAGTTTTTCAAGATGAAAGTGATACACTGGTAGATGATTATACTACCATATTCAGGGTAAGGAAGAAGGGAATTCTCCACCAAAAAATAGAAATGGGAGGTGAATGTGAGTAGAGGACTGCCAGCAACTCCAAAATAAGCCAGCAAGGACCTTTGATAAAGGATTACAAAAAATCCTGCTTCATTGAATTTGCCTGTGTTTACCTAGTATTATCTAGTTGGTCATTTTGTGTGTACCCATATTTCTTTTTCTTTCTATAAATTTCATTACTGCTATCTAATTTTTCTAAAACAAAATGTGGAATAAAATAGAGTAAGAAAGTTGACAGTAAACTACACAGAAGATGATCGTATTCCTTTAAATGAAACAGATAAAATATTTGATATATGAGTTACCCATGCTTTGCCTGAGAATAGAATTTACAGAATTAGAATAATGTGGAAGGAAAATGAAAACTCTTAGAGAAAGTAATTCCACATGGAAGCTAATTTCTGTATTCCTGAGACTGGTTTTCCTGCAACATAACTTCAGTGATACTTTCTTAGATGGGCAGAGTCGAGCTGACAGTTTATTCTAGAAAGACATCCCAGATGTGGATCATGTTGCTCATTCTACCCTGTGGCCTTCAACAAGCATCAAGGGTGGATGCATTTACAAGGTAACTATGTAAGGTGATGGTTTTGTTAGTTAACTTGATGAGGGAATTTTTTACAATGTACACACAGATCAAATCATTTTGTTATACACTTTAAATACCTCACAACTTTGTCAGTTGTACCTCAATAAAGTTGGAAAATTTTATGTATTTATTTATTTAAATTCAATTAACCAACAGATAGTACAACATTAGTTTTTGATACAATGTTCAATGATTCATTAGTTGCATATAACACCCAGTGTTCATCACATCACATGCCCTCCTTAATGCCCATCACCCAGTTACCCCATTCCCTCACCTATCTCCCTTTCCACAACCCTCATTTTGTTTCTTGGAGTCAAGAGTCTCTCATGGTTTGTCTCCCTCTCTGATTTCTTCCCATTCAGTTTTCCCTCTCTTCCACTATTGTACTCTGCACTATTTCTTATATTCCACATATGAATGAAGCTATATGATAGTCTTTCTCTGACTTATTTCACTTAGCACAATTCTTTACAGTTACATCCATGTCAATGTAAATGGTAGGTATTTATCCTTTCTGATGGCTGAGTAATATTCCATTGTATATATGAATCACATCTTCTTTATCCATTCATCTGTTTAAGGACATCTCAGCTCCTTCCACAGTTTGGGTGTTGTGGATATTGCTGCTATGAACATTGGGGTGCATGTGCTCCTTCTTTTCACTACATGTGTATCTTTGGGGTAAATGCCTAGTAGTGCAATTGCTGGGTAGCTCTATTTTTAACTTCTTGAGAAAGCTGGTAAATTTTAAAAAGAAATAGCAAAATAGCAAGAACCTCTGTTCCTCTAATACAGGAGAATAAAATATTTTTCAAATATTGAAAAGAGAAAAAAAGAAAAAGAAAAGGGAGAAAAAGGCAGAAAAAGGAACACAGAACACAGATAGAAATACAAAATGGGCTAAGGAAGGGGGGAAAATAAAAAGGGGAGAAGAGGGTAAAGAGGGGGCCATGTGTCCTTGGCATTTGGAAGGGTTGCACCTTCTGAGCTTTTGTGTAGTGGTGGCAGGAGGGTGATGTGAAATTGAATGGAACATTGTTAACATTGGGTGTCAGATGTGTCTTGGTGTCCTTGTGAGATGTGTGTTCTGGTGTGTTTTATGTATTCCTACACAACTCGCTTAGCTATGTGCAGTTTTCTGCATTCATCTAGTGGTTATTATTGGAATAAATTCAGATTTTAAAACTAGCATTAAAATAGAACTGGTTATATTTTTATAGCTTTTTCACATAATTATGGATTTTTTTGATATTACACCAAAATTCAACAAGTGGTAGGTTCTTAAAGGTTAGTTGCAATATAGAATGTAAACTGTATTAATGAGCTTTTCATTCTCTTTCAGTAGAATCCATGGCCTATGTTGTATTCTGAATGGATATGTTTACCCATGCATGATTTTGTAACATCGTCTATTGGCCATTTGGAAAATAATGGTTCACTGAATTATGCAGATCTTCCAAATGGTGACATATTTCATCATACATTTATTTTTTTGAAAGATTTTATGTATTTATTTGAGAGAGAGAGCGAGCGAGCAAGCATGAGTGGGGGAAGGGGCAGAGGCAGAGGGAGAAGCAGATTCCCCAGTGAGCAGGGAGCTGGAGACAGGGCTCGATCCCAGGATGCTAGGATCATGAGCTGAGCTGAAGGCAGACACTTAACCAATTGAGCCACCCAGGCACCCCATCATACAACATTTAAAAATAACATTTGTGATTTAAGCTTCACTAAGCTCATCAGAAAAGTCATTATTGGAGAGCCATACAGTAATTGATCAAGTTTCCCCAAATTCTCAGTATTTAATAAAACTATTTTACTGTATCATCAAAGATATTCTGAAGTGAAATTGGCATTTTTTTAAGGCGAGGGTGTGTATTGGTGAAGAAAACAAGGGCTATTGGTGTAGCTCAGTTTCTCCCTTTCCCACTCCCCCTGCTGGTGTTCTCTCTCTTGCTGTCTCTCTCTCTGTCCAATAAATAAATAAAATCTTAAAAAAAAATTAAAAAAATTAAAGTGACTATTTTTCTGTCACAGAAATAATCTCAGCTTTTGTAAACGACTTAGTCATTTTCATCCCAAATATTTAAATTGGTCATATTTTAAATGTCAGGACAAAATATCTTAATATTGCTATTTAAAGTATAACTCCAAACGCCAGAATTTGAATTTAGAGCTGAATAATTCAACAGTTTTAAAATCTGAGAGCCACATACTAGTAAACAGTTGAGTTTTAATCTTTGGGACAAATATATATGTACTATCCTCTTTTTCAGCCATGTAAGTAAAAAAAAATATCTATGGCCTTATGATGGCAGATTATATTTAAAATTCTATTAAAAACTCCTTGAATGTGAAAGAGAAAATCTGAGAGATGCATTAAGTTCTGATAAAGCAATGTATTATCCCCATGAATGTAGACCATTCCTGGAAAATGAAGGAACCAAAGTTGTTTTTTCATCTGTAGTAATATTTGTTTTCTTGTTTTGGTTGTACAGTCTTAGTAATAGAAAATAGATTTTTGGAAATGGTAATAAATATTGTTGATCAGACAAAAGATATGAGATTGATTCCTTCCTTCCCTTCAAAAAGGAAAGATCTAACATCAAGATAAATACTAACCCTAGCTGCAAATGTAAATTACATAAAGAGCTTTAAATAATGAATATTTTTACCACTGTCGACTCAAATAAACTTTCTGGATAATCTTTTAGGACAACAGGGTGACATCTGCAAACTCAAATTTATGTAAAAGTTTGAAGTAAAAGAAAGAGCAATTATTGAAAACCCAGAGACAGGTGATGATCATTTTCTAGTAGGGCTATGGTCTGAAATGCTATTTTGATGTCAGTAGAAATGCTGAGAACAATAACATGAGCATAATAAAGAATTAGGACTTTATTAGCTGCAATCTACTTTTTTAGAAAGAATTTGTTTGTTTATATTTAAATTTTAGTTAGTTAATATACAGTGCAATATTGGTTTCAGGAATAAAATTCAGTGACTCATCACTTACATATAACACCCAGTGCTCATCACGAGTGCCCTTCTTAATACCCATCACCCATTTAACCCATCCCCCACCGACCTCCTTCCGTCAACCCTCATTGTGTTCTCTATCATAACAGGCTCTTACAGTTCGTTTCCCTTTCTTTTTTCCCCTTTCCCATATGTTCATCTGTTTTGTTTCTTAAATCCCACATTATAAGTCAAATCATGTGGTATTTCTCTTTCTTTGATTGACTTATTTTGCTTATATTCTAGCTCCATTCACATCATTGTAAATGGCAAAATTTCATTCTTTTTGATGGCTGAGTAATATTCCATTATATATATATATTTACCCCCTTTTCTCTATCCATTCATCAGTTGATGGACATTTGGGCTCTCTCCATTATCTGGCTATTGTTCATAATGCTGCTATAAACATCAGGGTGCATGTACCTCTTCTAATCTGTATTTTTGTATCCTTTGGGTAAGTACCTAGTAGTGCAATTGGTGGGTTGAAGGGTGGTTCTATTTTTAACATCTTCAGGAAGTTCCATACTGTTTTCCAGAGTGGCTGCACCAGTTTGCATTCCAACAAACAGTGCAAGAGGGTTCCCCTTTCTCTGCATCCTCACCAATATCTAATGTTTCCTGAGTTGTTAATTTTAGCCATTTTGATAGGTATGAGGTGATATCTCATTGTAGTTTTGATTTGTATTTCCCTGATGAGTGATGTTGAGCATTTTTTCATGTGTCTGTTAGCCATCTGGATGTCTTCTTTAGAAAAATGTCTATTCTTGTCTTCTGCCCATTTCTTAATTGTGTTATTTGTTCCTTGGCTATTGAGTTTGATAGGTTCTTTATAGATTTTGGATACTAACCCTTTATCAGATATGTCATGTGCAAATATCTTCTCCCATTCTATCAGATATTTTTTTAGTTTTGTTGATTGTTTCCTTTGCTGTGCAGAAGATTTTTATCTTGATGAAATCCCAATAGTTCATTTTTGCTTTTGTTTCTCTTGCTTCAGGAGATGTGTCTAGTAAGAAGTTGCTATGGCCGAGATCAAAGAGGTCACTGCCTATGTTCTCCTCTAGTGTTTTGATGGTTTCCTATCTCACATTTAGATTTTTTATCTACTTTGAGTTTATTTTTGTGTATGGTGTGAGAAAGTGGTCCAATTTTGTTCTTCTGCATGTTGCTGTCCAGTGTTCCCAATACTATTTCTGGAAGATACTGTCTTTTTTTCCATTGGATATTCTTTCCTGCTTTGTTGAAGATTGGTTGACCATATAGTTATGGGTCTATTTCTGGGTTCTTTATTCTCTTCCATTGATCTATGTGTTTGTTTTTATGCTAGTACTATATTGTCTTGATGATTACAGCTTTGTAATGTACCTTGAAATCGGGAATCCTGATGCCTCCAGTTTTGTTTTTCTTTTTCAGAATTTCTCTTGCTATTTGGGGTCTTTTGTGGTTCCATCAAATTTTAGGATTGTTTGTTCTAGCTCTGTGAAAAATGCTGGTGGTATTTTGATAGGGATTGCATTAAATGTGTAGATTTTTCTGGGTAGTATAGACATTTTAGCAATGTGTGTTCTTCCAATCAATGAGCATGGAATGCTTTTACATTTCTTTGTGTCATCTTCAATTTCTTTTGTAAGTGCTCTATTATTTCCAGAATACTGATCTTTTACCTCTTCGGTTAGGTTTATTCCTAAGTATCTTGTTTTTGATGCAATTGCAAATGGGATGGAATTCTTGATTTCTTTTTCTGCTTCATTACTGATGTATAGAAATGCAACAGATTTCCTCATATTGATTTTATATCCTGCAACTTTGTTGAATTCATGTATCAGTTCTAGCAATTTTTTTCATGTTTTCTACATAGAGTATTATGTAATCTGCAAATAATGAAAGTTTGACTTCTTCCTTGCAATTTGGGTGCCTTTTATTTCTTTTTGTTGTCTGATTGTTGAGGCTAAGACTTCCACTATTATGCTAAATAGTAATGATGAGATTGGACATCTTTGTCTTGTTCTTGACTGTAGGGGAAAGGCTCTCAGTTTTTCCTCATTGAGGATGATATTAGCTGTGGTCTTTTGTCTATGGCCTTTATGATGTTGAGGTATGTTCCGTCAATTCCTAATTTGTTGAGGATTTTTATCAAGAAAGGATGCTGTATTTTGTCAAATCCTTTTCCTGCATCTATTGAGAAAATCTTATCCTTTCTTATCCTTTCTTTTGTTAATGTGGTGTATCTTGCTGATTGATTTGTAAATATTTAACCAACCTGGCAGCCCAGGAATGAATCCCACTTGATCATGATGAATAATTCTTTTAATGTACTGTTGAATTTGATTTGCTAGCAGCTTGTTGAGAATTTTTACATCCATGTTCATCAGGGATATTGGCCTATAATTCTTTTTAGTGGGGTGTTTGTCTGGTTTTGAAATCAAGGATATGTTGGCTTCATAGAATGAGTTTGGAAGTTTTCCTTCCATTTGTATTTTTTTTTGGAACAATTTGAGAATAGGTATTAACTCTTCTTTAAATGTTTGGTAGAATTCTCCTGGGAATTCATCTGGCCCTGGATTTTTTTGTTTGTTGGGAGAATTTTGATTACTGATTCAATTTCTTTGCTGGTTATGTGTCTGTTCAAATTTTCTATTTCTTCCTGTTTCATTTTGGTTGTTTGTAAGTTTCTAGGAATTTTTCCATTTCTTCCAGATTGCCCAATTTTTGGCATATAATTTTTCATAATATTTTGTTATAATTGTTTGTATTTCTGTGGTGTTGGTTGTGATCTCTCCCCTTTCATTCATGTTTTTATTTATTTCTCTCTTTTTTTCTTTTCTTTTTGGTAAGTCTGGCTAAGCCAGGGGTTTACCAATTTTATTAATTCTTTTGAAGAATCAGCTCCTAGTGTCATTGATCTATTCTACTGGGTTTTGTTTGCTTGTTTCTATATTGTTTATTTCTGCCCTCATCTTTATTATTTCCCTTCTTCTTTTTTTTTTTTTAAAGATTTTATTTATTTATTCGACAGGATAGAGACAGCCAGCTAGAGAGGGAACACAAGCAGGGGGAGTGGGAGAGGAAGAAGCAGGCTCATAGCGGAAGAGCCTGATGTGGGGCTCGATCCCGGATCACCAGGATCACGCCCTGAGCCGAAGGCAGACGCTTAACTGCTGTGCCACCCAGGCGCCCCTATTTCCCTTCTTCTGATTGCTTTATGCTTCATTTCCTGTTCCTCGTCAAGCTCCTTAAGGTGGTAAGTTTAGGTTGTGTGTTTGGGACTTTTCTTGCTTCTTGAGGTAGGCCTGTATTGCTATATACTTCCCTCTTAGGATGGCCTTTTCTGTATCCCAAAGGTTCTGGACTGATGTGTTTTCATTTTCATTTGTTTCTATGTATTTTTTAAATTTCTTCTTTAATTTCTTGGTTAACCCCATTCTTCAGTAGGATGTTCTTTAATCTCCATGTATTTAAAGTTTTTCCAAATTTTTATTGTGGTTGACTTCAAGTTTCATAATGTTGTAGTCTGAAAATATGCATGCTATAATCTTGCTCTTTTTGTACTTGTTGAGGGCTGATATGACCCAGTATGTGATCTATTCTGGAGAAGGTCCCATGTGCACTTGAAAGGAATGTGTATTCTGCTTTATGATGAAATGTTCTGAATATATCTGTTAAGTCCATCTGATCCAGTTTGTCATTCAAAACCACTGTTTCCCTGTTGATTTTCTGCTTTGATGATCTGTCCAATGCTGTAAGTGGGGTGTTAAAGTCTCTTACTAGTATTGTATTGTTATCAATGAGTTTTCTTTATGTTTGTTATTAATTGATTTATGTATTTGGGTGCTTCCATGTTGGGAGCATAAATATTTACAATTGTCAGATCTTGATGGGTAGACCCCTTAATGATGATATATTGCCCTTCTTCATTGCTTATTACAGTTTTTATTTTAAAATCTAGTCTGTCTGATATTAGTATGGCTACCCCAGCTTTCTTTTGATGTCCTTTAGCATAATAGATTGTTCTCCATCCCCTCACTTTCCATCTGCAGGTGTCTTTAGGTCTAAAGTGAGTCTCTTATAGGCAGAATATAAATGGGTCTTGGTTTTTTTTTTTTAATCCATTCTGATACCATATGTACTTTGATTGGAACATTTACATTCAGAGTATTTATTGAAAGATAGGAATTTAGTGCCATTGTCTTACCTGTAGAGTTGGTGTTTCTGGTGATGTTCTTTCTTCCTTTTTAGTCTTTGTTGTCTTTGGTCTTTTTTTCTCCACTCAAAGAGTCCCCCTTAAAATTTCTGGCAGAGCTGGTTTAGTGATCACGAACTCCTTTAGTTTTTGTTTGTCTGGGAAACTCTATATATCTCCTTCTTTACGAATGACAGCCTTGCTGGATAAAATATGTTTGGCTGCATATTTTTCCCATTCAGCACATTGAATATATCCTGCCGGTCTTCTGCCCTGCCATTTTTCTGTGGACAGATCTGCTGTGAATGTGATCTGTCTTCTCTTGTAGGTTAAGGACTTTTTTTCGCTTGCTGATTTCAGGATTCTTTCCTTGTCTGTGTATTTTGTTACATTGACTATGATATGCCTTTGTGATGGTTGGCTTTTGTTGAACTTGATGGGAGTTCTCTGTGCTTCCTGGATTTTGATGTCTGTGTCCTTCCCCAGATTGGAGAAGTGTTCAGCTCTGATTTGCTTAAATAAACCTTCTGCCCCCTTTTCTCTCTCTTCATCTTCTGGACTCCTATGATATGAATGTTACTCCATTTTAATAAATGCTGAGTTCCCTAAGTCTGCCTTTGTGATCCATTGTCTTTGTTTCTCTCTTCCTTTTAACTTCATTATCTTCCATAATTTATCTTCTATATGATTGATTCATTCCTCTGCTTTGTCCATCTCATTTTTATGGCATCCATTTGGGTTTGCATCTTGGTTATAGCATTTTTAATTTTACCCTAACTAGATTTTAGTTCTTTTATCTCTGCAGTAAGGGGTTTGCTAGTGTCCTCTATGATTTTTCTAAGCCCAGCTAGTATCCTTATAATCATTGTTTTAAATCCTAGTTCAGACATCTTACTTACATCTGTATTGATTAAATCCTTGGCCGTGAGTTCTACTTCTTGTTCTTTCTTTGGGGTGAATTTCTCCATCTCATCATTTTGTCCAGAAAAGAAGAAATAAAAATCAAAACAAACAAAACAAAAACACAAAAAAACTAGATCCTGGGTGTGTTTTGGTCTGCTTGCTAAAAGAATCTGGATCCAAATATTTTAAAAAGTAACATAAAGTAAAATGAAATAAAAAATTTAAGAAACATGAATATATACACTTATGTATGTAAAAAAATAAATAATAACAAATCAGAAAGGAATTGAAAACATAAGAAAATAAGTGAAAAAATAATTTAAAAATTTTAAAAAAGTGAAAAGGAAGCTAGATCCTATTTCCCCTAGAGCTGAAGCTTTGCAGCACTCTATGATCAGGAGACTTGCTGTTAGGGAATTGTTTGTGCTGGTCTTCTGGGGCAGGGGCCTGTTGTACTGATTCTCAGATGGACTTGCCCTTAGAGGAAATGAGCCTTCAGGGCTCAGGGAGGAGGAGCTTGCTGTAAGCAACTCCGGCCTTCACTAAGTGGCGCTGTTTTGCTCCCTGAAGGCTTTCAGTACTGTCGGGCAGGTGGAATATGGTGGTATCTTGCTCTCTATCCCTGCAGCTGAAAGTTCGCTCCCCCCATTTTTCCGGGAGCCATCAGAGAAGAGCAGTCAGTCACCCCTCTTATGCCCCTAGTTTCTGTCAGATACCTGCATTCACATTGCCTGTGTCTGGCCTTTTCGTATTTCAGGTACGTGACTGAGTTTCAAACTTCAAATTTAGGGACACCTGTGGTGCGGACCCATGCTGATCCTCTGGAGGAGGGTCTCACCACACTTTTGCAAGCCAGTCCCAGGAAAGCAGTCCAACAACTGTGCAAGGGTTCAAAGTCCATGGCAAAATGGAGCAGAAAGCTGCATCTAGACTCGCTGCTCTTAGCTGACATACCCGCTCCTATGATTATGAACAGTGTAGCATGTTGGTGCCACCCGTTGTTCTTGTGACCCAGAGGATTCTCAGACCATGCTGTCACTCCTGGGACTCTGCCTCATTTTGCCACCTGAGCACCTTTAAGCCAGGCACCTCCGCCAAGGTAGCCAACTTCTAACAGTTAAGATTTTGCATTCTGGGCTTATTATACTTTGCAGTAGCCTCCGTAAGCAGGGCTCCCTCCCCGCTGTGGTATCCAGAGTTATTTCTCTCCCAAATCAACTCTCTACACCTCCTACCTTCCAAAAGGTGGCCGCTTTTCTAATTTGTAGCTTTTGTTCTCTCAGACCTCCGATTAATTTTCTTGGGTGTTCAGAATGATGTGGTAACTATCTAACTGTGTTTGAGGGATGAGACAAACTTAGGATCCTCCTACTCCTCTGCCATCCTAACCTAGAAAATATTTATTAACGATATTAATAAGTATACAAAAATAGCAGAATTTCATGTATGACCTCATTACAAGTACTTAAACATTACAAATAGGGTTCAATTCTGTCTCTGTCTCTGTCTTTGTGTTGGCTTTATTTTCATAGACTCGGTGAGGTTGTAAAATGGCCAGTAGAGGCTTTGGCCTCACAAGACCCTCAAAGCTTGAGACCCTGGAGAAAGTAATTATTTTTCCTAAGGCTTTGGGGAAATACCAGGGAGAACTCTAATTAGTCCTATCTGATGGAAGTCAACCTCACCTCAACAAATGATGTGAATGAGAGGAATTTCCCTAAAGGAAGAGATGTTGCATGTCTCTTTTTCTCTCTCTCTCTCTCTCATGCGTGTGTGCACACATGCACACACATATAGTGCACCAGGTCTACTATAAGTATATTTTATTTTAGTTTGTGAGACAATAATATGAGGCCAATTTTGGAATTACTATGTAGCCATCAAGACAGAGTGGAATATCATTACTCTTATTTTTTGAATATTCCAATAACTTTCTATACTCAGAAATGAACTGAGAATTAAGGTAATAGTATTTCAACTTATTTGAGAAAATGACTCACTTTTAGGTCATTTTCTTTAATCTACCTTGTAATAAAAGCTTTACTTCAGGCCTTCAGAAGTTCTGGATGAAGGTAAAATTTACTTTGAATACTTCTAAAACTATAAAAATACTGCCTTTGAGTGTTCTCTATTGATTATATATGTAGATTACCTTTATAAACTGCCCTT
The DNA here is from genome assembly GCF_017311325.1 of Ursus maritimus. Classification (NCBI taxonomy): domain Eukaryota; kingdom Metazoa; phylum Chordata; class Mammalia; order Carnivora; family Ursidae; genus Ursus; species Ursus maritimus. Next base: position 32,579,681 of record NW_024427107.1, on the reverse strand, counting down.
CTTATGAGGTATTAATTTGTGCTTGGAATATTTTATGTCCTTGGTAACTTGATTGATTTTGAGCAAAGTGAGTAAAACATAGATTTCTCACTTAAGTAAAATTCAATAGAAAGGCTTTCACCTGACATCAATCAGATTTTATTGAGGGTTTAATATAATTGTCTTTGATATAACATTTCATTTCATTAATAATGGAAATAGGAGTATATGCCAGATCTTGAAATGAATTATAATTAGAGCTATGGATATGATTCCAGACCACATTCGAGTATAAATTTACTTCTGTTTCAACTAACTTGATAAATAATCATGGCTTGGATGTTCACAATTCTATATCCATTACTTAACAACCTCAAGAAGTAGGTAAATTATATTAACATAAAACTTGACATGAAAAGGTTATCTGCAGTTATATGGAGCAATTGGAAGGGGCCAGGACCTTCATGGTGGAGTGGGATATGAACAGTAGGGGAGTAGGGGTAGGAGGGTTTAGATGCATGGAAGGACAGTGCTAGAAGTACAGAACACAGTTTCAGATTCCAGAAAGAAATGGTAAGATGTATGGATTATGTATGAAAGTGTATGGCTGTTGATGATTGTCCAATATATTCAGTTCCCATGTGTGGGAAGGAAGTTCAATTGGAAGGAATATGAGCTGTAGCACCTGTATTACAGAAGAATACAAGGGACAGGAAGGACTAGACTAGGGTGTCCACAAGAAAGAGTATGGGCTTATAATTACTGGGAGTATAATTTCAGAGCTAGATAAACATACAGTGTATTGTGTAAGTTTGGCATAGGGTTCCAGCACATTTGTTTCAAAAGCCACAGAAATGATACACCTGGTCCATAGTGAAAATACCAAGTCAAAGTTCAGTCTAAGATAGCAGCATTCATGACGTATTTGGGAGCCAATGTTAGACTTTGAAAGTCAAGGCAGTGATGTCAAGTCCAGAAGATGAGTGAGGGAGGACATAAATTTTAAAAAAGAAAATAATAATGAATTCCTTGTTTTTTCGGGGGGTGGTGGTGGTGGTGCTGGCCATATATCACAGCTGTGAGTTTACCTGTCTGTAGGCATAAGGCTGGTTGAGGCATGAGGACATAGTTGATATAAGGGAGGTGAAATATTAGTCTGAGAGTTTTGCAGAAATGCAGTGGTCAGCAATGGGCTCAAAAATTCAGACAAGCAGTTAGATTGCCTCATAAATTCAGATAAGCAGTTAGTTTTAGGGATGTCTATCATGAGTAATAAGGTCTCAACCATTCAAAGGATTCAGAGTCAAATACTTTATTTTTTTGACAGAGAGAAATGGGAAGATAGTAAGGAGATTACATATATATAAAATACATATGTCTAATGTATATATACATATATACACAATAATATCTAATATCAAAAAGGGGAAGGGGTATGAACAGATGATTCACACAAAAAACACTAATGAAAAAAACGTAAGAAAAGCTGACCAACCTTTCTGACGTAACAAAGAAAGGAAGAATAAGCAGATAATTTTTTGAATCATCAAATTGGCAAAAATTAAAAAGTGATAAGATCTATATTAGTTTCCCATGGCTGCTGTAATGAATTACCACCAACTGCATGGCTTAAAACAACATAAATTTATTCTACAATTCTGGAGGCCAGAAGTCTGCAGTTTCATTGGACTAACATCAAGGCATTAGTGGAGCTGTTTCCTTCTAGAGGACCTAGAGGAGAATTCGTCTCTAGTGTCTGGAGGCCACCTACATTCCTTCCTCACATCACTCTAATGTCTTGCTTTCATCATCACATCTACTTCTACATCAAATCTCTCTTATAAAGACATTTGTGATTATATTTGGGGCTCTGATTGTATTGGGGGCCATTCCAGATAATTTAGAAAAATTTCTTCAAGATCCTTAACTTAATCACATCTGCAAAGTCCATTTTCCATTTAAGGTAATATTCATCAGTTTCCAGGGATTAAGACTTTGTTCTTTGGAGGCCATTTTTCAGATCATCACAGCATCTAATGTTTGAAGAATGTGTGGAAATGTTTTTTATAGAAAATATGGCAGTACCGAGCAGATGTCAAATATTTTGACTTTTGACCCAGTAATTTAGCTTCTAGGAATTTATTTCATAACAAAAGGTGCAGATATGCATGTAGAAGGATGGTTACACATATGAGTGAAAAAAATGGAAAGCAGTATAAACATCCTTTATGATATTGCTTAAATTAATTATAACACTTTCATGTAATGGATGAACATTTGGAAGCACACAACATTCATTGTAGAAAATTTGTAGAGTCAGAAAATAAACAGAAATAAAAAATGTTTTTGTTAACAGTTTAGAGAAAACCCTTCTAGTGTTTCAAATGTATATATGCACATAAAATTGTGACACAAGATTGGGAACCTATTATACACTTGGCATTGTAACTTGCATTTAAAAATATTTTTACTGTGAAATACATACAGAATGGTATGGAAAATAAAATGTACAGCCGGACATTATATCTCAAAGCAAGCACCTGTGCAATCACTGCAAGGGTCACATGAAATCCAGCATTCTCAGCTTTGGCAGTTCAGAAACCCTCTAAAGCTTTCCTCCCAGTCCCAATACTTCCCACCCAAAGGTAGCCAGTATTCTAAATTGTATGTTGATGAGTACTTTGATTTTCTTTGTATTTTTATTGCCTAAGTCTAATTACTAACACCAAAATTTAATTTTGCCTGTTTTTGTATTTTATTCATATAGAATGATTAGATATGTGTTGTTGTTTTTGTTTGTGTTGGGTTTTTTTTTTTTTTTTTTTTTTGGTCTGGCTTCTTTCTCTGAAACATGATTTTTTTTGAGGGTTAGTCACAGGCTATAGTTAACTTACTTTCATTGTTGTGTAGTGTTAAATTGTATGAATATATCATAATTTAATCTATTTTACTGTTGATGCAAGTGTGGATTGTTTTCATTTTTTTGACTATTTAAAAATAATTCTACTACACTTCTCTTCTAATGTTAATTGATATTTTTGTCCTCTCAATCAAGAAATTTAGAACACTTTAAGACCATTATCCCTCTCCTGTCTTCTGTCCTATTCTTGCCTTCTTATTTTAATTCTCTTGTATTTCAAACCTCTTAAGACATTTAAAAAATTTTATACAGTCATTATTCATTTGAATATACCCACATATTATTTTTTTCATTTATTCCTTATTGTATCTTGTTTAGATTTTTTTTCCCTAAAGAATACCTTATAATATTTTACTTAGTGTGGCTCTGCTAGTGGCAAATCATTTTAGTTTTATTTATCTGAAAATGTCATTTCATCCTAATTCTTAAAAATGAAATAAATTCTTTATTTTAGCTTTCTAGGTTTGTAGAAATCTTTGAGCACACTAAAAATTTCATTCTGTTGCTTGTCGACTTTCACTAAATCTGTTGAGAAATTAGAAGTCAATTTTACTTTTGTTCCTTTGAAGGGAATCTTTCTTTTCTAACTCTTGACATTTTCTCTTTTTTTTTTTTCCACCAGTTTTACTATATTGGACTGAATGAATATGTAGACATTAAACAGTGTCTAGTCCATTTGGGCTTCAATAGCAAAAACATCATAGACTGGGTGGCTTAAAGAACAAATATTTATTTCTCACAGTTCTGGAGGCTAGGAAGTCAAAGATCAAAGTGCCAGCAGATTTGGTGTCTGGTGATTTTTCCTGTTTTGTGGACTGTGCTTTCCTCACTTGTCCTTCCATAGTAGAAGGTGTGAGGAGGCTCTCTGGGGTCTCTTTTATAAGGGCACTAATCCTATTTGAGGACTCCGCCCTCACAGTTTAATTGTCTCTCAAATGCCCCATTTCTTAATAGCATCACACTGGGGGTTAGAATTTCCACATACAAATTTAGGGGGGATATTCAATCCATAGCAAACCCATTCACTGAGTTCTTACTTTTGCATATTTTATTTTTTCATTTTAGATTTTCTGATGGTAGTTTTTCAAACAAGCCATACCAATTGTATATATTTCTCAGTTATTTGCTATATTTACCATGTTTTTAAAATCTTTGTGAATGTAGAATTTTGTCTGCTCAAACAAAAGCATAATTAATTACAAGTCTGTGTTTAATAATTCTAATATCAGAAACCCTTTTCCATTATCTGTTTTTTTTCCGTGCAACAACTTTCATTTGTTTTTATCTAACATGCAGGGCACCCAGTAAAGTTGATTCTCATTATTCACTGTAGTTATATTCCATAAAGTCACTGTGAACAAATATGGAACCTTTGTTCCTAGGAGAAATACAGAAATAAGTTCCCGTGAGCCTCCGATCACAACCTTATCATCAACTAATCAATATGTAACCTTATCTTATGTGTATTTTTGTTTAAAGACAACTTAATTTTTAAAAAAAGATTTATATATTTATTCTAGACAGAGAGCATGTGAGTCGGAGAAGGCAGAGAGAAGCAGAGAGAATCCTCAAGCAGACTGAGTGCAGGACCCAACACACAGCTTGAACGACCCTGAGATCAGGACCTGAACAGAAGTCAAGAGTCAGCAGCCTGACCAACTGAGCTACCCAGGTACCCCATAGAGACACCTTAATTTTTACACACACACACACACACACACACACACACACACGTTTCTTTACAAAGAATTAGTTACATGGTCTATAGGTTCATTTGCTAACATCCTTCTAAAACAAGCCAGTCTCATCAGCATTGAAACAGCTCTTCCACAGAAACCTTTTCCCATAACACTTAGCAGATATTAAACAAATTCTCCTGTAGTTTCCTGATCTGCAGAACCTGCCTTGCTTATACTTTTAACATTTTTTGCCTATATCAACTTTTGAAATGTAGAAGGCAGAAGCACTAGGCAAGAAGGGTTTAACAATTTCCTGATCCTGGGTAACGTGACTATAAATTTCTGACTTTTAGTCTCATGAGTGTGCTGGTCATTCTACTTTCCTTATTTGTTGTCATCTCACGAATCCACAAATGTAGCCACTTCTCCATGGCTTCATCACACACTATAGATGTTATTTTAGCACCTTCCTCAGTGGCCTGGTTTATGGATTGATAAATTTCCTCTTTCTTTTTCTGGACATATTGTATTGGTGATTCCCTAACATGGAACTCACAGCCAATGACTGTAGAATCAAGCTTATTTAGCACAGACATTTTCTACCTAAGGAGCCTTCTCATACTTAGGAACACTAGACAACACTTAAGTACTCCATTTGGAGGCCATTTTAAGCAACAAAATCATCACCAAAAAGCACAAAATTGGAAGAATGTAGAACTAAGTAGACTGCAAAAAGAATACTTACAATATGAGAGCTGACATAGGAAGGCAGAACATCACCTTGTTTGATCTCAATTGGAAATATGTATGTTGAGTGACTCAAATGTTTTGCCACTCTGTGCATGTCCTCAAACGACCATGAAAATGCCATGAGTATTGATTTGGGGGTTACAAATAAATTTTAGTGAATAGATGAATAATCAGGATTGACTTTATCTGGCATTTCCTAAAACCAATTTCAGGAATTGAGATTTTTGTGTCACCCAGATGGCTTGAGGCTAGGATGCCGTCTTTGTGAGGGCAATTACTTCCAGGGCACTCTTATTCCAGCAGTGTAGCCTTTTGGTGTCCCAACCGAAAACATGGAGTGCCTCACAATCCAGCTTTTTTCCTGTCTAGCCCTGAAGCTGTCAAGAACGTTGCTCAGTCACTCAGCTACTTTTTCTAGAATTGGTCACCAGCCTAAGGGTAAAATATTCCAGGCTTTCTTCTCTGAATTTCTGTCCTGTCCTGGACCTTGTCTCAGTGATTCTTCACTAATAACATGCTTTTAAATTTTATCATATCCTGATCATTTTTACATCATCATCTTCATCAGATAACAATCTGTGAGATTGGACTCCAAGATCTCTTTAACCTAAGACTTTGAAAAATGTACTATTACATTTTTATGAATTTGTTTTTGTTAGGACACAGGGATAGATCACACATTTGGGGCTGATGGGAATGTAGTTTCTTTTAAAGAGTAGAGACATTTCAATTTTCAGTTATTCTGGCAAGAGGTAAAGATAAGGTTCAACAGTTGGGTTTTATAGAAATGAAGTGAGGGGTCATTTTACTCTGAGAAATGAAGTGTTTCTGGTGACATTGTTGGAGAAAGCAGTCAGCTGCTATTAGTCATGAGCAGCAGATCAAAACTGAGGAAGATATTTCCTGGTAAGGAATCTAGGTTAAGTCTGGGCCTTGACAGAGTTATAAGTTATTTCTTGTATTGACTTGCCTTTTATTATATCTTTAGCAACACATCATTAAATGCAATAACCTAGAATCACTTGTCCCATGAAGAATTATGGATGCATTCATTCAATTCCTGGAGGAATGAAAGACAGTTCTCTTCCTCTGACATCAGAGTATAGAATGCACTGGTAATAGACAGCTATGCCCTACTTGGCAGTGACCTCACAATAGCCGTCTCCATTGGAGGTAGCATAATGAGTACATTAGTTTCCTGGGGCTGCCATAACAAAGAACCAAAAACTGGGTAGCTTAAAGCAACAGAAATTTATTGTTTCCTAGTTCTGGAGGTTAGAAGTCCTAAATCCAAGTGTCAGCAGGGCCTTGCTTCTCTGACAGCTCTAGGGGAGAGTCCTTCCTTGCCCTTCTAGCTCCTAGTGTTTTCTAGCAATTCTTGGCATTCTTTGACTTGTAAATGCATTACTCGCATCACGTGGCTTTCTTCTCCCTGTGTGCCTTCACATCATCTTTCCAGTGTGTATGTCCACATTTCCCCTTTTTATGACCTTGTCACATATTTAGGGGTTCTGGGGTTAGAACTTCAACATATCTTGAGTACATTGAGCTCCATAGAGACAGCGCCGGGGCAAGTGAGAGCCAGACGGGCACTGGGCGACTCTGTGCCTCGCTGAGGAAAATAATTAAACATGGGCAAAGGAGATCCTAAGAAGCCGAGAGGCAAAATGTCATCATATGCATTCTTTGTGCAAACTTGCCGGGAGGAGCACAAGAAGAAGCACCCAGATGCTTCAGTCAACTTCTCAGAGTTTTCTAAGAAGTGCTCAGAAAGGTGGAAGACCATGTCTGCTAAAGAGAAAGGAAAATTTGAAGACATGGCAAAGGCGGACAAGGCCCGTTATGAAAGAGAAATGAAAACTTATATCCCCCCTAAAGGGGAAACAAAAAAGAAGTTCAAGGATCCCAATGCACCCAAGAGGCCTCCTTCGGCCTTTTTCTTGTTTTGTTCTGAGTATCGCCCAAAAATCAAAGGAGAACATCCTGGCCTATCCATTGGTGATGTTGCAAAGAAACTGGGAGAGATGTGGAATAACACTGCTGCAGATGACAAGCAGCCTTATGAAAAGAAGGCTGCTAAGCTGAAGGAAAAATATGAAAAGGATATTGCTGCATACTGAGCTAAAGGAAAGCCTGATGCGGCAAAAAGGGAGTTGTCAAGGCTGAAAAGAGCAAGAAAAAGAAGGAAGAGGAGGAAGACGAGGAAGATGAAGAGGATGAGGAGGAGGAGGAAGATGAAGAAGATGAAGATGAAGAAGAAGATGATGATGATGAATAAGTTGGTTCTAGCGCAGTTTTTTTTTTCTTGTCTATAAAGCATTTAACCCCCCTGTACACAACTCACTCCTTTTAAAGAAAAAAATTGAAATGTAAGGCTGTGTAAGATTTGTTTTTAAACTGTACAGTGTCTTTTTTTTTTTTTAAGATTTTATTTATTTATTCGACAGAGATAGAGACAGCCAGCGAGAGAGGGAACACAAGCAGGGGGAGTGGGAGAGGAAGAAGCAGGCTCATAGAGGAAGAGCCCGATGCATCCCGGATCGCCAGGATCACGCCCTGAGCCGAAGGCAGACGCTCAACTGCTGTGCCACCCAGGCGCCCCTGTACAGTGTCTTTTTTTGTATAGTTAACACACTACCGAATGTGTCTTTAGATAGCCCTGTCCTGGTGGTATTTTCAATAGCCACTAACCTTGTCTGGTACAGTATGGGGGTTGTAAATTGGCATGGAAATTTAAAGCAGGTTCTTGTTGGTGCACAGCACAAATTAGTTATATATGGGGATGGTAGTTTTTCATCTACGAAATAATTGTTGTTCTGTTAACTGAATACCACTCTGTAATTGCAAAAAAAAAAAAAAGTTGCGGCTGTTTTGTTGACATTCTGAATGCTTCTAAGTAAATACAATTTTTTTTATTAAAAAAAAAAAGAACTTCAACATATCTTTGTTTGAGGGGGCCCAATTCAATCCATAACAATGAAGAATCCAAGAAAGAAAAATGTTAGGGATCTGATCCTAAATACAAGTGAAGCAGTGTACTAGGAAACTCTCCTATTCATGATTGAGGCATCATTTTTGTGGGTTTATACTATTTTATAAAATATAACATAGGCAATGTGGGGTATTTATCAGTTAAGTTTCAGTCAGGGGAGCAGAGTCACTGTGAGTTTTGAAATGAGGAATTTATTACGGGACTTCTATCTACACAAGTGAAGGATCTGGGGAAAGAAAGGTCCAGAAGGGGAGTTGGAAGTTCAGGAAAGGAGTCATTAACATGTTCATCTGAGAAATCAACCACATCTAGTCACCAAAGTGAAACAGAAAGGGAGAAGCTCATGGGGAAATGCATGGGAAGCCGTTGCTTCTATTTGGCTCCCCCCATGTGTGTCTGTAGACAAGTGGTTGTTTTGGGTCTGGAATCACTGTCAGTCAGGAAGATGAGCAATTAGGAAAAAGGACTGGATATGGAATGAAGGGTAAAGGAATCCAAGAAACCTAATTTTCCTCTTTAACTGCATGCCACAAGAGAAGGGCAGAGGTCTTCAGGGATTCACAAATTGAACGTGAAACAGAAATAAAAATTTATTACAACATTAATGGAATTATAAGAAGGAGATCTAGGGAAGTTGCACTAAAGGGATTAGATTGTTTTATTTCACAGACAAAGAAAGTTAATAAAGTGATCTATATTCACATAAGGCTTATGAGAAAGAAAGTAAGCACTGCCTGTGACCTGGGTATAAAGACTAACTTTTCCTTTTGGAAATTGAATGTAAAACTTAGGAGAACCAAATTATGCCTTTCATGTATTGAGCCACTGACTGGTTCAGTATAGTTCAACATATATTTGTGTACAAATTTTTTTGTTTGAGTAAAGATGTTTAACCAGGTCTTCCTTTCTTCTTTTCCCTACGTTCTTCCCCCAAAAGACCAGGTCATTTGTATTAGCGTTTTCCAGAAAGGCAGAATCAATAGGATGTATGTGTGTGTATATATATACACGCATATCATAAATAATATATATATATATCAATATATGTCACATATGTATGATATATATCATAAATAAATAAACTATAAATTATAAATACTATAATAATATAAATATGAATAAATAAGATATATTTATTATGAAGAATTGGCTCATACTGTTGTGGAGGCTGACAAATTCTAAGATCTTGTAGGGTGAATCAGCAAGGTGGAGACCAAGTTTGGGTCCCAGTAGGAATCTGAAGACCTGAGAACTAGAAGCAGCAATGGTGTAGCTTTAGTCCAAAGGCCATCAGGATTGAGACTTAGGAAGAACAGATGTTTTGGTTATGTTAGAAGGTAAAAAAAGCCAATCTCCTAGCTTGAAGACAGCAGTCAGGTAGAAACAATTCCCTTGCTTGGGAGAAGAGTCAACCATTTTGGTCTATTCAGGCCTTCAACTGGTTGGATGAGGCTCACCCACATCAGGGAGGGCAATCTACTTTGCTCAGTCTACCAATTCAAATGTTGTTTTTTTTTTTTAAGATTTTATTTATTTATTTGACAGAGAGAGAGACAGCCAGCGAGAGAGGGAACACAAGCAGGGGGAGTGGGAGAGGAAGAAGCAGGCTCCCAGAGGAGGAGCCTGATGTGCGGCTCAATCCTCGAATACTGGGATTACGCCCTGAGCCGAAGGCAGATGCTTAACGACTGAGCCACCCAGGCACCCCATACTAATTCAAATGTTAATCTCATCTAGAAACAGCCTCACAAACACACCCAGAATAATGTTTAACCAAATATCTGAGCACCCAAATATCTGTGGCCCAGTCAAGTTGATACATAAAATTAACTATCACATCACGATTCTCAAAAACTTTATAGGCTAGAACTTAATCATGTCCTGGAAAGAGCCTCTGAGTACTTTTATTATTATCTCAAGTTAAGGGTATTTAATTGTTTTGTTTTGGTTTGTTTCTATTTGAGTGTATAGCCTATTTCTCCTGCATCTCCATCACAAATGTTAAAGAAAAAAACCCCCACCTTAATCCAGGGGTCCTTAAAGGGATGGGCTGTTTTTATCCCAAAGGCATTTTGGCGATGTTTGGAGATATTCCTGGGTATTACATAGCTGAGAGTATGAGGGAATTCCCTGTAGTATCTAGTGGGTAGAGGCCAAAGATGCTATTAAATATCTTACATGCACAGGGCAGCCCCATACAACAAAGAATGATCTGGCCCAAAATATCAATGTTATCACTGTTGAGAAACCTTAACTATAACCCAAGAAAGATTTGAATATCAGTTTCATTTCTGGACTACTTAAAGAGTCCTCTCTGTTCATTGAATAAGCCCAAAAGCTGAGAGAATAAATGATTTAAGGAGATAAAATTAAAAAAAAATTGAGCAGGGCATTTCCAGCAAGGAAGGAAAAAGATAACCAGAGGTAGGAGCTATTACAGATCGTTTTTCCTCCAATGCTTGGCTGACTTCTTTTCCAAGCTGGTTTACCAGGTCCTCATTCATTTGCTCAATGTGAAGATTGAAAGATTATATCAGCCTTGAATAGGAGACGCTTTTCTCCTGAGCCAGTGCTTTTGAGGGAAGGGATCCATTCCTATCAATTTGGAAAGTAGCTGGAGCACATATATCTAATTTTTTTAGCAGTGATTATCCATCATTTTTCAAGTGATACTTAAATATCAAACATGTTCTAATGAGGTTACGTAATTCTTCTGTTTTGTATTCTCCAAATGATTTTGGGAGTGAGGGACTAGAACAATGGTCACTTCAGAGGACTGAATCCTGTTTCTGGTGGTGTTTCTCATGGCAAGTATTAGAAGAGGGTGTTTTGTGGGGGTGTTGTCACATTCGTCTGCACTCTGTTTTTCTAGCCTCTATACAACACACATATACCTACACACTGAGAGTGCTTACACTGTGAATAGTTTAGTAACAAAAATGGAAAGTAAGAACATTACTTTGTGTAGGAAAAAGTTATCCTTTTTAGAATAATAAGATTTTTCAAACCTTTATATTTTGGGAATGCAAATCAGCTACTCTTTCCTTCTAATAAAAGAAACTAGCTCGTTAGAAAAGCTGGCCAATTTACTTTGTATGGCACAGGCATACATTTTTTCTTGTCAGTTTGGAAGCTCTAATGACCTAATTTGATAAATTGGAGTGATATCAAGGTTTCCATCTAAGTATTTTATTTATGCAAATAAAGATTTCTATTTTACATTTCATCTAAAATTTAAGGGTTTTGCACTTGTGTTGTGATAGAACAGTGTTATTTATTTCAGACTTCTTATTTATGGAGATGGCTGTATTGTAGATTTCTATTCTTGGAACTAGAAATACAGATAGGCAAGTCATAAAAATAGCAAAGCATTTATTTCAGAAAATACCCTGAATACAGTAATTGGTCACTAAAAAGATAAGGTTGTAATTATGGCTTTTCCGAGAAATGAGAACCTGAAGATTTTATAATTAGATCATTTCTAATATCTGGCAGGCTTCATTTTCACAAATTCTATTTTAATATACATATGGGTTATTTCATTCTAGGTTATTTTATTTCTACTATCCAGGGGACTGTAACCTTTCTTTCATCTATGAAAGTGAATGTATAATATCCTGATAAATTTAATATACTCTTTAAATTATGATGTTAGTCATGCAGAAAAGCACATAAATAATTGAAATATCTTTTCTCTAAAAGGAGACATTGTATTATAATTAGATCATTAACTGTAGTGAATTGGTTATATTTACAGGAGTTAAAAATAATCTGTATTTTCTTGGTCATGAACCCCTAGATTATATCTAGACAAAAGAAATGAGACTTCATGAAAGTTTCTGACCATTTTGGTGAGAAATTTGGTTTTTCTCTGTTTTCTTGTATTCTTATTTAATTCCAATTAATAAACATTTTTTTAAAGATTTTTATTTATTTATTTGAGAGGGGTGTAGGGACACCGGGAGAGGGAGAGACAGTCTTAAGCAGACTCCCTACTGAGCAAAGAGCTGGACCCCGAGCCTAAACCAAGAGTCAGATGCTCACTTGACTGCACCACCCAGGCGCCCCTCCAATGAATAAATATTAGTAGTTGTCTATAAGTCATCTTTATGTGAGGCCATGCACTTTATGATGCATTTTTCCCCATGAATTACTTTACATTTTGGGGTCGAGGTGATGTGGAAGTCATTCATGTAACATCTTCCCCCTTAACACTATTTTCTTGTTTTATTTGCATAGTATTTTAATTTGAAGCAAAAAATCATTCTCTGGATCCTTAAACAATTTACAACACTTCTAAACAGTTTCAGCTCATGTGGAACCCTCTGCTCTTTGTATATTCATACTACTATGATTGCTGGAAGTCAGAGCATCCTTGGTACCTTTTTTTCAACATGCCATTATTTTTTTAAGTGAGGGAAAGCCTACTTTAAATGCCTTGGCTTGACTGTCAACAGACTATGAATTTGGCAGATGATCCATTATATGACTGATTTACATGCTAATAAGAAATTATGACTTGTCAATTTGTTCCTGTTTCAAAGTAATGCGTGGAAGCATTCTGTTACAGAAAAACTTTCGAACATTTACAAGTTAAGCTTTACTGGGCTCCTGGGTGGCTCAGTTGGTTAAGCATCTGCGTTTAGCTCAGGTCATTATCCCAGGGTCTTGGGATCAAGTTCCGCAAGGGGCTTCCTGCTCAGCGGGGAGTCTGCCTCTCCCTCTGCCTCTGCTCCTCCCCCACACTCATGTGCACTCTCTCTCTCTCAAATAAATAAATAAAATCTTAAAAAAAAAAAAAAGTTAAACTTTACCTTCAAGCTGTCTCCTAGGGATTGCATGTGTGATATCAGTTAGCTTTTACTATTGAAATGATAAAGGACCCCGTTGGCACTCTGAACTGTGGTATTTGAAGGCTTGCTAACACTATTCGATGTGAGTGGCCAGAATCACTGGATTCTAATGTATGCAAATCTGAAATTTTCCTAGATATTAATAATTGTTTCTCAAAAAATAAATGTTTGCTAATTTACACATCAAAGTGGGTACTATTCACTCCCAACATCAAGAGAACTTGGTGCTGTTAAACTTAAAATACTCCTTTTCCCCCCTCATTATGATTTGTAAGAAGTGGCAATGCCTTATTGTTTAATGTGTATTTCCTAATTTTTATGTTTTTTAAGATTTTATTTATTTATTTGAGAGAGAGAGAGAGAGAGCCCACGAGCAGGGGGGAGGGGCAGAGGGAGAGGGAGAAGCATGCTACCTGCTGAGCAAGGAGCCCTATGTGCTGCTCAATCCCAGGACCCTGGGATCATGACCTGAGCTGAAGGCAGACACTTAACCAATTGAGCCATCCAGGCGCCTCTCATTATACTTTTTTAACCTATGAATTATTCACACGTATTTTATTATTTTTTTGATGTATGAGCTTTGGGGGCCCACTTTTGACATTACTTTCTAGTTGTACTATATATCATGTTATGAGAAAGTAGTTTTTAAGATTTTTGGTCGAGATTTGTTTTGTGACCTAAGCCTGGTCAGGTTTTTAAATATTTCATGACTGCTTTCTAAGCATGCATGTATCCTGATTTTTTGGTGTAGGCTTATATATATTTCTTAAGTCAGCCTTCTAAATTATATTATTAATATTTATTCATTTTCTGTCTATCTGATCTATCAATTACTTGTTTGTAATGTAGGTTTGTTTAAATCTCTCTTTTTAATTGTAGATTATCTAAATTCTCCTTATAATTCTGTCACTTAGAAATATTTTGGGTTTATGTTAGGTTATTCTGAATTATTATATTTTTTGGTGCATTGCCTCTTTCACCATATGTAATGATCTTATTTATCTCTAAAATGTTTCTCCTTGAAAACAAATTTTTTTGTGATATTAACATAACTAGGTTTACTATGCTTAGTACTTCTTTTACATATCTTTGTCATCTCATTACCCGTAATAATTTCTGTGTAATTATGTTTTACTACAGTTTTCTGTAAAAAGAATTTAGCTGAAAATGTTTCCTCTTTAGTTCTTTGGTTGTTTTTCTTTTTAATGTATGCCACCAAGAACATACAATTCTGGATTATAAAGTCACCTGAAATGATTCTGTCAAATGGATGTTAATGTTTTTGATTTAAGATTTAGGGTTTATTTTTTTATTTTGTTTCCTTTAGTTAATTGTCATATTTAGTAATTAATTGTTTTATTTGATTAGAACCATGTGTCTCCTCACCTCTCATTCAGTCTGAACCAATGGTATTAGCTTTCTAAGTGTTGATCTTTTACTAATAGGTATGATTCAGACTTATGTCTTGATTTATCAGTTTATTATATTCTTTGATGCCCACCTTTGAGATAATTGATGAACTATTTCTTCTTTCCCTCTTTGTACCTTATTTCCCCACTTTTTATTATTTTGTTATTTTCACACGTTCAAGTCATATGGCATTTATTTATCCCCTATGTTATTTATGTTTTTTAAAAATACTTTTTGGGGTGCCTGGGTGGCTCAGTTGTTTGGGCATCTGCCTTTGGCTCAGGTCATGATCTCAGGGTCCTGGGATTGAGCCCTGCATCGGGCTCCCTCCTCAGAAGGGAGTCTACTTCTCCCTGTCGCTCTGGTCCTCCTCCCTGCTTGTGCTCTCTGTCTGTCTCAAATAAATAAATAAAATCTTTACAAAAATAAAAAAAATAAAAAATACTTTTTTTTGTGTAACATATTGCTCTCATAACTCAATCTACAATACAAATACTTATTATATCATGTTTCTTTTTTTTTTAAGATTTTTAAAATTTATTTGACAAAGATAGTGCACAAACAGGGGGAGCAGCAGAGGAAGAGGGAGAAACAGGCCCCCCACTAAGCCAGGAGCCCAGTGTGGGGCTCAATCCCAGGGCCCTGGGATCACAATCTGAGCCAAAGGCAGACGCTTAACCAGCTGAGCCACCCAGGCGCCCCTGTCATGTAGTTTCTGAGGACCAGTGGTCTACCAGTGCTTAGCTGACTGGTTCAAGTTTGGGTTCTCTCATGAGATTGCAGTTAAGCTGTTGGTTGGCATTGTAGTCATCTGACAACTTAACTGCCACTGGAGGATACATTTCTAAGATTACTCACTCCCACGGCTGTTGGCAGGATGCCTCACTTCCTTGCTGGTGATTGGTGGTGGGTCTCAGTTCTTTATCATATGGGCTTTTCTTCAGAGTTGCTTGAGTGTCTCATTACATGGCAGCTGGGTTCTCTCAGAGTGAGTGCTCCAAGACAGAACAAAAGGAAGCTGCAGTGCCTTCTATGACCTAATCTCTGGAGTCACATACCATTACTTCTGCATTTTTTATATTTGTTAGAAGTAAGTCACTATATCCAGTTCACACTGAGGGGAGGGGAATTAGCCTACAGCTCTTGAATGAGGCAGTATCAGAGAATTTGTAGACATATTTAAAAACAAAGAAACAAACAAAAAAACCCACTGTTAATCCCTTGGCCACAAAGTATTCTTCTCATATGCAGGATACATTTTCCTTCTCCCAGAACACTTAAATGTTTCCTATCATTAAAACATCACCTTGAAGTTCAGAATCTTGTCATTTAAATCAGCTCTAGGTATGTGTGAAGCTCCTTGAGTATAGTTCCTTTGGTATAGCTTCTTTAGTATAGTTCATCTAGATCTGAACACCTGTGACTAAAGAGACTAGTTATCCTCCACCTTATTTGAGGTAGGACAGGCATTAAGATAACCTCTCAAATTCTGGGGTGCCTCGGTGGCTCAGTCAGTTAAGCATCTGACTCCTGATTTCGGCTTGGGTTATGATTTCAGGGTGCTGGGATTGAGCCCCGCATCAGGTTCCATGCTCAGTGGGGCATCTGCTTGAGATTCTCTCTCCCTCTCCCTCTGCCCCTCCTGCTTATGTATTATCACCATCCCTTTTATTCTAGCTGGAAGTGTTTCTGAAAATATAATTCTGTTAAAAACTCTGGGTTTCCTGTGAATCTTAGTGGGGACTCACTCCATTAGATAAGAGCCGTGCTCACAGATCTCTTCAGGATAAGCCCCCTCCTCCCTCTCTTAACCTTCTGCTGAGAGAGCTGAGGGATAAAGCTCTTAAGCTTCTTAGAAATGCTATTGTTGGGAGATATGCCCCAGTGTGGTATATCCTTACACTCTTTAGAGTGCCTTTTGTCTGACTGAATGGTACTCTTAAGCACTGCCTTAGAGCTCTCTGCAGTCTTAAGAAATAATTTTAATAAAGATTGAAGCCATGCTCTGCTTCATCTTTAGGCCAAGTTTTCCTGGCAGTGCCCTGGATTTCACCTTTACTTGGAAGGCATTTCTTTTTTTTTTAAATAATATTTATTTTGTTATATTAGTCACCATACAGTACATCCCCAGTTTTTGATGCAATGTTCCATGATTCATTACTTGCATATAATACCCAGTGCACCATGCAATGTGTGCCCTCCTTAATATCCATCACCGGCCTATCCCAATCCCCCATCCCCCTCCCCTCTGAAGCCCTCAGTTTGTTTCCCAGAGTCCATAGTCTCCCATGGTTCATTCCCCCTTCTGTTTACCTCCCCTTCATCCTTCCCTTCCTTCTCCTATTGGTCTTCCTATTTCTTATATTAAGTGAAATAAGTCAGGCATTTCTTAATTTTAATATCATTTGTGATCTGGTGAGGCTGGGATTCTTCAAACTAGCAAGTCCTGGCTCCTTTTGATTTAACAGGTTTTTTTTCCCTCTCATCTCTATTCTCTCCTGTACTATTAAGTATCAAGAATAAACCAGCTTTAACTTTATGATAAAACCTTTGCTGTATCACCCAGTTCATTAGGTACATTTTCTGATTTCTGGAGAGCTACAGGTCATAGTAATGCTAAACTTCTTGTCACTATATAAGGAAGATTCCCCTTCCTTCAGTTTCCAATAATGTGTTCCTCACTTCCCTTTAAGGTCTCGTTAAAAGCCTCTTCACTGTATAGACTTCTACCCATAGTCTGTTCAAGGCATTTTAGGCTTTCACTAACAACCTTTTCAAAGTCCTTGCAGGTTTTTCCACTGCCACATTCCAAAGGCAAACTCACATTTTCATTTTTTTCCTGTGAGAACACATCCACTCACAGCTATGAAAATCTGTATTTGCTATCTTTGCTATGTAACAAATTACCTCAAAGTGTAGTAACTTCAAACAATGAAAACTTATTATTTCTTGCAATCTTTGAAGTCCAGGAGTGGATTAACTCAGTGATTCTGGCTTCAGGCTTCTCACAAGATTACACTCAATATACGGGCCAAGGCTGAAGTCATTTGAAGACCTGACAAGAGTTGGAGCTTCTGCTTCAAAGATGGCTCACTCACATGGCTTTTGGCAGAAGGCTCAGTTCCTTATCCTTTCCACAGAGCTGCCTGAGTAACCTTATGACATGGCAGTTGGTATTGCCCAGAGTGAGTGAGTCCTGAGAGACAGAGAAAGCCATGCTTGCTATCTATCTATCTATCTATCTATCTATCTATCTATCTATCTATCTATCATCTATCTATCTATCATCTATCTATATAAGATTCATTTATTTATTTTGGGGAGAGGTGGGGCAGAGGTAGAGGAAGAGAGAGTCTTAAGCAGACTCCGCACTTAACACAGAGCCTGATACAGGGCTTGATCTCAATCCTGAGGTCATGACCTGAGCCGAAACCAAGAGTTTGTTACTTATCTGACTGCCACCCAGGCACCCCAGAAGCCATGCTTTTTAAAAATGACCGAGTCTCCAAAATCATACACCATCACTTCTGCTTTTTGCTTTTTTATATTGTGAGGAGTCACTAAGTTCAGCCCTCACTCAACAAGAGGGAAGTTAGGCTAGACCTCTTGAAGGGAGGTATATAAAAGAATTTTGGACATATTTTAAAACCACCAATTCCCAACTTTTTATTTTTATTTTTTCAAAATATTTCATTTATTTATTTGACAGAGAGAGAGAGAGAGAGAGGCAGGCAGAGGGAGAAGCAGGCTCCCTGCTGAGCAGAGAGCCCTACATGGGGCTCAATCCCAGGACCCTGTGATCATGACCTGAGCCAAAGGCAGATGCTTAACTGACTGAGCCACCCAGACGCCCCCCAACTTTGTTTTAGTCTTAGATCTATAGTTCAATAAATTCAGTGCCCACCATCAGTTCTTTTTCTGAAGTTGCCCAATCATTTATTGGTTGAGTGATTTTTCCTAACAAATTCTTCCAGAAGAACACATTGCTACAGTATTTCCTGAGTTTGGCATTTTTCAAATTGTCTTGTTACTGAAAGTAGGCTGGGCTAGATAAAAACTTGTGCTTACACTCATTGCCTTGAGTACCTTATAGATATTGCTTAACTGTGCTTTGGAGGTCAATGTGTTTATGTGGAGAGGATTATGACAATCTAATTTTCTTTCCTTTATAAGTACTTGCGTATTTTTTGTTTTGTTTTTTTTTTGTTTGTTTGTTTTGCCCAGAGATTCAGAGCATTATTTTCTTTATATTTAAAGTCTAATAATTTTATTAGCATATGCCTCAGAGTTAACATTGTTGTCATTTTACTAAGTATATGGTGTCTGCTTGCAATATACACACATGACTTTTTTATTTCTAGAAATTTTCTTAATCTTGAATTATGATTTTAAATACTTCTGCTTAATTGTTTTAGTTTTCTTCTTCAGGAAAAAAATACACATATTATATATGTTATATATAACATATATAATTGTTGTGAGTTGAATTGTGTCCTTTCCCCCCCCCTCCAAAAAAGATATGTTGAAGTCCTAACTCCCAATACCTTAAATATGACCCTATGTGGAAATAGGGTCAGAGCATATATAACTATTTAAGTTAAGATGAGGTCTTGCTAGAGTAGGTTGTGTTCCTAATCCAGTGTGACTGCTATTCCTTATAAGAAGATGGTCGTGTGAAGATCGAGACAGAAAGCCATGTGGCAATGAAAATAGAGATTGGAGGTGTGTAGCTACAAGCTAAGGAACCCAAAGATTGCCTGTGAACCCCCAGAAGCTAGGAAAAGGCAAGGAAAGTCTCCTCTAAAGGTTTTAGAGGAAGCGTGGCTCTGCTGACACTTTGATTTTGGACTTCTACTTCCAGACAATAAATTTCTGTTGTTTTAAGCCACTCAGTTTGTACTACTTTGGTACAGTCACCCTCATAAACTAATATAGCAATCTTTTTTGCCTGACTTTCATTTGTACCATGTTGTCTCTGATTCTTTTTATTATTTCTATTTCATTTTTTTAAAATCAAGGATTCTTTCTGTTATGTGAAGAGCAGTTTCTTTAGTATATGATGCATTTTTGTGCTCAGGCTGTCCTTGATTTTTAGAATCTATCTTGTTTCAGTAGGATTCTATCTTGTTTCATTATCTGCTTCCTTCCTTTCCTTTCATTTACTAGCAGGTGTTACCTCTAAACACTCTGCCTCTGCCTTCCAAAGTGTGTCCCTCTCTCTCCTCCAGATGCGCTTTCCAGAACCCTTCATTATAATTCCCTTTGCCAGTGTTTGACCCACCAAGCATCAGACCTGCTTTCAGAAGTTTCTTTTCAGTGTAGAGCTCTTTTCTTTTGGAGATTTATCCTGACTAGTCCTGCATTCCAACTCTGCCAAGACTCTCCTCACAATTTTGTGCATTTCCTGCTAGACTCCCCAAACTACTCTGGTGTCTGGATATTTTTCCCCTTTTACATATAAATTGGAGTTTTGTGGGACTTTTCCTTTTAGTAACACTGTCAGTGATGCTTATAAATGCTTTTTATTAGTAGTCTATTTATATGGAAAGCTGTAACTTGGCATATATATTATGTAGAAAACTGAAGTGAAGCTAAAACAGCAGGTCTCCTAACTTAAAAGATCTGTAATCTCATTAGTTTGGAGTATACACAATGACTGTCTTGGTTTCTTGAAAATAGGGATCATTGATGTTATGACAGTTCTTTAATTTTATGAAGTTAATATGGCCTCCACTTGTTTTATTAATTCACAGGTTTTGGAAGTCATAGTGGAATTTTTATTACCTGCAGGTAGGTATGTCAAAATAAGGGCTCATGTTTGACAGAGGCCAAGATCCTCAACTTCTCCAAGCCCCATTTCCTTTACTTATAAAATGGTTTTAATACTAGCTATTTTGCATTATTGCTCTTAGTTCTCTATTTGATAATTTACATGAGCATAATATTTTTTGTATGTTAAAGGTATTCAGAAATTGATAGAAGTTGTTATTCAAAATAACATTAATATTATAGTCAGTGAACCAATTATATGTAGGCTAGTTTGGCTTATTAGCTATTTTAGATGAAATTGATTTAAACCACAAAACCCTTTTGAAATCTTGGAATATATCCACCTGTCAAAGGAAACTGAGAAGGCAATTAAAAAGCATTGGTTAGAAAAAAAAAAAATACTTGCAAATTCATTTTCTCACTTAGCTTAGAATGGCACATGCTGATACATTTTGTTTTGGCAGTCCTGATTTTTATAAAGCCTTGGACCAAAATGAAAATAATTGAATTGGAAACCTTGTATCACCCACTTCAGGGAAGAGTACAACAGCTTCTGCTATGAACTCAAGTGCATTTAAAGGGAATATATTCCCAGGTACATTGTTTATATTCTACTTGGAAAGTAGTATTATTTCCCCCACATCCGGTCTAAGGACCGCATTTAATTCTTTTACGGGAATTCAAAGCTCATAAAGAGAACTGATGGTACAGAAGACTGAACATTTTTATTCTGCAGTAAACAGAGACAAGTTTAGTTGCTATCCAGTTTTTATGTGAATATTCTGGTGTTATCACATTCGTTTTAACCACACTTTAGGGAAGTGGTTCCCAAACCTGGCTGGCCATTAGAACTACCTGAAAAACTGTTCAAGCAGACATATCCCTGAGTATTTCCCATACCTAGTGAAACATCATCTATCTCTTACAAATCTCCTCAGATGATTGGTGAACTCGTAATTACAGATGCTTCAGATTAGTCTCTATTTACTTGGATTTGAATTAAAATGCCAAAATTTGAATTAAATGCCAAATGTATTGTTAGGGGTATTAGAAGAACAACATAGACCCCTGCTTTCCAAAGTGTGGTCCATGGACCAGTAGCATCAGCCTCACCCAGAAGCTTGTTAGAAATGGAGAATTTATGCCTTTCCCCAGATACAGTGTATAAAATGTGCATTTTAACACAATTCCTAAGTGGTTTGTATGCACATCAAAGTTCTAAAAACACTGACAAGAACTTTTGTAGAATAGGTTTTGACCTTTTTATCCAAAAACTGAACATAAAGATTTCATGTAACCACAGGAGTGAAGATGCAAAATCAAAAGGCAAAATATTGATGGTTCTATATACAACATAAAGTTTTTTATTGTAATTGCAATTGTAAAAAACGAGTTCATTGTTTAGTCTGAAGCTAGAATTGAGTTCACCCACTACTGCTCATTATTTCTGTTGTTTATAATGATTTGTTGTTAGGAAGCTGGAGGTCTTAGTTTGAATTGTACTTTATTCTTATCTTACTGACATGTGAAATTTGTAATAGAGGCAGCATCAATTGCAGCAAACTAAAAACTAAAAGCAAAACATTTATCCTACCCTTTCTGGGAAAAGAACATGTTGCAATGTGGTACACTTTATTTGGTGAACAATTTAATTTACTAGTTTCTGTTAGGCTTTCCCAATTAGCTCCACTGATCATCCCTGCTGCATTGGCTCTTCTCTCTTAAATTTCTTTCTTGTCACAACTGTGTTTTAGAATGACTTAAATATTTTCATTCTTCAAATTGCAATTCCTTGAGGGCAACTTGTATTTCCTGCTATTTGTAGCTCCCAATGTCCTCATCTGCCCCATCCCCCGTTCCTAACATAGTTCTGAATAGGGTGATGAGTAATTAAGGTGAACGCATCTCCTGATTTAACTGGGGCAATTCTAGAATAAACCTGCTGTCCCACAATAATTATATATAGCAGCCACTTTCCCTTTCAAAAATGTCCTGATCAGAACCATACATTATATGGTCTCCTCTTAGTAATGAAGATGATACTGAACTGTGGTTAATTTTGTAAGGAGACCTTTTCCTTTGGAGGAACCTCAATAGCTGTTGCTAGGTGAGACCCCCATTCCTTCCTCCTTTCTTTGCTTTAGCTGTCTTTGATCAGTGTGAAAAAGCCAATATTCAAAGGATCAGGAATGACATGCCAAACTTCTTTGACAATACAGTATACTAGAAATAACTCACTGTCTATTGTGGCCATTTAATTTTATTTGAATTTCTTATTATGGTTTAATATTTTTAAATTTGATTGTATTATACACACTATGGGGTTTTCTCAGCCTTATTGAGGCATAATTGAAAAATGAGATTGTCAGGTATTTAAAGTGTACAATGTGATGATTTGATATACATATGCAGTGTGAAATGATCCCCCCCATTGAGCTAATTAACACATCCATCACCTCACATATTTAATTTTTGTTGTTTTTGAGAACATTTAAGTTCTACTCTCTTAGCAAATTTCAATTATGCAATACAGTGTTACCAATTATAGTCACTATGTTATGCATTACATCCTCAGATCTTACTAATTTTTTAAGAGGTGGGGGAAGGGGAGAGGAGGAGAGAGAGAGAGAATCTTAAGCAGGCTCCGCATGGAGCCCCATGAAGAGCTCAATATCACAACCCTGAGATCATGACCTGAGCCAAAATCAAGAGTCAGACGCTTAACTGACTGAGCCACCCAGATGCCCTACATCTCACTCATTTTGTAGCCAAAAGTTTGTATTCTTTTACCAGCCTATCCTTATTTTCCCCACTCCTCAGTTCCCAGCAACCACTTTTTTACTCCCTGTTTCTATGGGTTTGATTTATTATTATTATATCTTTTAGATTCCACATATAAGCAATACCATGCAGTCTTTGTCTTTCTCTGTCTAGCTTATTTCACTTAGCATGATGTCCTCAAGTTCATCCATGTTGTCACAAGTGACAGTATTTTTAAAAGCTGAATAATATTCCATCGTATATTTATTTCACAATCTTTATCCATTCACTATTGATGGACATGTAGGTTGTTTCCGTTATCTTGGCTATTGTAAAAATGAAGCAACGAACATGGGAGTACAGATAAATCTTCAAAAAATTGATTTTGTTTCCTTTGGGTAAATACCCTGAAGTGGAATTGCTGGCTTACATGGTAGCTCTGTTGTTAATTTCTTGAGGAAACTTCATACTATTTTTCATTGTGGCTGTACCAATTTACAGTTCCACTAACAGTAGATGAGAGTTTCCATTTTTCTACATCCTCACCAGTATTTGTTATTTCTTGTCTTTTGGATAATAGCCATCCTAACAAACATGAAGTGGTATCTCGTTTGTGGCTTTGATTTGCATTTCCCTGATGATTAGTGATGTTAACCACCTTTTCATATACCTGTTGGCCGTTTGTATCTCATCTTTGGAAAAAATGTCTATTTAGATCCTTTGTCCATTTTTTAATTGGGTTACTTGTTTTTCACTATTAAGTTGTATTAGTTCCTTGGTATTTTGGGGGCTATTAACCCATATCAGATATGTGGTTTGAAAATATTTTCTTCTGCTCCATAAATTGCCCTTTCATTTTGTTGATGGTTTCTTTTGCTGAGTAGAAGCCTTTTAGTTTGATGTAGTCCCATTTGTTTTAGTTTTTGTTACTGGTGCTTTTTGGAGTCTTACCCAAGAAATCATTGCCAAGGCCAATGTCAAAGGTGTTTTCCTCTATGTTTTCTGCTAAGAGTTTTATGTTTTCAGGTCTTATGTGGTCCTATAAGTCTTTAATCCATTTTGAGTTGATTTTTGTAAATGGTGTAAGATAGGGGTCCAGTTCCTTTCTTTTACATATGGCCGTCCAGTTTTTCCAGCACTATCTATTGAAGAGGCTATCTTTTCCTCAGTGTATATTCTTAGCTCTTTTGTTGAAAATTACATCATGTATGGGTTTATTTCTAGGCACTCTTTTCTATTCCATTAATCAAAGTTTCTATTTTCATGCTGATATCAAAGAGTTGTGATTACTATAGCATTGTAACATTTGTGCTATTTGTTTTTTAGGGCGATAATTTTCTCCATGCTTTTTGGTTGTTCCTCCTTCGTCCTTTTCTTCATGTCTCCTGCATCCATCATCCATCCCTTTTGAAGTAACTGATGTTAATACCATAGTATGTATGTATGTATGTTTCTCTATTTTCCTTCATGATCATAAAACAAATACACACACACACACACACACATAAAATATGTTGGATATTTTTTTGTCATTATTTTTTCATCTCACCAGAACCCTGTAGAAATCCATTCCGGTAATTATTTCGGTAGCTGCCTTTCCAGGATGTAGATGTATTATAATTTGCTTAGCCATTCCCCTGAGATTATAATTAAGTTGTTTCCAGTTTTTCTTCTTATTATTTGCCAATACATACAGTACTATAGTAAATGTTCTTTGACATATTCCCTTACATACTGATGACTTTATTTTTGTGTGGAGTAGGATTGATGGGTCAAAGTTGTGTGTGTGTATTTAATTTTAATAGATTTTGCCACATTACTTTCCAAAATAATTGTAACAATTCCTTGTGTTGTTGCCCTTAACTCATTTGTTGCTCTCTGACTCTAAGACCAAAGTTGGGCCCTGGATGTTAGAAAGGCCCTGTGAGACCAGGCTGCTACGTTCTACTACAATCTTTTGGTATAAATAAAAAACCTTTTCAATATTGAAGAGACAGTGCAACAATTTGAGTTTTACATTAAATTAGTTGCTTTTATGAAAGAACAGAATTACTTGAAATCTGGACTACCTCAGCAAAGCTGGGACATATGATTGCTGTATAATTTTGACACATAAATTATGAAAGCAGTGCATTGTGAACTGTGTACTAAATAGGTATAGGGTTAAGAAGTTAGAATTATGTTGAGAACACTCACTGATATTTATGATTTATATTTACTAATTTGTTCAGGGTCAAATAAGGATAAGTTCTAAGGATAGTTTGTGTGTCTGAAATACAATTTAGATGATTTGGCAACCTTTTCCTAAAGGGAAATTTTACTTTCTTTTGATTTCATCCTCAAACTCACATTGCCATGGTGACATTAATATAGGCTCGGCCTGGGCCCAGTAGCATGGATTTCCATTTACAAAGGCTGATCTAGGAATTACTGTCTTTAAATGTCTAACCTGTCAGAAAGAGAACAAACCAGAGCCTCCCCACTCCCATGAAAGGCACTATTTTTCAAGGACACCAAGCCATTACTTGGTGGCAAGTTGAATACATTGGGTCAATTTTATCTAATTTTGAGTGGGATTTGCCTTTTCTGCCTGCAGAGCCTCTGCCAGCACCACTATCTGGAACTTATGGAATGCTTGGTCCACAGACATGGAATCTCACATATCATGATATCTGACCAGGATACCCAATTCACAGTGAAGAAGGCAAGTAAGCAGGCCAGGACTATGGGATCCTTTGGTTGTATTAAGGCATATTATTCAGAAGCAGCTGGCCTCATAGAATGCTGGTATGGCCTTCAAAAGGCAAAGCTGAAGTGCCAGCTCAGAAGAAACACTCTGAAAGGATGGAATGCCATCCTTCAGGATGTATATACACAGAATATGCATAGAATCAGACCTGATTCTATGGTGCTCTGTCCATAGTAGGAAAGGTGCATGGGTCCAAGAGACAAGAGGTGGAAGCAGGAGTGAGCCATGTACAGTCATTCCCAATGATAACTGGGAAATTTATGCTTCATATACCCATAAGTCTTCTCTACAGGATTTGGGATTCTTTTTCCTCAGGGAGCATGCTATTGCCAGGGAACACAGCGAAGGCTTTAATGAACATTAAGCGATGGCTGCTGACATGACACTTTAGACTCCTGTTGCCCAGGGACCAGAGGAAGAGAAGAGGAGGCATCATTCTGGAAGGAGTGGTTGGACCGGATCAGTAGGATAAGGTAGGCTGCTTTTACATGAGGAAGAATACATGTGGAATGCAGGTGATTCATATGGATTCCTCCTGGTACTCTGTTGTCCCAGTGTAGCTGAACAAACACATGCAGCAATCCTAGACTGAAAGGGTAGGATTCTTTTTAGACCCCTCAGGGATATAGGTTTGGGTCATACCATCAGGAAAACCACCAAGACCTGCCAATGTAACAACTGTGGGTAAGGGGAATTTAGAATGAATGGTGGAAGAGAGAGGACAAAGTACCAGTTGTGGTTCTGAGATCAGCTACCCAATGGTGGCTGTCATTTATCTCACTGAATTTTCTTTCAAAAATTTTCTCTCAGGAAAAGAGATCCATGGGGATCATGGAAGTAGCTGTGCAGGGCAGGGTAGACTGTGGTATTTATGAAAATGCACCACTCAATTTGTCCATGACTACACCACTACTTTTGCATGAAGGCCATACTTCTCACAAACTACTGTCCCCCAACAACTAAACTGGCAAGGATACTAAGGCAGGTCCTTCCTGTGGGACTCCTCTCTTGGCTCAAGGACCCTTCACTGGATTGGCCAAAACTTTGTTAAATCTGAGTCTGAGGCTCTTCATACCCATCTCTCCTTCTCCTTCTTTCCACCACAGGGGTCAGACTTGCATCTCAGTCCTGGGGCTCTGCCCTCCTCTTCTGATTCCCCGCTTCCTCCTCTTTTCCCTCACAGGTATTTCTCTTGATGCATCTCTTGCATGTCTAACCCTGGTTTGGTGTCTGCTTCTCCAACAAACCTAATTAATCTGAATATTTATTAAATATATTATATTGAGATTATTTGAGCCCACGGAGGAAAGCCTTTATTTGGAAATTGATGCAGGGAAAAGCTTTTTCTTTGGAACTTTGTTATAGAAGAAAATGAAATCTCCATTACACAGTTAGGAAGCATATGCTCTAGAGTAACATTTCTTTTTTTTTATATATATATTTTATTTATTTATTTGACACAGAGAGAGACAGACAGCGAGAGAGGGAACACAAGCAGGGGGAGTGGGAGAGGAAGAAGCAGGCTCATAGTGGAGGAGCCTGATGTGGGGCTCGATCCCAGAATGCTGGGATCACGCCCTGAGCCGAAGGCAGACGCTTAACGACTGCGCCACCCAGGCGCCCCTAGAGTAACATTTCTGAAACTCTCTACTATAGGCATCTACATGCTGTAAGGGAAATTAAGAATAAAGAATTCCTGAGATTAAATATACTTGGAAAATACTACATATTCCATTTTTTGTTACTCTAGATATTTATGATGCACATTAGTGTGTCAACGTCTCTGTGACATTCTCTAGTAAAGAAACTTTGTTTTACCTAGCAATTCCTCAAATCGTTTGGCAACAAGTCCTTCCCCCCTTTTTAGTTGGGCATCTCTAATCCACGTAGAAGAAAAAACACAATTTGGATCCATGGCCAGTATCAATGCTCTCTATTGAAATAGTGGCAATAGTTTAATTGTACTGAGTGATGTATCTGTATTATTCATGTGCTTTGCTAACTTGCTTTATATACATTGTCTTCTATAATCTGCCAAATAGCCTTTGGATACCCACACTACTTTAAAGATGAGTGTATTAGGGTTTTCCAGAGAAGCTAAACCGATGGGATATATCCCCATCTGTGTCTATGTCTATAATCATCTATCTATTTATTTTTTTATAAGGAATTTACATGATTATGGAGGCTGGGAAGTCCCACACTCTGCCCCCTGCAAGTTGGAGACCCAGGAAAGCCAGTGGTGTAATTACTGTCGAAGTCCAAAAAGCCTGAGAACTAGTCCATGGCCGTGGTTCCAAGGATATGAGAGGTGAGAAGGGATTGCAGAGGTGGCATCTATTTGTCTTTCTTGATTTAATTTGGCAAAAATACATGTTGATCAGTGTCTGAAAATTCTCCAATTTATGATTCAGAATTAGATCCATATTAATTCTGAGTATCAAAAATCAAAATTGTTGAAAATAGCAGACGATGTGCAATGCTGTCCTCCTTTGCTGCATGTATTGTATTATAGTGCGTTGTATTGAATATGCAACACTGATAAACATCTTTTCATAGAAAAAAAAGAAAAAGCACAATTTGGAATTTATAATTCTGATGACATCCATTAAATCTAGAGATCATAATGAGGTACAGATTCAAAGCTAAAGTTTGACCTAATGTCCTAAGCTTCAATTCATTCCATTTCTTTAATGACCTTTCTTCCTTAATGATCTTTATTTTGCTACTCTGTCTTCTCCCTTTGTATTCGTTCTTTCAACATGATTAAGTCCCTTTAATTTTGGGAAAAAAGTCCCTTATCCCTAGGATCCTCTTTCACTAAAACCCATAAATCAAGTCTTTTGAAGATAAAGTCAGCGTTCACTGGAGTTACTTTCTCATTTCCATAGTTCTGGTCACTCCACTGAATATACTCCTATCACATGCGATGTCTATCTTCCTCTTTTTTTGTTATGATGCTATTGGCAGCATTTATGTATCCTGGGAATGGATGGACCTCAGTCCAAATACTGATTCCACAACTTGCTACCTGTTGACCTTGGTCAAATTGGCCTACTTTATCTACTTGTAACATAGGAAATACTTGCTTACAGGTATGTTTTGAGAATTAAGTAAAATGACATAGAAGAAAACACATAACACATTGCTTAATACTTTTTACTACTTCTTATTGTTTCCTTTTTTTTTTTTCTTTTGAGCCTTTATCCCTTGGCTTTTAAGACACAGTACTTAGCAAAATCTCCTCCTACCCACTGACTGCTTACTCCTCTGTCTGCTTGGCAGTACTATCGTTCTCTTCAAATCCGTTCTTGATTCTCTTTTCTTCTTATTTTTATATTATTTCTGGGTGAATTCATCTGTTTCATGGTTTCCTTTTCCACATATATCCTCATTACCCATAGATTCTTATCACTAAGCTAGACCAGTCTCTTTAATCAGACTCAAACGGAAAATTTGACAGATATGTAGAGCTCAACATCTTCAAATCTGAATACTCTTTCCCCACATTTGACCCATTTTTATATTTCTTTATCTAGCTAGTAGTACCACTATCCACCCAATCACACAAGCCAGAAACCTGAGAGTCATCCTACACTTTATCTTCATTGGAATTTCTGTGTACCATGTTACTAACTCATCAGTTCTATCTTTTAAATAATTCTCAAATCAATTCTTACTCTGTAGTAATTTAGCTCTCACTTGTCTCTTAACTGATCTTTCCTCCAGCCCCATGCCTTTGTAATCACTCTTCCATATTATGATCAGAATATTGTTTTAAAATAGAAATCCCAGGGTGTCTGGGTGGCTCAGTTGGTTAAGCGTCTGCCTTCAGCTCAGGTCATGATCCTGGGGTCCTGGGATCAAGCGCTCCCTGCTCAGCGGGAAACCTACTTCTCCCTCTTCCCCTGCCCCTCCCCCTCTCACTCCTGTGCACACTCTCTCACTCTCTCTCAAATAAATAAATAAATAAATAAATAAAATATAATTAATAAAATATAACAAATATTATATTATTATAATATATATTATAATAATATATAATAATAAAATTAAATTAAATTTAAAAAATAGAAAAGAAAAGAAAATACAAATCCCACTGTGCTACCCTTTGCATGTAGGGTTAATTTCAAACTTCTTTGCATGATATACAAGGCCTTCATTGACCTTGCCTTTGCTTACTTCTTGAGTCCCATCTTGTAAAGCTTTCCACCCCTACTCTCACACAATCATGCCAAACAACTGGTAATTATAGACACCCAATCTTTCTTTTTTTAGTAATTTTTTTGGTATGCATTCATGTACATGAGAATGCATCTACTTATCCTTTAAGATCATGCATAAATCCTAACCCTCTCTGAAGCCCTTATAAAAAACCTAGATAAAATTGATCACTCCTTCCCTTTGCTGTCACCCTAACATAAACTTATCTCTATTACTGCCATAATAAATATTTGGAGGAATAGCAACATTCTTGTAATAAATTAAAAATGTCTCAAGATGACTATTTTGAGTGGTGACACACATTTGGATGCGCACATTCTGATATGCTTGTTAAAAAATCCATTTCATTACTCTATATTCACAGTGGAAACACAACCACTCTGTTATGGGACCTGAATTTGGAAAATTAACTGTTGCCGTGTAGAGATTAATGTTAATGTGGGAATATATTTTCTGTCATTAAATCAAGGAGCTGAACTCTGCAGTGTCTCTGTGTTTAGACTGTATATTTAATAATGTAATGGGTGGCTGCCCATTCTCAAAAAATAGCATTCTCAGAAGAATATGATAACATCCTGCTAATTCCAGTTTATGACTTTTTATAATACGCTATTTGGTAAAATGATTATAGGATGATTAATGATTTGTTAAATATTTTCTACAATTGCCTAGTCAAAAGACGTGGGTGCTTTAAGTTTTAAAAGTCTGTATCTTAAATTATTTGCTAGTTTTCAGTGAAGCAAATAAAGAAAAGAAAAAGGCAACATGTATTTTACCTGTCAGAAATGTAAATCTCATCAGCTCAGCTGGAGCTATAAAATGCATTTTATCCTTCTCAGGCAGAAATACACATAAGAAAATGACTTGAAATACTAAAAAAATAATGGGCACTTGGTTTTTAATCTGGAAATCTTTGATGCTTAATAACATCTGGTAAATATAACCAAATGAATGAATGAATGGATAAGAGGCCAAGTAACTTTGCATATTTTCTATGTGTTTAAATCAAATTTATTATTGAACATTATATTATTTTTAATAAAGTATTGAAATGCCATGGCACTTTGGCACACACTCTTTTTTCTTTTTTGGTCAATTAACTTTTTTTTAAAAATGTGCCCATACTAAGCTGGATGCTGAGGATACATAAAAGAATGAGCAAAACAAATTCCCTGTTATCCAGAAGTTCACAATCTAGTATGGGCAACAGAAGCATATACAAATAATTAAAAGATGTTGTGACAAGAGCTCTGAAAGAAATATGTAGAAGGAATGGTAAGAACTCAGCAGGCTAATGTTCAGTGCCAGGCAAGTGGGGAAAGGAAGAGTTAAGGAAGATTGCTTAAATGAACACCAAAAAAGTTCATTGCATCCAAAACAAGATAATATGTATGTTTGAACTCTCATGAAGTTAATTCTCAAATTTAATTCTTAATCCTTAAGAAGTTGTGTCTAAAGAGATATTTTCCTCAATTAAAAAAAAGATAAAACAGAAAAAAGCACACAACTTCATGTGCACAGAAGGCATCTGGTAGCTTTATGATGGTCTTCAGGAGCCTCCGTGCACTGTGTCACTCCTCAGTCTGTGCCGCAGCGCTCAGCTCTCCTGGGATGTTGTCTGGGAGAAAAGGAGCCTTGAATGTCCACTATAGAAACTAAAGGAACCTTCACACAGACTTTGGTGGAATGCCTCCCTTCCTAAATAATGGATGTTAATAATGGATTTTGGGTATGTCTCATCACTAGTTTCTTTTTTTATTTCAAATATTCAGATATCTTTTACTATGAAACTAAGCATATTTCACTGATGAATTTCTCCTTTTCCTTTCTACATACCACACATTATTATAGCCGTATAACATAAGAAACATATTGTAGAGTTAGACTCTTCCTTTATCGGGGGTTGGAACATACTGGAAAAGGCAGTCTTTTTTTCTAAGATAATAGCAAGAAGGATCATCTCTTCAGAGAACAAAAAAAAGGTTAAAAATATAGATGTTAATGTCGTGAGAAGTACATAGATGGATAGAAACACATGAGTAGTTAATTGAAGGGTAGAAACTGAGATAGAAGTAGTAAGAAAGTGTCCTGGGGACATAGATGAGATAAGACATTACTTTACTGTGTGGAGAAGTAGAAGGGAAAGCACAGTGAGTGAGTGACATTTGAGCTATGCTAAACAATAGAAAAAATATATATATATAAAGACCCTAATAATATGCACGAGGAGCACAGGGTGATGTATGGAACTGTTGAATTACTATATTGTACAACTGAAACTAATATAACACTATATGTTATCTAACTGGAATTAAAATTAAAACTTAAAAAAAAGACCCAAAAATATGAATTGGAGTCTTGCCACTTGTTGCCTTGAAAAAATTTACCAATATAAGGCAGTCTACTAGAAAATTGACAAAAAATGAAACAGATTTTTATTTTATTTATTTTTTTAAATAATTTTTTTATTATATTATGTTAGTCACCATACAGTACATCCCTAGTTTTTGATGTAAAGTTCCATGATTCATTACTTGCATATAACACCCAGTGCACCATGCAATACGTGCCCTCCTTACTATCCATCACCAGCCTATCCCATTCCCCCACCCCCCTCCCCTCTGAAGCCCTCAGTTTGTTTCCCAGAGTCCATAGTCTCTCATGCTTCATTCCCCATTCTGATTACCCCCCATTTCTTTATCCCTTCCTTCTCCTACCTATCGTCCTACTTCTTATGTTCCATAAATGTGTGAAACCATATAATTGTCTTTCTCCTCTTGATTTATTTCACTTAGCATTATCTCCTCCAGTACCGTCCATGTTGCTGCAAATGTTGAGAAATTGTTCTTTTTGATGGCTGAGTAATATTCTATTGTATATATGGACCACATCTTCTTAATCCAGTCATCTGTTGAAGGGCATCTCGGCTCCTTCCACGATTTAGCTATTGTGGACAGTGCTGCTATGAACATTGGGGTGCATATGGCCCTTCTCTTCACTACATCTGTATCTTTGGGGTAAATACCCAATGGCTGGATCATAGGGTAGCTCTATTTTTGACTTTTTAAGGGACCTCCACACTGTTTTCCAGAGTGGCTGTACCAACTTGCATTCCCACCAACAATGTAGGAGGGATCCCCTTTCTCCACATCCTCTCCAACATTTGTCATTTTTTGTTTTGTCCATTTTTGCCATTCTAACTGGCGTAAGGTGGTATCTCAATGTGGTTTTGATTTGATTTTCCTTGTTGGCTGATGATTTTGAACATTTTTTCATGTGTCTGTTAGCCATTTGTATGTCTTCATTGGAAAAGTGTCTGTTCATATCTTCTGTCCATTTTTTGATTTGATTATTTGTTTCTCGTGTATTGAGTTTGAGAAGTTCTTTGTAGATCTTGGATACCAGTCCTTTATCTGTAGTGTCATTTGCAAATATATTCTCCCATTCCGTGGGCTGCCTCTTAGTTTTTCTGACTGTTTCCTTGGCTGTGCAGAAACTTTTAATCTTGATGAAGTCCCATAAATTCATTTTATCTTTTGTTTCTCTTGCCTTTGGGGATGTGTCATGAAAAAGGTTGCTTTGGCTGATGTCGTAGAGGTTGTTGCCTATGTTCTCCTCTAGAATTTTGATGGATTCCTGTCTCACATCGAGGTCTTTCATCCATTTGGAGTTTATTTTTGTGTATGGTGTGAGATAGTGGTCAAGTTTCATTCTTTTGCATGTAGCTGTCCAATTTTCCCAGCACCATTTATTGAAGAGACTTTTTCCCACCGGATGTTTTTTCCTGCTTTATCAAATATTAGTTGCCCAAAGAGCCGAGGGTCCATTTCTGGGCTCTCTATTCTGTTCCATTGGTCTATGTGTCTGTTTTTGTGCCAGTACCATGCTGTCTTTGTGATCACAGCTTTGTAGTACAGCTCGAAATCCGGCATTGTGATGCCCCCAGCTTTGTTTTTCCTTTTCAACAGTTCCTTGGAGATTCGGGGCCTTTTCTGTTTCCATACAAATTTAAGGACTGTTTGTTCCAGTTCTTTGAAAAATGTCCTTGGTATTTTGATCGGGATAGCATTGAAAGTGTAGATTGCTCTGGGTAGCATGGACATTTTAACTATGTTAATTCTTCCGATCCATGAGCATGGAATATCTTTCCATCTTTTTATGTCTTCCTCAATGTCTTTCAAGAGTGATTTATAGTTTCTAGAATATAGGTCCTTTACGTCTCTGGTTAAGTTAATTCCAAGGTAACGTATGGTTTTTGGTGCTATTGTAAATGGGATGGATTCCCTAATTTCTCTTTCTTCGGTCTCGTTATTCGTGTATAGAAATGCAACTGATTTCTGAGCATTTATTTTGTATCCTGCCACGTTACTGAATTGCTCTATAACTTCTAATAGTTTGGGAGTGGCTTCTTTTGGGTTTTCCATATAGAGTATCATGTCATCTGCAAAGAGAGACATTTTGACTTCTTCTTTGCCAATTTGAATACCTTTGATCCCTTTTTGTCGTCTGATTGCTGTTGCAAGGACTTCTAGTACTATGTTGAATAATAGTGGCGAGAGTGGGCATCCTTGTCGAGTTCCTGATCTTAAGGGAAAGGCTTCCAGCTTTTCCCCATTGAGAATAATATTTGCAGTAGGCTTTTCATAGATGGCTTTTATGAGATTGAGAAATGTACCTTCTATTCCTACACTCTGAAGGGTTTTAATCAGGAAAGGATGCTGTATTTTGTCAAATGCTTTTTCGGCATCGATTGAGAGGATCATATGGTTCCTGAGTCTTTTCTTGTTGATATGATGTATCACGCTGATTGATTTGCGAATATTGAACCACGCTTGCATCCCAGGTATGAATCCCACTTGATCATGATGGATAATCCTTTTAATGTACTGTTGGATTCTATTAGCAAGTATCTTGTTGAGGATTTTGGCGTCCATATTCATTAGGGAAATCGGTCTGTAATTCTCCTTTTTGAGGGGGTCTTTGCCTGGTTTGGGGATCAAGGTAATATTGGCCTCATAGAATGAGTTTGGTAGCTTTCCTTCTGTTTCTATTTTTTGAAATAGCTTTAGGAGAATAGGTATTATTTCTTCTTTGAATGTTTGGTAGAATTCCCCGGGGAATCCATTAGGCCCTGGAGTTTTGTTTTTCGGAAGGTTTTTAATCACTGCTTCAATCTCTTCATAATTAATTGGTCTGTTTAAAAAATCAATTTCTTTCTGTTTCAGTCTTGGTAGTTTATGGGTTTCCAGGAAGGCATCCATCTCTTCCAGGTTGCTTAATTTATTGGCATAAAGCTGTTGATAAAAGTTTCTTATGATCCTTCCTATTTCATTGGTGTTGGTTGTGACCTCTCCCTTTTCATTCATAATTTTATTAATTTGGATCCTTTCTCTATTCTTTTGGATAATTCTCGCCAGTGGCTTATCTATTTTATTTATTCTTTCAAACAACCAGCTTCTAGTTCTGTTGATCTGCTCTACTGTGCTCCTGGTTTCTAATTCATTGATCTCTGCTCTAATCTTGGTCAACTGCTGTCTCGTGTGTGGATTAGGCCTGTTTTTCTGTTGCTGTTCCAGCTTCTTGAGGTGAGAATATAAAAATTGCATTGAAAATTTTTCTATTCTTTTGAGTGAGGCTTGGATGGCTATGTATTTTCCCCTTAGGACTGCTTTTGCAGTGTCCCATAGGTTTTGGACTATCGTGTTTTCATTCTCGTTGGTCTCCATAAATTGTTTAAATTGATTTTTGATTTCCTGGTTTATCGAATCATTCTTGAGCAGGATGGTTCTTAGTTTCCAAGTGTTTGAGTTTCTTCCAAATTTTTCCTTGTGGTTGAGTTCCAATTTCAAAGCATTGTGGTCTGAGAATATGCAGGGAATAATTTCAGTCTTTTGGTATCAGTTGAGACCTGTTTTGTGACCCAGCACATGATCTATTCTGGAGACTGTTTCATGTGCATTCGAATAGAATGAGTATTCTTTTGTTCTGGGGTGTAGTGTTCTATATATATCTATGAGGTACATCTGTTATAATGGCATTCAAAGCTCTTGTTTCTTTGTTGATTTTCTGCTTAGGTGATCTATCTATTGCTGGTAGTGGAGTGTTGAGATCCCCTACTATTAACATATTTTTATCTATATGTCTCTTTATTCTCATTAAGAGTTGGCTTGTGTATCTTGCTGCTCCCCTGTTGGGGGCATAGATATTTATAATTGTCATAGCCACTTGGATAAAATATAGTTTCCTTCTGTATCTCTAACTACAGTCTTTAGTTTAAAATCCAACCTGTCTGATATGAGAATTGCTACCCCAGCTTTCTTTTAGGTCCATTGGCATGAAAAATGGTTTTCCATCCCTTTACTTTCAGTCTGGATGTATCTTTACGTTCAAAATGAGTCTCTTGTAGACAGCACATGGATGGGTCATGTATTTTTATCCAATCTGCAACTCTGTTTCATTTTATGGGAGCATTTAGGCCATTCACATTGAGATTGATTATTGAGAGATATGATTTTAATGATGTCATGTTGCCTATAAAGTCTTTGTTTCTATAGATTGTAACTTTCTGTTCTGTATCACTCATGGGGCCTTTTTACTTTTATAGAACCCCCCTTAAGATCTCCTGTGGTTTCATGGTTATGAAATTGGTCAGTGACTGGTGATTCTGGAAGGTCCTTATCTCTCCATCAATTCTGAATGACAGCCTTGCTGGATAAAGGATCCTTGGGTGCATGTTTTTCTCTGAAAGAACTTTAAAAATGCCCCCCCCCCACCGTTTCTCTCATTCTAGGTCTGTGTAGACAGGTCTGACGTAATCCTGATACTTTTGCCTTGGTACGTGAGAAATTTCTTTGCCCTGGCTGCTTTCAGTACTGTATCCTTGGCTCTAATATTTGCGAAATGCACTATGACGTGACGTGGCGTAGTTTGTCGTGGTTGAATTTGGGAGGGGTCCTCTCTGCCTCTTGGACACGAATGCTTGTTTTCTTTGCTAGATTAGGGAAGTTTTCAGCTACAATTTGTTCAAATATCTCTTTTAGACCTCTGTTTTTCTCCCCCCCCCCCCCAGGGATGCCGATGATTCTGACATTGGAACATTTCCTTGAGTCAGTAATCTCCCGTAACCTACATTCTTAAGATTGGATTTTTTTGAGCCACGTTTCTGTTTTAGCTTTCTCTTCTACCATCCCATCCTCCAGTTCGCTAATTTGTTCTTCTGCCTCATTCACCCTGGCCGTCAGAGCATCTAGTTTTGATGGCATTTGATTCATAGCATTTTTAATTTCTGCCAGATTCACTCTCATTTCCATCCTTAAAGGTTCTATATTCTCGTTAATATTTTTTTCAAGTCTACACATCATGTTGACCATTGTTACACTGAACTCCATTTCTGATAATTTGGTTATATCCATATCCACCAGTTCTGTGGCAGAGGCCACAGACTCATTGTCTTTTCTTTGCTGGGGGGATTTCTCCTTTTCATCATTCTGATGAGGAGAGGTTGTGGGATTGTCCAGAGCCCAAATTATTGACCTGGACCCAGGCAGTGTGCTCTTGTTTTATAGGGACCTTAGGGATGTGGGCTTCTTGATTTTTAAGCCTGCCTTCTGGGGGAGGGGCCTGCCGCGCTGATACTCAGGCAACCCTGTTTGGGTAGAGTCTCCCTGTCCCCTATGAGGGGGGATGGGGATGGGCACAATGTGAGCCAGTATTTCCGGGCTTTTGTTCTCTGGCACCT
Source organism: Ursus maritimus (assembly GCF_017311325.1). Lineage (NCBI taxonomy): Eukaryota > Metazoa > Chordata > Mammalia > Carnivora > Ursidae > Ursus > Ursus maritimus. The sequence continues at coordinate 32,541,858 of NW_024427107.1, read as the reverse complement.
TTCCCTGGCAGTTTGCTGTGCCTCTTCTGAAAGTCAGCAGCAGTGGCCGAATCCTAACCTCTGTCTCAGAACAGAGAGATCACAGTCCGCTTTCCACTGAGCTCTTCTGGCCTCTTTAACTCTGTTTCTGTTGGTGCTCTAAACCCTGCAGCGTCCTTGGATGTGCGGCCTGCAGCCGGCGTCCCAGCCCTCACTTCCAGGGCCAGCACATCTCTGTCCTTTGTGTTTTTAACACTTCCAGCCGCCAGCCATCCCTGCGCTCAGAGCTCCATTTCAGTGTGGTTCGCGCGCACTCCAGAGCGCCAGTTTTCAGACTGGTCGCTCGCGTTTCTGGGCTCATGGTCTCAGTCTGCTCTCTCGCGGGTGCCTGTCTGTGAGTCCACTCGCTCCCCAGTGCAGGTAACAACTGCTTCCTGGCGTTGGAACGCGGAGGCTCCCTCCGCCTTCCATTTATCTTCCGATATCTGTGCGTGGATTCACGGCTCCCCGCTTCGTACCTCAATACTCAGTGCTGGAGATGTTCATTTGTATAGGTCCAGGTGTATCTTCCTACATCTCAGGCTGATTCTGTGGGTGTTCAGGATGGTACCTATCCAACTTGATTCAGAGGACCAGCTGAAAAAGCTGACAAAGGGGACCCCTACTCCTCCACCATCTTAACTCAGAAACAGATTTTTAAAAACATGTTTTCTAAGCCCTAATATCTATTTATAGTCTATTTCTTTTTCTTAAAAGCATTTTATTTTATTATTTATTTATTTGAGAGAGAGAGACAGAGAGAGCATGAGCTGAGGAGGGGGACAAGCAGACCACCTGCTGAATGGAGAGCACAATGCGGGGCTCCATCCCAGGACCCTGAGATCATGACCTCAGCCAAAGTCAGATGCTTAACCAACTGAGCCACCCAGGCACCCTATCCATAGGTCTTTATATGAATTCTCTAAATCTGACCAACTAATTAATGCCACATCATCCAAAACACCATGGACTGAGAAGTCACTCCAGCTTTCCTTGAGCTCCCAGGTCCCAAGTGGTCATCTCTCAACACAATAATCACTAAATTATTATTTTGTATACATCACAAAGCTGATGAACATGAAAGTCTTATGATTTATCTAATTAAAACAAAAAGCAGCTCAAACAGGGACAGAATCAGCAAATAGTATCTCTGAGAAGAAATAGACTATAGGGGCTCTTTCTCTCTCTCAAATAAATAAAATCTTTAAAAAAAAGACCTATGGATTATACACTTTTATAAAATTACAACAGAAAACCATGGATACCAGACTAAGGAGTTCGAACATTGGTTCTAGCCTTCTAAAGTCAATGAAAGTTTTTGCACAGAGTAGAAAATATACAAGGTATAAATGATATTTTGAGATAAGGGAAATCTCAAAGAAGAGGCTAAACTATACTGATACAAGAGTTATGAGCAGTGAAGGTACATTACTGAATTACATGGTCCAAAGAGGCTGTGCAATGACCATATTCCTCCACTGGGATAAATGCAGAGGGAGCAGGAGAGAGAATCTCAAGCAGACTCCCTGCTGAGCATGGAGCCCAACCCTGAGATCATGACCTGAGCCAAAATCGAGAGTCAGTCATTTAATCCACTGAGTCATCCAGGTGTCCCTCCCTTCCCCACTCCTTTTAACATTGTTATTATTTATTTCATTTATCCATATGTGATAATTACCCAGTATGTTGTTACTATTATTTTGAACAGTTATCTCTTTGATCAATTAAGAAAAAGATAGAAAACATTTTACCTTTATTCCTTCTCTAATTCTCTTCCTTTCTTTCTATAGGTTAGAGTTTCTGACACTCATTATTTTCCTTTTTTTGGGGAAGAACTTCTTTAACATTTCTTACCGACTAAGTCTACTGGTGGCAAATTTTTAGCAGTTGGAAATGCCTGGCTTCCTCAGGGTGGAATGCTGCCCTTCCTGAAACCCCCTCAGATAATGAGTGGCCAGGAACGCCTGGTCCACTAAAGGGCAGAACGCTGCCCCAACGGAAACTTGATTGCTCTTGACAATAGCCCACGGGGTCCAGAGAAACCTGTTTAAGAACAGGCGTCACTTGCTTAACGTTACATCATCTACTTCCATGACCTTCCCCATGATGTACTACTATTCACTAGGATGTGCTACAGATCACAAGACTCCCCTTGATTGTCTTTGATTGTTTATTGCCAATAAATACGCAAGGTTGCAGCTGTTCCGGGGGATCACACTCTTGGCGGTGGCACGCCTTGTTGTCGTCCCCTGCACCCACACTTTCCGTCGCAGCTAACCTGTCTGTGCCTCATCCTTCTCCCGAATCACACCGCGGCTCCGCGGGTGGTGTCGCAGCAGAAGATGTTATACACACACACACACACACACACACACACACACACACACATATATATATATCTTCTTTATCCATTCATCTATTGATGGACACTTGGGCTGCTTCCGTAATGTGGCTGTTATAAATAATGCTGCAATAAACATAGGGGTGCATATGTCCTTTCAAACTAGTGTTTCCATATTCTTTGGACAAATACCTAGTAGTGTGATTACTGGATCTTATGGTAGTTCTATTTTTAATTTATTTTTAATTTTTTGAGGAACTTCCATACTGTTTTCCACAGTGGTGGCACCAGTTTCCATTTCCACCAACAGTGCATGAGAATTCCCTTTTTTCCACATCCTTGCCAATACTTATTCTTTCTTGAGTTTTTTATTTTAGCCATTCTGAGAGGTGTGAGGTGATATCTCATTGTGTTTTTGATTTGCATTTCCCTGATGATTAGTGATTTGAGCATCTTTTCATGTATTTGTTGGCCAACAGTATGTCTTCTTGGAGAAATTTCTGTTTATGACTTCTGCCTATTTTTAAATTAGATTTCTTTTTTTTTTTTTGGTGTTGAGTTATATAAGCTCTTCATATATTTTGGATACTAACACTTTATCAAATATCTCATTTGCAAATATCTTCTCCCATTCAGTAGATTGTCTTTTAGTATTGTTGATGGTTTCCTTTTCTATGCAGAAGCTTTTTATTTTGATGTAGTCCCAAGAGCTTATTTTGCTTTTGTTTCCCTTGCCTCAGGAGACTTACCTAGAAAAATATTGCTATGGCTAACATCAGAGAATTTACTGCCTGTGCTCTCTTCTAGAATTTTTATGGCTTCAGGTCTTACATCTAGGTCTTTAATCAATTTTGAGTTATTTTTGTGTATGGTATGATGAAGTGGTCCAGTTTCATTCTTTTGCATGAAGCTATCCAGTTTTCCCAGCACCATTTGTTGAAGACACTCTCTTTTTCCCATTGCATATTCATGTGTGTGTGTTTTTTGTTGAAGATTAACTGATTAATTAATCATGGGTTTATTTTTGGGCTCTGTATTCTGTTCCATTGATCTATGTGTCTATTTTTGTGCCAGGACCATACGATTTTGATAACTACAACTGTGTAATGTATCTTAAAATCTGGAGTTGCTATACCTCAGTTTTGTTCTTCTTTTTGAAGATTGTTTTGGCTATTCAGGGTCTTTTGTGGTTCCATACAAATTTTAGCATTCTTTATTCTTTTTCTAGCTCCTTAAGTTGTAAGGTTAGGTTGTGTATTTGAGATTTTTTTTGCTTCTTGAGGTAGGCCTGTGTTGCTATAAACTTCACTGCAGCTTTTGCTGCATCCCAAAGATTTGGGACTATTGCATTTTCATTTTCATTTGTTTCCATGTATTTTTAAATTTCTCTCTGATTTCTTGGTTGACCCACTCATTGTTTATTAGCATGCTATTTAACCTTCATGTATTTGCATTCTTTGCAGACTTTTTCTTGAGGTTGGTTTCTAGTTTCATGGTGTTGTGATCAGAAAAGATGCAGGGCATGACTTCAGTCTTTTTAAATTTGTCGAGACTTATTTTGTGGACTAAGGTGTGATCTGTTCTGGTGGATGTTCTATGTGCACTTGAAAAGAATGAGCATTCTGCTGTTTTAGGAGGGAATGTTCTGAACGAATGTTCTGATGAATATATCTATTAGATCATTCTAGTTCAATGTGTCTTCAAAACCACTATTTCCTTGTTGATTTTCCATTTGGATGATCTATCCTCTAATGTAAGTGAGGTGGTAAAGTCCCCAACTATCATTGCATTACTACTGATTACTTCCTTTATATTTGTTATTAGCTGCTTTGTGTATTTGGGTACTCCCATACTGTGTGTATAAGTATTTACAGTTGTTTTATCTTCTTTTTACATTGTTCCCTTTATGATTATATAGTGTCCTTTGTCTGTTACAATCTTTGTTTTAAAGTATATTTTGTCTGATGTAAGTATTGCTATCCCAGCTTTCTTTTCACTTTCATTGCATGATAAATGCTTTTCCATCCCTTCATTTCAATCTGTTTATGTCTTTAGGTCTGAAGTGAGTGTCTTGTAGGCAGCATATAGTGAGTGTTGCTTTTTTATCCATTCTGTCATCCTACATCTTTTGACTGGAGCATTTAATCTGTTTACATTCAAAGTAATTATTGATAGGTATGTACTTATTGCCATTCTGTTACTTGTTTTATGGTTGTTTTTATAGTTCTTCTCTGTCCTTTTCATCTCTTGCTCTTTCCTGTCATGGTTTGCTGACTTTCTTAAGTGATATACTTGGATCCTTTCTCTTTATTTGTTGCATATCCATTACTGGCTTTTGGCTTGTGGTTACCTAGGTTTATGTGTAATATCTCATGCATATAGCAGTCTATATTAAGTTGATGGCCACTTAAGTTTGAACCCATTCTTTCCTCCTTTCCCTGCCATGTTTTAGGTATATGGTGTCATACTTTATATCCTTTTATTTTGTGAGTGTCTTGACTGATTTTTATAGATATACTTAATTTTACTGCTTTTGTGCTTTTTACTTTTCTTACTCCTGCTTATGGCCTTTCCTTTCTACTCAAAAATTTCCTTTAACATTTCTTGCAGGGCTGGTTTAGTGGTTATGAATTCCTTTAACTTTTGTTTGCCTTAGAAACTCTTTATCTCCCCTTCTATTCTGAATGATAACCTTACTGGATAGAGTATTCTTGGTTGCAGGTTTTTTTCTTTCAACACTTTGAATATATCATGCCACTTCCTTCTGGCTTGCTAAGCTTCTGTGGAAAAAATCAGCTGATAGCCTTGTGGGGTTTCCTTGTGTATAACTATTTCCCTTTCTCTTGATGTCTAAAAATTCTTTCTTTATCACTACTCTTTGCCATTTTAATTACTATGTATCTTGGTGTGGACTCCCTTAGGTTGATTTTGTTGCAGGCTCTCTGTACCTCCTGGATCTGGCTTTCTGTTTCCTTTCCCAGATTTGAGAAGTTTTCAGCTATTATTTCTTCAAATAAATTTTACACCCCCATTCCTCTCTCTTCTCCTTCTGGGATCCTTATAATGTGAATGTTATTATGCTCGATGGTGTCACTGAGTCCCCTAAGTCTGTTTTCATTTTGTATAATTTTTTTTTCCTCTCACCTGTTTAACTTGATTGCTTTCCATTACTCTTTCCTCCAGGTCATGGATGCATTCTGCTTCCTCTAATGTCCTATTTATTCTAACTAGTGTATTTTAAACTTCAGTTATTGAGTTCTTCATTTCTAATTGGTTCCTTTTTACATTTTCTATCTCTTTGTTATGGGTCTCACTGAGGGTCTCCACTCTTTTCTCAAGTCCAGTGAGTATCTTTATTACCATTACTTTAAATTCTCTGTCAAGCATATTATTTATCTCTGTTTCATTCAGCTTTCTTGATATGATTTTTCCCTGGTCTTTCATTTGCAACATATTCCTCTGTCTTCTCATTTTGTCTGTGTCTGTCTATTTCTATGTGTTAGGAAAGTCTCTTCTCTTGAAAGTATCTCCTATGTGTATTGTGTGTGCCTTACTGTTGTGGTTGAGCCACTTTTTGCTTCAGACCATTTGTCTGCAATGGCTCTCGTTGCCCGTTGTGGACAGTTTTTGGTCCCTGTGTTGTTAATGGGTGAGTCTGGGGGTGCCTTGGGCTTGAGTTTAGTCAGACCAGGCATTTTTCAGGGATGTGGTAGCACCAAACTGTAAGGCACTTTCCCTGTGTTGTCCCCTGAGAAGCTTTGTTGATGCATAGGGCCTGCAGTTAGACCAGATATCTGCTCTCAGCCCACTGCTGGGTTGCAGTCAGACTGGGTATGTGTGGTTATCTCCCCCTCTCCCCAGGGCGAGAGTCACTTTGTGGTGGTACTAGCCCCTGTTGGGACTGCTTGCACACTGCCAGGCTTGTGGTACCACTTTGGATGGGCTCTGGCCAAGGGCACATTGGAGGGGGTGGATCTGCAGGATAACACAGGGGCAGGACATGTGGTATGAGCAAGGCTTGGGAGGGTGTACCGTGAGAGGAGACCTAGAGCTAAGGCCTGGCTGGAGGAGGAGTGTCTATAAGAGAACATGGGAGCAGGGTGTGATGTCAGCAAGTTAGGTGAAGAGTGTTGGTACTATGCTGGTTCTAGCAGCTGTCTATGTGTCTGGGATGGGCGGTAGGGAGGGAGATTGTGCCTGCCAGCTTTGTTGTTCCTGGAGAGGTTTCCTAAAGATTCCTGACCTTCCAGCACACCCTTTGAGACTAGTAAATAAATTTCCTTCCTGTATACCCCAGGCTTTTTTTCAAACTCCTGCCCCTATGCTGTAACTCCTTGGGGCTGTTTGTTGTGCTGTCTACTTAAGGATGGGACTCAGTTTCCTCTCATCCTCGAGCTCTCTCAGAACCATACCTGCTGATTTTTAAAGTTCCAGGTGTTAAGCCCCACTGATTGTAAGAACCAGTGAAATTAGGCCTCTCTGGTATTCAAAGCCTAATTTTATGGGGATTCATCTTCCCAATGTGGGTCCCCTGTGCCTGAGGTAGCAGGTATGGGGGTCTGGTCCTCTCCCCTCTCCACATACACAGCATCCCTCCCTCCTGCAAACAGTCCAGCAGGTCAGTTTGGCTCCTGACTATATCTCCACCTTTCTTATCCTCTTTGATGTGGCCTCTTCTCTACATTTATCTGTGGAGAGTCTGTTCTGACAGACTTTGGGTCATTTTTTGGGTTATTTACACCAATATGGGTGTTATTTAGTTGTACCCATGGGACTAGGAGAGCTTAGGATCTTTCTACTCTGCCATCTTCCCTGGAAATCTCTAAGAACTCCTTAACTAGAGTCTGTCTTACAACTCTTTCAGTTGTAATCCTCTGTTATTATACTGAAGGTTTGTTGATGTGGTTTTAAGATATGTGGGAGGAGAATCATTCTCTTATCTTATGATTAATTCTCAGTCTTTTGGTGGGCTGAATCTTTGGACTCACGTCAGCCATGTTTCTTAGCCATCTTCCCTCCTTTTAAGTGTGACAGAAAGTGTAGAAGAAGCTGAATTGCATAATTGCCCTTTTATATAGATAACGCTCTGGTAGTCATTTTCTTTGGGGAACAGGTCTTTGTTATGGAGACTGTTTTGGGCATATTTTGAAATGGTTATTTTCTTGTCTCTCTGACCAAAACACAAGGGGAGTTATCTCAGATCTTCACCTTGAAACCTAGTGGGTTTCCTAAAGATAGAAGTCATGAAAGAGTGAAGACTGCTAAAACTGGGTCCCTAGGAGTTTCTCACTGTCATGCTATTCTACGCTCAGATCCCAGCAATTAGTCAAAGTAACCAAACAAGTATTCCTACCAGTTTATGGATCCAGCGGGTTCTGTTCCAAACTGGTCTTGGCTATGATTCTCAGTATCTGCCTCTCTCCAAGTTTTGGGGTGGTGGTTTGCCCCATGACCTGAATTCTCTGATGAGCCTAAGAAAAGAAGTTTGCAGTAGCTGTTTTTCTGTTGTAAAAATTGATGACTACTAAGCTCTTCACATGTTAGAGCTATTACCAGAAATTCTTTAACCTCCTTTTAAGGCCTTATCTAAACCAAATTAAATTGATCTGTGTGGAATTAGTTGAACTATTAGACTATTCTTTCTGAGTTTGAGTTATAATCTCTGTTTCTGTGACTGTGATTGTCACGCATATGTTTTTGTGTGAATGCAGATGCACAATTCAATATTAGCTCTCAACATGTGAAATGTGCCTGTCCCTTGACTCAGTAGTTCCACTGCTAGGAACCTGTCCTACAGACAGATGACCACAAATGTCTAAAATAAAGCCAAATGAAGATATTTTTTAGAGATTTGTTATAGCGCTGTCTCTGTCATTGAAACTCTTTTAGCAAGACTAAATGACCATTTGAAAGTGTTATAGAGGAGATTTTTGTGTTAAATAGGAGATTGCACTTGATGTCCTCAAGGGCTCATCTCCAGTTATGCTGTACCTCCTGATTTTTCTCTGTTCAGAGAATATCCAGTGAGTCAAAGTCAAGCACACTCTTCTGCAGAAGGGGAGAGTTTTTGTCATCATAGAAGGAATAAAAGTCACCAGCATATGGGGCACATCATATGATACACTGCATTTTACTTACATCTCTTGTTTCTTGTCCTTTAAAATGTCGGCTCCATGAAACAGTTCACTCTTGTGTTTCCAGCACCAGAACAGAGCCTGACATCACAGTGGATTTTTAATTGTTACCTTATTTATTATCTTGGAGTTCCATTAAGGCTAATAATTTGTCCATCATCTTGTTCAGTGCCATTTCTTCAGTTGTCATCATGTGGCTTTCATTAATTTGGTTACCATCTCCTCAGTGCCACGTGCATTCTCTACCCATCAGCCCCTCCATGGATGTCACCATTACCTTCCTGGCCTTTATCACCTTTTGCCACTGCCCTAACCAAAACTGCAGTTGATGGAAGATTGAAGCACCCAGAGCTTTGACTATGTGTCTGTCAGTGAATGGCCAATTGCAGTAGGAGAACTAACCAGATGTGGCACATAGAGGCAGGGAAGAGAGGACATGATGGTGACAAAAGAATGTGAAGGGCCAGTTCTGCTTCTTTCCCACTTGGAATTTATGTTACCTTATTTGCGGTCCAACGAATACACTTAATTAATTGGTGAAAAGGAAAGGTGGAGAATTAGGAAGATATTAAAATACCCTAAAAGACTGTTGGGAGAAAATTTTTCTTGGGTCTCTTTCATTTATGGATGTCTTGCAAGCAGAGGTACTGATAGCCTGTGTTCTGAACTACCTTTCTAGGGATGTTTTTATGTGAATGGCCTTGGAAGATATAGTGTCTCAAATTTCCAGAGCAGAGAGTGGACTTTCTTTCTTTCCAGTAAAATCAAGATGGCTCTCTTAAGGGCAAAGAGTGGGTTTTCTTGCAAACCCTACAAAGGATTTGGGTTCCGCAAGCTTACAGTTCCTCAGCTGTGACACAAGTGACTATGTGCAGCATCACCTGGGCCCCTACTTATTGTTTGAACTTAGGGACAAAGGGAAGTGACAAACATAAACATAAAGCTCACAGTGCTTGTTCTGCCATAAATAATAAAGTCCATTGTCCTTGACCCGGGAGTCTTCTGTCTACTGTCAGTAACAATAAAATAGTAACAAGCTAACTTATTAGAGTAAAACTTGAAACCTTTCACAGTTCTTGATAAAGGTGACTCATTCTGTCATTCCTTCCATATAAGCTCCCTAATAAATAATGTTTTTATTAACTATAATTACCATTTTCCACTTTCAAAATGTGTTTTGAAGGCAGAGTATTTTAAAATGCAAAGTCTATTGACCTCCTTACAGTTGAAATTAAGAAATAGTATCTAATTTACTGTGAGCTTATTAACAACTTGATGTACATAGATAATACTTGAGCTAGTGAAGCAGGTAGCAATGACTTATTAATATTCAAAAACTCTGGGCTAATAAAGTGATATAAATTATTCTGTCTCTTTTCTTTCCTTCTGCAGTCCTCCAAGATACAGTCAATGATTCTAAGTCTATTTAGTGATTTAAAAGGAGAGATTTATTTCACCCTTCTAGGGTATTGTTCTCCCCAGTGAATTGTTCATTTTTTTCTTTATTCATTCCAGAATATCTCTTATAACTCTATTCTAAATACATTTGCTTTTTTATTATTTAAGATAAAAATAAGGATTTAATTTATTGAAGCATATATCAATTCTGTATAGGCTTGTTGACAAAAATGGCTTTTTAAAAATTAATTTTTATTGGTGAGAAAATAACTGTATGGGAGTCAAGTATTTGAAGATACTTGATTCACTGTGACATACAATCTTTCTTGTTATCATTTTCTTATGTTGTCTTTTGGTTTTTGGAATGAATATCTAATCCAAATCTTAAGAATAATATTAACTAGTAAAATTAATAAAATAGGGATATTTTTCAGACCTCAAAGAGCCTATGGATAGAAACAAAATCAAATAAATAACACACATTCATATAGTGTTTACTATTTGCCATATTTGCCAGCTACTGATGAGGAAATTAAGGTATAGGAAGGTCAAGTAACTTGCTCAATTTCACACATCTAGGAAATGGACAGAGGAGTTCTGATGCTATGGTCTGTGTTCTTATCTACCTCACTGTGTTGCCTCTCTTAAATTTCATTCTGTTTCCACACAGAATCCAGAACCTGTTTCTACCTTTCCTTCACCCCACCTTAAATCATCATATTATTAACCATAATCTACTTCTCCTTTCTCAAAAAACTGTGTATTTTCCTTCAGTTGTACAGTGTCATATAATTGAACACAAAGCTACAGAGGGTATATTCACACAAGACTCTAATAAAGATAAAGGGTATGTCACAGGAGGAGAAATATAACACAGATAAGTATCAGAGAGGTGTGAAATTCTAGGTACAGTTCACAGGGCTCTTTCTTTACACAAGATGTCCTTCATCTCCAGATCGTGAGCCACCAAGGGAGTGCAAGACATCTTGGTTTCAGGGATAGCAAGGCACAAGTTTACTGTGGGGTCTTTTACAAACCAATGGCCATGTAGTTAAAGCCACTGGTCTTGTAGCTAAAACCAGACCTCATAACTGCTTACACCAGGTGCAAACTATTAATATATCTTTTTAAATAATATATGAATTGTTGTATAGTTTCCATTACTATGTATTCAAATTCACTAATCTTTTCTCTGTCCTGCCTCATTTGCTGTTAATCCTATTCAGTATATTTTTCATCTTGCACATTGTATTTTTTCATTTATAAAAGTTTGATTTGGATATTTAAAAATATTTCCCATGTCTCTCGTTGGCACATACAAATTTCTTCTAGTTTCTTGAACTTAAGGAATACAGTATAATAACTTATGATGTCCTGTCTACAAATTCTATTACCTGTATCATTTTTGGTTTAGTTTTGTTTGATTTCTTTTTCTCTTCATTATAGGTCATGTCATCTATATTTTATAGGTCTGATGATTGTTTCAGTACCAGAAAATAGTTTGGTTTTTTGGGTCTTGTTTTAAACTTTTTAGTTGGCACCGAAGCAGCATTTAGTCTAAGGCTAAATCTCCCTCACAATTGAGCAAGATCCTTTTTTTAAATACTGTAACCAACATCAAGTGAATTATGAAGTTTTCCACTGTGACTGTTGGGTATTGGTACTATTCCTGGCACTATGAGATTTCCAGGCACTCTTCCCTTTGTGGGTGGTCCTTCTTCAAACTCAGGTAGTTCTGTTATATATAAGTGCTGATCAGCCCTCAACTCAGTGCTCGAGGGAGAACTGTGATGATCTCTGGAGCTTTCTCTCTGTGCAGCTCTTGCTTGTTCTGTACACTGCTCCGTAAACAATGGTCATCTTGGCTTCCTTGAACTCCTAGATCTATGTCTTCAATTCAAGAAGACTAACTCAGGGTTTTGCCTGAGTTCCACCCAACTGCCACCACCTAGAAACTAGCTCCAGACAGTAAGCTGAGGCATTTGTAGGACTCACCTCATTTGTTTTTTATGTCTTGGGCATTAACTGTCCTTCATTTAGCCATGTCCAATGGCTTGAAAGCTGTTGTTTCATATATTTTGTCAGATTTTTAGTTCCAACCCCTGTTAACTCAAACTTGGCTAGAAGCAGAAGTCTATTCATTTTCTTTTCTTGTTTAAAAAAAGACCCCCAACATGGGGCTCGATTCCAGTACATTTAAATTATGACTTGAGCCAAAGTCAGACACTAACCGACTGAGCCAACCAGGCGCCCTGGAAGTCTATTCATTTTCAACAATGTGGACAAACTAAGACAGATTGCCTCAAGGACTTTCAGATTTTAAACAACATATTTTAATCACCAGCTGGTACAATTTGTTCCTTTCTTGACCTAAGGTCATTACCATGGCTCCAGGCTACCCTTTTCTGCCTGGTAGTCTTCTCTAACTCTCCCAAGCCAAGCTGAGCTTGTACTACCACTATATCTCATTCACTATTGAATCATTACATTACTGCATATGTGTGTACGTATCTATCTCCCTATTAGTCCATAGGGTCCTTGTAGGCAAAGACACTCTATAGCATCAGTGCCTGATATTCTTGGTGCTTCATAATAATACATTGAATGAAATAACAAATAGAATGAATGAATATTTGAATACAGATTATTTTAACGAATAATTAAGCATAGAAATCTTTAGAAATTAATATTAGAACTATGTTAACTATGTTACATAGTATTTTTAAGTTGTTACTTACAATTAAGTTGAAACATCTGTATTGTATGGAAGAATAATTTTCATTTCATTTAATTTTTTTACTTTCTTACCAAATCATTTGATAGTTTCAAGAAATCTGGCCTAAAATAACCCTTGCAAGTACTTTCTATATCAGAGACTGGACTGATTGAATCTTATCTGATGTTGACTTCATTTAAGATTCTCGTATACAAAGTGGACAAATTAGATTTTACTATCATAGTGTTTGTGGTTTTGACAGACTATATATCGTAGAGGTGAAGAGTAGAATTTTATTTTATAACTGGACATATTTTTTGTTGTCCTTGAGCTCATATTTTTTCTTAGCAGCTGGAAACTAATTTTCAATTCTTAGATACTCAGCGCAGTCCAGAGATATTTCTGCCATATTTAAATATTATTATTTAACTCAGCTGGTCTCACAAATGTCTCACAAATGGGATTTCTCTCCCATTCTCCTCCTCAGAGTTGTATACAAGCCAGTTGTATTCAAGGCAGAACATGTGTAGATCAGGGATCCCTGGGTGGCTTAGTTGATTAAGCATTTGCCTTTGGCACAGGTCATGATCCCTGGGTTCTGGAATCGCGTCCCCATTGGGCTCCTTGCTCTGCGGGGAGCCTGCTTTTTCCTTCTGATTGTGCTCTTTCTCTCTCTCTCTCTCTGTGGCAAATAAATAAATAAAATCTTAAAAAAAAATAAAAGAATGTGCAGATCAGCCTTAGATATGTTTGGTGAGACAGGGAGCGGGGAGTAGAGGAGGCATGCCCATGCCCTCGGGCTTACTTGTTGCTGTCTCCATGTGGCTTCAAATGTCCACACAGTCTGTACTGTGTGGTAATGGGTAATATGCGATGCACATCTTAAGGCTTCTGAATGATCTACTGCAGCTTTCTAACATGGAAGATTCTATGAAGCTTCAAACACAAAAGCAGCCCTTCCCTTTGCTCACTGAGTTTGTCTTTGGCTATAATTTGACTCATGCCCCCAGCTAACATTTACAGCTTTCTCTGAATAAGAAGAATGCTGTGCTGGCATCAGTCTCTTTAGGAAGATGTTTCAAGAAGTGTAAAGAATGGAATAACTTTCTCCTGATCACAGATACTTCTGAACTTTTAAGAAGAGCTCCCTGGGGACTGTCCCAGGGAAAGGTGAGAGTTGGGTGGAAGAGGGAGAAGAACAGGCTGCTTTGTTCTCTCACTTCTNCAGAATTCCTGCTGTTGAATTTGTCTTCCTCTCCTGACTTCGTATATTAGTACAGATTCTGTGAAAATGCATGCCTTCTCAGATCTTTCAGTTTTACATTCTCACACGTGTATTGGTGGTATGTGTGGACTAGAGAAGGTGCTTCTTTGAACAAATAACCAAAAGAAAGAGACCACTCACTGCTCCCCAAATATATGCTGATTGAAGGCTTATAGCTTGTACTGAGGCAGTTGCAAAGAAGGAAAGCAGAACATTTCGTGCATTGATTCCTGTTATTAATCCACTGAAAATAAACACTTCATATATCATTTTGCTTCACAGGTAGACCCACTCCTCAATCAGGGCCTCACAGACTACTGTATTTGAATTACTTGCCTCACTGTGGAATCTTCCAAGCAGTTACAAGACATTGCACTTCATTGTTCCCTAACACTGCCTAAAACTGTCATTCAGGAATCCTGTGAGGTAACCAAAATGAGCTGAATGTTATTTAACTGAGCTATCCTGAGGCCTTCCCAGTTGTGAAGTCTTCTGTAATAAATCCGGGTTTTTCAGGAGTGAGGATTCAGACTGGTTCATCTCCTTTTTGGCTACTGTTTTAATTTAAGGTTGCAGCTGGAATTCTTTCCTGACAGATTTATTTCAGGTTATCAAACATTTATATCCTTAGCTCTTTTACTTCTTAGGCATAGAAAGGGAAGCCCTTTTTCTAGAAACCAAATGGAAAAAGTCCTTCTTATTTTGCTTTTGCTTGAGGCTATAGCTTGAATTCTGCTTTGAGTAGCCTTTTAGTATTCTTCCATTAGGTAAGGATCTACATGCAATGGGTGTTCAGTAAATGCTCATTGAAAAAAAACAAAAACCTTGTTGCTCAACTTAAATTACATATAAAACATAAAAATGACAATTCTATGGACATATGAGAAAGAGGAACTTTAATATTTCATAGCTATCCAAACTTTTGTGAGGAGTCAACTTTTGTTGATTATGTAGTGAAATGAATGCCTAATCTAGTTCATTGTATATGATGGATGAGCTTTACTAATGACATTGATAAGATAATAAATCTCGAAATTAACACAATTTTGTGTCAGAAACATTTTTCACAACTATAACATTGAGATTATTGATAGATTTTTGATAAGCCATGTTTTATTCATTGGGTCTGCGTTTCTATGAGTGGTTAGAATCAAGTGTGAAAGGCAACCTTCATCAGCACCTTAAGTGAAGTCGCATATACAGTTTGTGTTTAAACTAGAAATAAAGGGAGAGAATGAGAATGAGAGTAAGAGAGTTGAAACAGCATCCTTGGACCTGCTACAAATCAATAAGTACTCACACAAGCCCAACCAGGAAATGACTGTTCATCCTTGGGAGCCAAGCTGTGTGCCGTTTTCCCTCTTGGTGATTCATCTGTGGCTTGCATGGGTTCCTCATCCCTTAGAGTGAAGGAGTGCTCTGCCAGTGCAACCATAGGGGGAAAAGTATCACCAGGGATTTTACTCATTAGTTTATGTTTCAGTCAATTCCTTAAATTGTAAATTCTTAAAAACAGAGCTTTTGTCTTACTAGACTTTGTGTCTGCAGGATGCACTCAGGAGATGTGCATTGAATGAATGAGTGAATGAATAAACAATTATAAACAGTGCTCACCTTAAATCCTAATAAAATGGAGTGTATAGAAATGGATATGTAGCAGACATAGTTTTATTAAATATAAGTGGGGGGAATCTAAGCATTGGCAGCTCCTAGAACAGAGAGAGGTTTTCTAACCAAAATAATACACAAGTCATAATGGATATTACATAAATAGTTTTAAATATTTGTTCAATTGTATTGTGAGAAAGAGAGACTAAAGTGTGCTTGTTTTTGCTATCAACACTGTGCCTACATGGAAGGAAATGGGAAAAGAGAAATTGGATGTGTATGTTGATTTCAGATTACTTTGGACCTTAAATGCTGGATTGAGTATTTAGGTAATGGCAAGTCATTCAGGTTTTAAAACGTAATTTTTTTTTTTTTAAGCAGGGAAAATGATGCGATCATATCTGTGCATCAGAGAGCTTTAGATGGCAAGAATCTGTATTCTGTTTAATGGAGAAGGTTGCAGATTAATAAATGGAAAATGTACTGAAATGATAAAAGGCCTTTTTTTTTTTAATGCCAGACTGAGTAACTTGCACTGCATTACCAGTTAGTAGAGCAAGGTAAAAGAGAAAGTAATAAAGGTCAGTAAAAATGTATTTGGTTTCTGGGAGTTTCTGATAATAGTTTTGACACTTTTTAAAAGATAAAGCTTTTTGTATTAACCACAATGAGCTAATCTCATTTGAATTGCTTTGAATCCTACAGTTGTCAAGAAGGAATTTAATGCATTAGTAAAAATACAATTCAGAAAAGCTAAAAAGAAAGGCAATCTTCTACATAGACTTAGGATAAATTGTAAGACAGTGACAATGGCTACATATTTTTTACTATTTGTCTATAAAGAATAGATGCTTTCAGCTTTAGAGCCTAACAAACAAAAATCATTAAAAAGTTAATAATACTTTCTCCCAAATATAAGGCTAAAACTAGAATTTTTAAGATATCTAAAAATAACATAAACAGAACACAATTCATAAAGAGAAGTTATGACTCCAGAGAGGATTTTTACTTCAAAGATTCTTTCACTAGAACAGAAAATTGACAGCAAAGGTAATCTTAGAGAGATGCTCTTTTTGTTTGTTTGTTTGGAGGCGATCAGAGAGAAGTGAAGTTGAGAGGGATGAGTGGCTTTAAATGGGACTTCTTTCTAAACTTTTAAAATTAGTCTGGCTCAAATAGTAGTAATGCTATATGGCAAGGGATCAGAAAACTGTGAAATCCGTGGAGGGCTTTCTTCCAAAGGCTTTCAGCCTCAACCTGAAAAGGAGCTATGTATTGGATTTGGGGGCATGGGAAAGACTTGTAGGCAGGATCATATTTAGAAGGCATATTGTGGGCAGATTTCAGGTTATTTGGCATTTTATTTGTGACCAAAATAGTCAAGGCAAGTGTATCTTTCGTAGGACTTGTCTTACCTATGGACCCTCTAGGAGGCATATAACTTGGCTATATACCTGGGACAGCCTAATAATTTTGGACATTTTCTAGTAGGTGATCATTACAGATTTCTTTGACACAAATGTGTTCGTGTGTGTATGTGTGTGCGTGTTGATGTGAAGGTGAACGCAAGAAGTATGGATAAGGATATCTGGAGGTTTGGACCCTCTTTTAAATATTGCTTGCACAAAACAGAAGATCTGTATTTGTAGAATTCCCCCTCTCCTTTGTTACTGGTATTACAAGAGGCAGATCGTGGCAATCCTTGCAACTGCCTGCAGTTCTCTTTCCAAGAGAAGTCATGGTAAATAAAATTTTTGTCCTTCTTCCATTTCCAGTAAATCAATTTAGCACACTTTATGGATTTTTGCTTTATTGTCTTGACCTTATCTTCCACCCCTTAATTCAGCCCTGATCCCCAATGAATAAGATCTTTTTCTACTTAAGATTAGCTCTGAGTGTTGAATGGTTTCCAAGGGGAAATTAGGAAGTAGGAATTGAGGACTGAGATTTGAAGAGAAAATGCATTTTCCAAGAAAGAATGTGAACTGATGGGTAAGTGGTACTTTGCTATCTATACTAATTGGGCAACATTGTTTGCTATGTCCCTAATCCTTTGGAGGGCTTTATTTCAAAAGTTTAGGAATACTTGTAACAATTTATAACAAGGTGTTAAAGTCTGCTGATTGTTCTTTCTGATAGGTACCTTACCCCAATTGCATTGATGTAATAAAATGACCATCTGTGGGTTTAATGTAAAGGTTTTTGGTTCAGGGAAACCAACATGTACCGTTAATACATGCAGTAGGGATACCACAGGCACCACTTTCTATTTCAATCACCTAATTTCTCTGCCTTCTCCATTTCTGCCAGTAACGTTTCAAGAGATTAACCCCTTCACTCTCTTTGTTCCCAGATCCTTGAAGGTTTTGTTCATTCCTTCAGTTTTCCATGATGTCTCTGTAGATGACTTTCAAAACAACACCTTCAGTCCTGGTCACTTTCATGATATTTAATCCACATGCTAGGAAATTTCACACTGGATGTGTTGATATTTTCTAAAAGCTAGCATGTCTAAAATAAAAAAAAAAACATTGTCTATCTCTTAATCCCTTCTTGATTCATCCATTTTTGTAAACAATAATACCATCTTCCAGTTACCAAGACTTGAATGATATATTTAAAGTGCTAAAAAGTGTAAAGATGGAAGAAAAATCATATATAATCCCACATTTTTTTCAATGCATTTTGTTTTTTTATAAAGGTGAGGTAACCCTGTGTATATAATTTTTATCCTTTTTAATTCTAAATTGTCTATGCTATCATTAGAAATTCTACATAATTTTAATTTAATGATTATACAATTTGTGAATGCTCTTGAGACATACTTAGATATATTGTCAAATTAATTCCCCAAACATTTGCCAGTTAGTACTCCCACTAGAATTCTATGGGAGTGATTATATATAAGAATTTAACCCCCACTGCTTCCTAGCCCCTTCAAATATTATTATTTTAATATTTGCTATTTTTGTCATTGTTAAACAGAATCTCAATGTTACTTTAACTTGCATTCTTATATTTATTAGCTAGTCATTGCAGTATTATAGTTGTATTATGGATTGGTAAGAGGAGATAACACAAACACATTGCTATAAAGTCCCAGTCTGGCCAAGGTTGCAGAATTTATCGGAAAAGAGATGGCTACAGAGAGCTGAAGCAGATGTGGTGTATCTCCTTGCGACTTTCTCATTAATCCTCATTCCCTGTGTGGCTGATGATTGTAGGGTTTTTCCAAAGGTGAGAAAGAATCAGAATTATCATTTCACCAGTTTCTGTTATACTCAGGATTACATCACCACTACTAAAGAATCATACCAACAGCTTTCCTGTAAGGTTATCTTGACAGATATCAAGCTCTCCTGGTTCCTGAGCCAACACGTCATTAGCAAGGCCATATCCTCTTCCAGAAGGAGTCAGTGCTCAGGTGAACCGAAACAAGGTCCCTGCTACCAGGTAGCTGAAGTTCAAGAAAAGACTGATTGTCAGATTTTGTGAATTGCCTATTTATGCCATTTGCCCAGATATCTACTGATGTGCTTAAAGTTTATTATCATTTTGATCTTTATCTAAATTAAGAATTTGAATTTTAATGTTCAAAACTTCTTATAGTTCATTTGATATTATTAACTTATAGATGTTCAATATTTTTTTTGTAATAAAATCTTTTCCCATGTGAGTTCTTTCTGCTTTTATGCATAGAAAGTTCCATCCAGAGAAGAGATAGTGTTAGTGAAGATCTTAAACAGAGAGTTTTAAAAATCTGATTAAAAATATTGACTCTATATACATTTGTCTGTTGAAAGGCATCTCGACTCCTTCCACGGTTTGGCTACTGTGGACATTGCTTTTGTGAACATTGGCGTGCATGTGGCCCTTCTTTTCACATCTGTGGGGTAAATACTCAGTAGTGCAATTGCTGGGTCATAGGCTAGCTCTCAATGGAATATTACTCAGCCATCAGAAAGGATGAATACCCACCATTTGCATCAACATGGATGTAACTGGAGGGGATTATGCTAAGTGAAATAAGTCAAGGAGAGAAAGAAAATTATATGGTTTCACTTATATGTGGAACATAAGGAATAGCATGGAGAACATTAGGAGAAGGAAGGGAAAAATGAAGAGGGTAAGTCAGAAGGGGAGACGAACCACGAGAGACTATGGACTCCAGGAAAGAAATTGAGGGTTTCAGAGGGGAGGGGGGGTGGGGGATGAGTTAGCCCAGTGATGGGTATTAAGGAGGGCAAGTATTGCATGGAGCACTGGGTGTTATACACAAACAATGAATTATGGAACACTACATCAAAAACTAATGATGTACTGTATGGTGACTAACATAACATAATAAAATTTAAAAAAATAAAAATATTGACTCTAAGAGTAAATCTTTATTGTAATGAGTAATGTAAGGAGTGGTGTGTGTGTGTGTGTGTGTGTGTGTGTGTGTGTGTGTGTTAGTTAGTTTGTTTATTTATTTATTTAAGGTAGTCTCCATGCCAAGTGTGGAGCCCAATGCAGGGCTTGAACTTACAACCCTGAGGTCAAGATCAAGACCTGAGCTGAAATCAAGAGTCAGATATTTAACCAATGGAGCCATCCAGGCACCCCAAATTTTAGATATTTTTAAAAGTGCCTAAATAATTGCCCCAGATACATTTATTAAGTATTGTACCATTTTCATTGGTATAATAAACACGATAAATATTAAGTTCTTATATATAAGCAGGGTGATCTATTCAAAAACTTACCTGCCATTTTTTCTTTCTTTCGTTCTCTTTTTCTTTGATTTCTTAACACTCTGGTTTAATTATTATGCAATGGCAAGTTTTCCTTTCTTCATTGCTTTCCTTCAAAATTCTTTTATTAATTATTACTGTATTTCTTTTTTATTTTATTTGTTATTGGTCCAGATGGAATTTAGAATAAACAAGAGTTCCATCAGAATACAAGTTCCATGATACTATCATTACTTTCCTCCTATGTGCAAGGCATGAGCTGGATGCTGGATGATGAAAAGCTAGAATAACATGCTGGTCTTCTCAAGACCTGTCATTTAGTCTGGAAGACAGGCAGTACAACAATAAACAGGTACACAAAATTACAAATCAGGAAGTTCAGTGAAACATGCAACCAAGGTGTTTTGATAAAGAATAATAAGGTCAGGGCAAAGGATGGGGAGACCTGCCTCAGAATGGCATTTACCCTTAAGCTGGAAACTGGTGAGTGGGTGCGTGCTGCCCTTACAAAGAGATGGAGGAAGAGCATTCTAGACATGGGATTAGCAAAGGCAAAGCCCTAACGTACAAAAAAGCTCAGTGCGTTGAAGAAACAGATAGAAGAGGTAGTGAGCTCAGCAGAACTAGACATCAGGGCCTCATCGGCGATAACAAGGGCTTTGGATTTACTCTAATGGCATTGAGATGGATTAAGTTTTTAAACAAAGATGTAACAATTTACATTAACATTTTTAAAAGATGACATTTAATTGCAGCTGCAGGTAGAAAAGAAGCAAGGAGATAAATTAAGACGTGGTTTCTGGAATATTGGAGATGGATTTGAGAAAAGTAGAGGGTTGCAGGGTATATTTGGAGGTAGAAACACAAAATGCAACAAAATGTGGTAGACTGCAGATGGGAGGTGAGAGAGAAGAAATCTAAGATGACTCCTAGGTTTCTTGGTTAAGTAAATGAGTAGACAGACATGCCACTTACAGAGATGGTACTCTAGAAATAGGATCCACTTTAGGTGGAAAAACAAGAGTTAAGTTTTGACTCATGAGACATCCAAGTGAAATGTCCAATGAGAAGTTGGCTGTACAAAAAGAGAGGTCAGGACTGATTACCATATAAAATGGCATTAAAAGCCAAAGGAGTGGATGAGATCTTTGAGGCTTAGGGAAAAATGTATATTGAATTAATGTATATAGAATTGGTTTATTTATAACTTCAAACTTACCATCTAGGAGCATCTTATATCTATTCATATATTCATGCCTTTTATTCTATGAATAAAATTTTGTGGTGTGTGCTATGTAGCTTTGTACATTTCTTATCGATTTTATTCCCAAGTATTTTAACATTATAAAATGGAAGTTTTTCATTATATTTCCACAGTTATTATTATTATTTGTAAATTACGAAGTTGTGTAAGTTTTTACTTTTATTGGATATTTAAATTTTTTTAAACTCATAATTAAGCCTGATAGGGTTTCTTCCTACTTTCTTGAGCCATGGAGGTTGCTAATCACATTCTATCCAAACAAAAAAATGTTCTCATCCTTTCTAATGGTCACACTATTCATTACTGTTTCTTCTTTGTTGTCTTAGCTCTCTCTTCTAGAATGAATTAGAAATATTAATTTAAGTAAACAGTATTCTTATTTTAAATGCAAGTCCAATTGTAATATGTTTTCAGTATGAAGTAGAATGTTGTTTTAAGATGCATATTGTATGTATGTGTTTGCATGTGTGCACATGCACAAGTGTGTACGTGTGTGTATGTAAATTTTTGTCATAAGCCCTACTTGGTCATGGGGAATATTTTATATTTTGTTGAAATTTTTTTGCTAGTATTTTGATTTCTTCCAGATTTTTACATCTATATTAGTAAGTTATTTTTTTGGTCAGGTTTTTGTATGAGAGTCACGGTAGTTTCATAAAATGTAAGGAAAAGGACTTTGGCATGCAGTGTTCTTTTTAATTTTCAATATTTTTTAAAACTTTTTTATTCTTGCCATCTTTATTCAGCATTTCCTATTGTTGTTAGCTAGACTAAGGGCCTTGAGAAAAGAAAATGTGTCTATGTTCACCACTGCATGCCCATTGTCAAGTACACATATGGAATATGGTAAGGGCTCAACAGACATTTGATGAGTGAATGAGCAGGTTTCTCTCAGTCTAGCCTCAGCTCAAACTCACATGGCTGTTTCTCAACCTAGAATGCAGGGATTTTTGGATTCTCTTCTTTATGGTCTATTCAGGGCTTAACAACCCAAATGATTCTTTTAATCTTTGAGTTAGATCCTATCATTCCTGTGCTCACAATCTTCTGCTGTTTTCCCAT
Source organism: Ursus maritimus (assembly GCF_017311325.1). NCBI lineage: Eukaryota > Metazoa > Chordata > Mammalia > Carnivora > Ursidae > Ursus > Ursus maritimus. The sequence continues at coordinate 32,519,317 of NW_024427107.1, read as the reverse complement.
CTAATGCAGCATAAAACCTGTGAACTCTGAATCACCTCTAAGTCTCTATGATCTGAAATCTTGGCTTTTCTCTGGCCTCATTTGTTTTTCTTATCCTTGCTTATTTCAATCCAGCTACACTCCCTCCTTGTTGTTCCTGAACACACCAAGTACATTCCCACCTCAGGGAATTTACTTGATGTCTCCCCAGCTCAGGACACTTTCCCCATAAATGGCCAAATGGCTCACCCCCTTACCTACTCCACATCTTTGCCTAAATGCAAAGGTAAAAACCTAGAACACACCCCGTTTCTTTTAATTCTCCAAACATTTATGGAGAAATAACCTGTTATGCACAAGGTAACATATATGCAGGATATAAAAGTAGAGAAGGTAGTCTTTATTCTTACAGATGCAACCAGATAAATGTGGGGACTATTTTGCATGCTCAGGCACCCCAAATCCTTGCAAAAATCATAATTAGATTCCTAGAGTGACTCTAAATATCTCAAGGGCTGAAGGGGAGCCTTTTCAATAACAAATAGGAAATTCACTTATAAATTCCTCCTTTGCAAAAATGCCTTTGAACATTAAAGTAGCGCGTCTTTCTTTCTCTAAATCATATTCTTTTCTGGGAATCTGCACATCTCTAGGAAAGGTAGATCACAAACTTGCAAACTTCTGATGGACCCAAAGGTCCAAATCTCCACCTCTTTATATGCTACTTATACTACTCACATCTCTATATAATCTATGTGTACATCTATATCTACCCATGTATAAACATTGAGATATAAAGCAATACTTCTATTATGAAATATTAGAAGCCTACAAAACAACATAGAAATAATATAATGAGCACCAGTGTAACTTAGACTTTTATCAAACCTTAACATTTGATACCTGTTTGATTCAAAATATTTGATTCAAATAGATTTCCTAATAGATTAAGTATTACAGATGTTATTCGATACCCCCATTCTATTCACCCTTCTTTTTCTCACCACAGGTAATCCTGAATTTGTTGTTTTTCATTATTGCAAGTTTATTTTTTTAACTTTTACAACTACTAAATCCTGAATATAAATCACAGCTATGGTTTCCTTCACCTTCAGATTCATATGAAAACAAAACAAACCAAAAATAGAATTAAATTCCTATTTCATTTAAAATTCTCGATGTCTGCGGCGCCTGGGTAGCACAGTCGTTAAGCTTCTGCCTTCGGCTCAGGACGTGATCCCGGCGTTCCGAGATCGAGTCCCACATCGGGCTCCTCCGCTGGGAGCCTGCTTCTTCCTCTCCCACTCCCCTGCTGTGTTCCCTCTCTCGCTGGCTGTCTCTCTGTCACATAAATAAATAAAATCTTTAAAAAAAAAAAATTCTCGATGTCTACCTTCTCTTGAAAATCAGGACACCTGGCCAATCTTTTGGATTGGTCGCGTTTCTGGATCAGGCAGCCAGTTGGAACTGGGAGGTGGCCTGTCCTCATCAGCACGGTTGTATTTAATGTCTACTAAGTGGCTTCATGCCTGTTTCTTTCATTTATATTTATCAGGCCTCTATAGGTGTTTGAATTTGTAATTTCTGTCCTCTGCACTTTAACCCATTTAAAATAGTTTCCTTCTTATTTATCTTCTGCTTCATTTCTATGTCAATTTATTTTGTCGTGTGCTTCTGCTTTGAATTTTTTGTTTAAAAGATGGAAGCAAAATGTGTACTTTCCCTTTCACATTGTCACCAGTGATTAGTTGACCTAGCTTCACAAGCAGTGGGTCTGTTTTCCCACATTTTTCTTGAGTTGAATGCAGTGAGTAATAACTCTTTTCTTTCCCTTAGCATTTCTTTTTTAATGGAACTGGTGTCATTTGGAGTTAGAAGTCTGCACTCCCTTTGTCATCTCTTAAATGTTCCCTTTTAAATTATTACACTAAATCCTCAGGGATTATAATCCCATATAATCTATACTTTGTTGATCTGGTATATATTTTATTCCATCTTTGTCATCAAAAGAAATTCTTAAGCCAGGAATGGGTAATGAATTAAGGGAAAAATACATGATTTCATACTGCCAGGCCTGTGTGGAGAAAATTAAATCCAATAACAAAGAATTATACATTTTAATTATTCATTTTACTTTGAGAATAGTTAATGAACATCTGGGAAAGTATGATACTCTTAATTTATGATAATGTCTGTTATAAATGCTACACTCTATTGAATATTAAGGACCTTGAAGGCTGGGAAAAATATCCACATGTGCCTTTTCCTCATACACTGTACCTGCAACATTTCATTTCTGGAGCATCAGACTATCCCAGGCAAATGTATTATTTGGCAACAAACCAAGAAATCACTCTGCTGATTTTTTTCCCTTGTAGAACCGTAGGCAGCTTCTTTTCAGCTTCACTATTCAGTCGCAGCAGTCGCAAATTCTCCAATACTCATCATGGCCATGAAAAATAGTATACCACATTGTGATTTTCACATTTCTTCGAAAGGCAAGTACATTCCTGATCCAGCCCCTAGGTCCTAGCGTGTGAATTTTTAATTTTTGCTTTCACGATTTAATTTTAGGTGACCTTTATTGGGTGGAATTGTATAATTTTTCATTAGCTTTTATTTGAAACACATAAAGAAAGAGGATGAATTACCATAAAGAATTTAAAATAGGAAAATAAAACATACCAAGGTGATTTTATTTATTTTATTCTTAAGATTTTATTTTTTTATTTGAGAGAGAAAGAGAGAGAGTATGAGAAGGGAGAAGGGGAACAGGGGGAGGGAGAAGTAGGTTCCCGCCGAGCAGGGAGCCTGATGTGGGGCTCCATCCCAGGACCCTGGGATCATGACCTGAGCCGAAGGCAGATGATTAGCCAACTGAGCCACCCAGGCACCCCCCCCAAGGTGATTTTAGATTGTCTTTAGTTTCTTTGAAAAAAGGAGGCCTTAATTCCACTAAGTGTTCTTGGTGACGTTACACGTCGTCTCTCTGCTCTTAATGAGGAGCTTGTAGCCATTAGCAGCAGACTTGTCTCACATAGCAAAAATGCCTCTGTTGAGGTAGTTTTGCTTTCTGTCCTAGAATATTTTCTCAAAATTCTACATTTGAATGAAAAAAATACGCCTTTTAGAAGGTAAACCAGAATGTGACTTCTGTCAAGAATTGAGGGCCATCTTCCTTTGTGTTACATAGCAAATTAATGTGTTCCAGAATACAGGTCACTCCATGAGAAGTGTGGGCATATAAAACATATAATATACATTTTAGTAAAGTTATGCTACTTTCATTATCACACCAATTTTATGGCATTACAGGGACAGAAAGAGTCAAACTGAATATTAAAACGAAGTGCACCCCCAAAAGAAAGATACACACCAACTTTGTTTTAAAAGAAACAGTATTTATTAAGAAATTATATGCTGAGCTCTCCTACAGTCTGTGAAGATGGCTTCTTCCATTTCCACAGCACAAGACAACAGCAAAGAGCGTTCGGAAAATACTTGCAATGCTTGGGAATGGAGCGTTCCTAGTAATAGGAGATGAAATGAAGTGATATACGCACTGTTGAAACTTTTGGAAACAAAGACAAGACAATCTTTTCTTTGCCAATATACTTTTCACCTGTATTGGCACTAAAACCTGTCCACGGGATCTCCTACCCAGACTGAAGTATTGGGTAATAACTGGACCATTTCAGTTGAGTAGAGAATGCTCAATTTAATCACAGGTCAAAGCAACAGAGTCCTTTAGCTATGGAATCACATCTGAAATATTTGCATTCTTTATTAATAAAAATGGTGCTTATGGAGGGCAGAAATATAACATTTTCAAGTATTTTATCATTATGATCTGAAGTACTTTAAACTATAAATTAAGGATAAATTATAAAAACTAGCTTACGATGTATCTTTTCTTACATGACATTGTTGGAAATAAGCTTTAAAGATAGAATTGCAGTATCACCTGACTTTATATATGATCAACAGTAAAACATGCTAATCATAAAAATAGCTTTTACAAATATACATTTGTATACAGTGTCTCCCTTACCATTCATAAATGTCCTTCACATTTTAAGACTTGAAAAAACACAACATAATTAGCAAAGGGGAAAACACATTTACAATCTAAACCATAAAAACCTGACAATTATATAGCTTAGAACATAGAAGAAATGGAATTTCTAAAATTGAACAATACTGTCCATTTTATTTATTTGGGTATTTTTTTAATAAATTGAACCAAAGATGCTGCTATCCAGTAAGAAACCTCCTTTCACATTTCTGGGGGTTGTCACAGTTTCTCTTTTCTGCTTTTGTGGCATCATTCATTACTTCATATCACTTTATCTGTAGAAACTGAGAAAAGAAAAAAAAGTATTTTAAAATATTGAGATTTAGGTTTCATTGTTGATAGAATGCATATATGTAAGTTGGATTTAAGTTAGATTTTCAGGCTGAATCAGGAGATGATTAAAGAAGGACTTGATCTTTAGGAAAAATACTTTTGAGAACTCTAGGCTTTTAGATCCTTTGTTGTAGGCAATGCTAAAATTATTTACACTTACAGTATGCTATAATTTTTAAAAATCCAGTTCATTTATTGCCTGAGATCAGCAATTATCTTGCAACCGGAGCTCTTGACCAAGTCAGAGGGGAAACACTTGAAGTTCTAGGCTAGGAAAAGAGATTTGGGTTGCTTTTGACTTTTTGTGGCTCCTCAGAAGAGCGACCGTGGAATACTTTCCCCCTCTAACAGGCTTCGAACAGTGCAGTCGTAAGCCTTATACACATGGGATGGAGAAAAAGCAATACAGACCTTTAATCTGAGTTACATAAGCTTGGTTGTAAAAGAAGAAAGCTACATGTGGGGTGCCTGGGTGCCTCAGTTGGGTAAGCGGCTGTTTTTGGCTCAGGTCATGGTCTCAGGGTCCAGGGATTGAGCCCCATATTGGGCTTCCTGCTCAGTGGGGAGTCTGCCTCTCTTCCCCCTCCCCCTCCCACGTGCATGCATGTGCTTTCTCTTTCTCAAATAAATAATTAAAATCTTAAAAAAAAAAGCTAGATGCAAGAAGGGCAGTGAAAGACTTATGGTGCAACCATGAGGCAGAGACACCATACAAGAGCCAAAATTCAATTGGTAGAAGCATCGAATTGAGAAAGTGAATATGAATATGAATATGAGGGTAAAATAACACAAGATTCCAGTAGTGGGAATAGGCATGGAAAAGACATGTATTTATCTTAGAATCCTATCAAGCAAAAAGTTTATATTAGATAGAAAATATAATTACACCTATTATCTCATCAACTTCAAGGTTTTTCAGTTAGATGGAAAATCTGTGTATATGTCTTAAGAATCAAAGACAGGCAAATCGAGGTATCCATTTGGCTGGGAACTGCTGTTGAGAAAAACATCATGCATCAGTTACCCATCTCGGAGCAAATACCCTCTACCACCGGTTATCAAATCCCAGGAAAGGTCTCCAAATGTTTTTGTCCATTGTACTTTGGTATTAAAGTTGTCAGGGAAAACAAAGCGCAGTCAGCATTGGATGCACACAGTGCTTTACAGCTCCAGGAGTGTGCCTTGCTCCCTCACAGCTCGTGCGTCCCCGAGGTGGCAGAGGCAGGGCAACTGGCCTATGCAGAGCCCTCTCTTGCTGGGTAGTAGGACCCTGAAGTCTCCCCCATGGAGGCTGAAATACTGAAAGTTGTGTCCAACAATCATTACCATACACATTTAAGCAGAACAAAGAGACACTCCTCCCATCTGAACCGGGAAAAATATTTCCATATAGGTGATAAAACAGACAGGCTTTGTGGGCTCTTTGTTTCTTGGTAAGGAAGTATTCCAGGCCCAAGACCTGTTCCCATGACTAAGCGGATGTTGAAAGACTGCGTGCACAGGCTGCTTTTCTCAACAGTTGCTGACTCCTGTGAATAGCTGGATGATTGGGTAACATGACCGTTAGAGTTTTGACGCCCATGATAGAGAGACTATGAAAAAGACTGAGTCTGGCAGTTGGGGTGGTGAGAATAGCTCTGGAAGTCTGCAGCTCCAGATCTCACCTGGCCAAGAGCCCTGGCTGAAAGGTATCAGTGATCTAGGATGGTACTTTTTCTTCCTTCATGGCTATGCATTTGTCACACTCAAAAACATATACATCTGAGTAATTTCAGTTAACTGAGATGTCTTCTTCCTTAGTGAGTACATATCTTAATTCTAGGAAGACATAGAATTAAATGTAAACTATTTGCAGAACTAGAAATCACAGTACTAATATTTTTGTGTTAAGAAAAAGTATTTGAACATTTGTTACTATAAATAGCTGTGTTACATAAGAGAATTTAGCCCATTAGTGTGACAGTCCTCGGATTTCAGTTTAGAAAATCCCATTAAAAAGTAGATTGAGACACAGGATTTCAGTTTTATGATTTGAAATCTTATGACCAAATCTTATGTTTGTGCATGATACTGGAAAGTCTAAGAAAACCTTAGGCCATGTTGATACATTGAATTCATTAAATTTTAAGAATTATTTCATTCTTAGAGAGATTTTGTTAAACTAGACAAGTGAATTACTTAAAAACACAATATAAAAATATATTAAATTTACAAATGTTCACAATGTTCGAATGCTATTTAATTAAGCAATCTGGGACAGCCATTTTTCAGAGGACTCGCAGTACTTTGTAAATCCTGCTATACTTAATCTTAATAATAAATGCCTAATAATTTTTATTTTAAAACTTTCATAAATCAAACAACTAAAAATAAAATATATACCCTAAATAGTCTATTTTCCAGACAAAAGCATTTAAAACTTATATCCTTAGGAAAAAAACTTTAAGGCCTAAGTACATTTTGATACTGTGATATCCTCTCTCTCTCACTCTCACTTTTGCTTCTCTCCCACTCCCTCTTTCCTTTGCTCGTTCCCTCTTCTTCCTCACTCAGTCTATACTATATGCTTACTGGTCACACATACATGTATTTCTAAAAACGAAAATGTTATTCAAATGTGTTCTTCATGCAGTTGCAAGAAGAGTTCATGTACACAGAGTCAGCCTTTAAAGCACAAAGTCCAAAGCAGGCGTGCCCTGTGTTGTGTGGTATAAAGGAAGCTTTATACATTCCCTGTATGCACGTACCCAAAATGATCCATTACCAATGTGAAAATGAAAGTCCTAACAAATACAATTAAATTTAACCTATAGAATGATGCTGACATGTGACCATAAGGCATAGTGGGTTTGGGTTTGGATTGGAAACAGTTGTGTGCAGGGAGGAACTAAAGCTCACTCTTTATATGATTGCCGTCGCCTTCTTTCCTGCGAGGCCTTCATTGATCTCTCTTATTACAGATGGAACATGCTTAAACCGCTGCAGCAGCTGCGTATGTAAAATTTACTAATTATTGTGTTTCTTCAGGTTAAGTCATGGCAGATGACGTTAATTTAGTATATTCTTACACCATCGTGCTTGCCTCAAAAGAGGTAATGAATGGTTGTTTAGCAGCTATACATTTTAAGAAGAGAAAAACAGCCTGTAGATTTTTTGTGCATATTCCATTACCCCTGGTATGATTTCTCTTTACCCCTTCCTTTGCTCCTTGATTGTAAATGATTACATAAAAATAATTATCCTGGGAAGAAGAAAAGGAGGTTTGAAAATAATATATTGAAGTCTTACTTCCTTGCCATAAAGCTTCAAAGCATTTGCCCGTCCCTAGTACGAAACAAAAGCTTCATTAACTTTGCTTTGTGAGGTAGGTGTTATTAACCATACGGATACAAGTAATGAATATAATTCTCCTTATCTAAAAACAATGGCAAAATATATTCACTATGCTTTCCATAGATCTTCTAGTCTGAGAAAAGGATTGCTTTTGCTTCTAAAGGCATGGAAGAAAGGGGACAACTATGACATTCTCGTTGCCTTTTTCTCAAGAATGACAGTCATTTAAGGAGCTGATTGGTTTACTATAATGTGAAACTAATTGTGCTTTCCTTCTCTTGAATAGTGGGTAATTTATCTAGTGGCTATATAGAAGCCTGGATGCTTTTAAAACAAATTATCCTGATGATGAATGCTTTTCCAGCTCTCAATCTCTCCCATTTCTGAAAAATAACAAAAAACCACTCAGATGGGCCTGGATTGTACTGAACCAAGCAATTTACTTCTACTTGACAAAGATAATAAGGATAGTATTAATCCAAGAGAAAGCACATTTAATTTTAAACCTCATGAATTAATATATATATTTATTGATGTAAGATTGGTATATAACATTATATTAGTTTCAGGTGTACAACATAATAATTCAGTCTTTGCATATACTACAAGGTGATGACAATTAATCTAGTTACCATCGTCACCATACAATTGATCTCCTTCAGCCTTTTTGCCCCCAAGCCCCCTTTCCCCCTCTATAACCACCAACCTATTCTCTGTATCTATGAGTTTCACTTTATTTCTTTTTTTTTAGATTCCAAATATAAGTGAGATCACATGCATGGTATTTGTCTTTCTCTGTCTTATTTCACTTAGCATAATACCTTCCGGGTTCACTCATGTTGTTGCAAATGACAAGATTTCCTTCTTTTTTTATGGCTGAATAGTATTGTGTGTGTCACTCCCTTTAAGGGGTAGGTCCCACTATAAATTCATAACAGATCTTCTGATATACCAGATATTACTTTGCATTTGTCTGAGGTACTGTTCTACTCCCAGCATGCTGACAAATAAGTTTTGTGAGCCTATGAGGCTATGAATCCTTGGGGATCTGCCCTTCTGGCTGTCTCTCGTGGCTTCTCAGTACTTGCCGAGTACATTTCAAGGTCTTTCGTAGAGGCAATATTTATAAAGCTACATCTCAAGAAATACAGAACTTCATTGAATATGAGCAATAAGCAATCAGAAATTATCTAACCCTCTCCTGTTATAATAGGTGAAGATACTAAGGCCCAGACAGTTTGAAAGGCACACCAAGGTAGTTGGTAGAAGCCCTAACTAGACCCAGAATCTTGACTGCGATCAAGAATTCTTTCCATTACATGTCTGGTTCTCAAACTTCATAACTGCTTTATCCATTCATCCATCCACGGATACTTAAGTTGCTTCCATTCTCAGCTATTGTAAACAATGCTACAATGAACACAGGGGTGCCTATATCTTTTTGAATCAGTGTTTTCATTTTCTTCAGATAAATACCTGGAAGTGGCATAGCTGGATCACATGGTAATTCTATTTTTAATTTTTTGAGGAAACTCCATTTTGTTTTCCATGATGGCTGCACCAGTTTATGTTCCTACCAACAGTACACGAAGGTTCCCTTTCTCCACATCCTCTCCAACACTTGTTTTTTTCCTTTCAGATAACAGCTATTTTAACAGGCGTGAGGTGATAATCTCATTGTGGTTCTGATTTGCATTTCCCTGATGATTAGTGATGTTGAACATCTTTTTATAGGTACAGCAATATGTGGAATAAATACACTTTATTAACAGCTCTACAAAAAAATCATATTTTTAAAGTAGTCTTCTGACTTTTTAAAATATTTTATGTATTTACATGAGAGAGAGTGAGTGAGCAACAGAGAGCGAGCACAAGTGAGGGAGGAGCAGACTCTCCGCTGAGCAGGGAGTCCGATGCAGGGCTCCATCCCGGGACTCCAGGATCATGACCTGGGCCTAAGGCAGATGCTTAACTGACTGAGCCACCCAAGTGCCCTAATCTTCTGACTTTTTAATATCAGAAATGCTTCTGTTATTTTTTTTCTAATTGAGACTTATAACTAAAAAGTAATTAGAGAAATATAGATGACCCACATTTTCAGATAACATCTATAAAAGCAAAAAAACATGTGGAAAATATAGACTGTATAACATTTTGCAGAAAAGCAGAGTCTTGCAAGCAGGAATTATCTGTATTTGTTGCCATCACTGATCATGTTTATTGAGTAACTGTTCAGCCATTCACTTTTTACAGACAATGTGAATACATTCGGCTTTTGCAAACCCTTTACTACAAAAAGATACAATTCAATTCAAATTTCTAAATAACACAAACAGGTTCCTGGCTGCTACTGTTGATTATAAGTTAAACTTGCCTTCTATTAATAAGGTCTTGGGACCAAAATTGCATTATACTTTCAGGCTAAAAGAGTCATATCACAAGAACCATAAATGGCATGAAAACTGAGATGGCTACTAACTCACTGAGATGGCTACAAGTGAAGGCAACTGCTCCGTTATGTAGTTCTTAGAGGCTTAATAGTCTCTGTTCCTGAGATGACGGCTATTTAGGATGTAGGGGCTGTGCGGATACAGGAAATACAGGCAAAGACAAACGTGTAGTAGCCCATCAGAAACCTGGAAATAAGATAATCAAGCTGCCTTCTGAGATTTTAACTCTAAAATCAAGATTTAAATGATCAGGGTAGAGAATATGCAGTGTCACTTAAGAGAGGCAGAAAGTTTCTAGGTCTTTGAGTCTTGACTACAACATAACTGAAACTTATTAAATCTGCCAAAGAAAAGTGTTGATCTAAAAGAGACTTGTTTGGCACTGCAAGTACAGAAAAACAGGAGAGTCTTAGGGGTCACGATCTTGGGGGTTGTGGGACTGAGCCCTGCGTAGGGTTCCATGCTCAGTGTTGAGTCTGCTTGTCTCTCTCCCTCCCCCTCTGTCCCTTCCCTTTCTCTCTTTCAAGATGAATAAATAAAATCTTAAAAAAATATAGGACAGTCTAGGAGGGTAACTCAGTTGTGCCCATTCAGGATAAGGTGTTCTCCACAGGAGAAGGCATCCAAATTCTGAAAGTGAATCCAGCCTGTGATGACAGATGTGGACACATCAGGCAATCTCAGAACATTTGATCAACTTTCCATAGGCAAAACTTCTGATTATAATTCTTACCAGTTTGTCTTTTGGAAGAGAATGCTCAAGCCAGAGGGCACAAGACTGGATGGACTCCCTTTAAGGGGTAGGTCCCACTATAAATTCATAACAGATCTTCTGATATACCAGATATTACTTTGCATTTGTCTGAGGTACTGTTCTACTCCCAGCATGCTGACAAATAAGTTTTGTGAGCCTATGAGGCTATGAATCCTTGGGGATCTGCCCTTCTGGCTGTCTCTCGTGGCTTCTCAGTACTTGCCGAGTACATTTCAAGGTCTTTCGTAGAGGCAATATTTATAAAGCTACATCTCAAGAAATACAGAACTTCATTGAATATGAGCAATAAGCAATCAGAAATTATCTAACCCTCTCCTGTTATAATAGGTGAAGATACTAAGGCCCAGACAGTTTGAAAGGCACACCAAGGTAGTTGGTAGAAGCCCTAACTAGACCCAGAATCTTGACTGCGATCAAGAATTCTTTCCATTACATGTCTGGTTCTCAAACTTCAATAGGCCTCAGAATTACTGAGTGGGCATAGTGAATCAGATTACTAAATTTCTGATTCACTAATGCTATGGTCTGAATGTTTGTGTCTCCTCTAAGCTCCTATGTTGAAATCCTAACCCCCAATGTGATAGTATTAGGAGGCAGGGTTTTGTGAAGATGATTAGGTCATGAGGCCAGAGCCCTCATAAATGGGATCAGTGTCCTTTTAAAAGGGGTCCCAGAAAGTTCCCTCACTTCTTCCACCATATGAGGACACAGCAAAAGACTGCCATCAATAAACTAGGAAATGGGCTCTCAGTAGATACCTAAGGCTGCCATGATTTTGGACTTCTCAGCTTCCAGAACTCTGAGAAATAAATGTTGATTGCTTATAAGTTGCCTAGCCTGTAGTATTTTGTTATAACAGTCCAAATGCACTGAGACAACTAGGTCTGGAATGAGGCCCAGGAAGCTGTATTTCTGATAAGTTTCTGAGTGATGCGGATCAGGGCATCCCACTCTTGGAGAACTACGTCACTCCACTGTTGAGCAGCAGTCTTCTGTGAGTGGGCCGTCTGCACTCCTACATGTCTCGCTGTGTGCTAACATCACGAAACTGTTTCTTCCCCAAGACCAATTCTTAGAATTATTTATTTGGCTGGCAATTCTGAGAAGTAAGGTAACTCATCTCTGGAATGCACCACATAGTTCTGCAATAAGTCTTGTCTGGACAAAAACAGGCTTGCTTACTGCTTGCTAGCTGGATTCTCTATACTCGAGATCTCTGTCCTGTAGGGCACTGCACTGCATGCGGGCTTCATCTGGCCTTCTATCTTGGACTTGGGTCTTGAGTTTGGGGAACCAAGACAACTATCCAGATACTCCTACATCTTTTGCCATGAATAGCAAAGTCTTTTGTCTCAGGAGTCTCCTGTCTTCCTATCAGCATCCATGGAACTATGGATATTTAACTTGTTAGGCTGAGTAGTTATTTTGGTACGATTTCTCCTGCTTCAGTTCTCCTACATACCATCAAACTTATTTAAGTTGGGTCAATTCTTGATTAGCTATAGGGACACTTGGCAAGTCATGACTCCACTGGCAAACTGTCTTGGGACATCCTCACTTCTTTTCTGTCTTCATAGCAACTTCTCTCTCCTTACTTATTATTATTATTTTTGCTTCTAATTCCTAACAGTTGTTTTATAATCCACACCCATTATCCTGCCCAATAATTTCCATGTTTTTATCTGATTCTCCATCTGTCTCTCAATGTTCAAGAAATAAGTGTAACTAAAAGACAAAATGGTCTTATTATACTCTAGTGGATCACAAATATTCCAGTCGGTGGGCTTTGTTATTCCATAATCAAATGGAAAGATGAAAAGACTGGAAAAATCAGTCATTTACTATAATACAATAGACTTAAGTTACTGCATGTGTAATGTTAAGATATTTTATTTCCTCTCCTAAAACTGAAGAAAATATAATAGAGTATTATAAAACCAGCATAAGTAAAAGAAAAAAATTAATGTTAAAATAATTTAACTCCATGTACCAAGTCCAAATACACTGTGTTCCTCCAAATATTAGTGACTGCCAAGCTTTTGCATCATTCCTATTTTAGGTTAGTTTATGAGATTTACTTACAGACACAAGTTTTGATATTGAAGTGAAAATAGTGTGTTTACTAATGTAAAAGTACAATTAGAAATACCATGGATGTTTGGTTTGGTACATGACTTACTATATGTGATTTTAAAAAACCCACTGTTTTCAGAGTTAATGACATCATTTCCTATAACTGATTATAGCTCGCTCTAACAAGGACATTAGTGCAGTAACAGTTTTTAACAACTACACAAAAGAACATTTGTGTTTTTGGAGTACATTTCATTTAACTAAAATCACACATAAAATGCAAGTAAGGTAAATAGTATGTTGTCTCTTGGATTCATTTTAGGAATAATTTTTTGTGTAGTAGGATGCCATGATTTCAGGAGCTGTATATTGTCTTAACCATTCTCGCTCTGAAGCATCAGAGAACCAGAGTAGCAGAGTGGTTAATCAAGCAGGTGACCCAGGACTGTAGAGTGATTGTGTCCAACCTCCCAATCAGGGCAGCAGTGCCTTCCATGGTAATCATGGCTGATCGGTATGGAAGCTTTGGCCTGATTATCCTAGGGGATACAGAACTGTTTACCTCATAAGGCATCTTGCTCCTTTTGTAGAAAATCATAGAAAAGAATTTGCTGCCTTGAATCTAAATCTGCTAAATGGCTGGATTATATATTGAGTTGAAACCTGGAGAGTGTGGTGACAAGCCAGGAAGCTAGGCAGAATTTGAATGTTCTAGAAGTACTAGGAGGGTCCCATCTATGGGGTATGCATTCAGGTCAGATACCTGAGATGGCAGGAGAGAGGACGGCAGAGATCTACTGCAGGGAGAAGTGGATTGGTATAGAACTTTAAAGCAGGCAACTGAAGAATAAGACTTTCTGGTTTTGATTTATTTATTCATTTAATTTTGGGGACCCTGTTTGTTCCCAGGAATAAAGGAGGATCCAGTTATTAGAAAAAGCCTGGAGCAACTGTAATAAGCTTACAGCAAGAGAAACAGCAAGACTGTTTTAGAGTCTGAGGCGTTTGAATTACTTAGCTGAGGCTTCCTTAATTCATTCCATATAGAGACTGGGTTTGGGTTATTCTTAGAATCTGGGACTGGGCTAAATCTGTGGCATGGACCACAAATCATCATAATAACTCTTATTTGTGTTTAGAAGCTTATGAAACACTTTATATGTATAGTCTCATTTGATTTTCTTTATAAACCAGCAAGGTAGCTTGTTGGGCAAGAATCATCCTCGTATTATAGATTAATCCTTGGATCGGAAAATGTGTCTTGCCTTAATCAAACCCAGGCTGTTTTTGTTGTTGTTGTTGTTTTGTTTTTTTAAGGCCAGTGCTTTTCTTAATATTCTATTCTGCCCAGTTGTGGGAAGGAAGACAGTAGGGAAGCAGACTGGGTACATCATCAATTTTAGTTCTGGTGATCTCAACTGAGATATGAAAATACACTGGTGCCCTGATGATGAGAAGGAGAAAAGAGACAGAATTATTGGGAATGTACCAGGATTTGCACACAACTTGCTACCTGCCTTTCCTTGATTTGTAGCAGATTTGCCTGGATTTTCTTTTTAAAGTTCCATCTTGAACTAATTTAAAAACCATTTTAATTAAAAATTTGCTTTAGTCATCTGTCTAAAGGAGAACTTTTGTGTTATAAAAATGCATTTGATTAAGAAAAAAGAACATTTAACTTTACAGTAAAATTATCTAATGTGGGTTACAAAATTTTATTTAAAATATCTGTGTAAAATTTAATTAACACTGAAAAGGAGTTAATCATATTGCTAAATTATATGATTTACCAGAACTCGGATGCTCTGTTACACATACATAACACATTAACGTTTCTCTTATTTTTCCCCAAACTGCTCCCTGATACTTTCTGAAAATAATTATGATTGTGTTTCGAGTGTTCTGGGCTCACTGACAATCACATTTGACTAGTTGAATTGATAAAATATAGCAATTTTATTTGGCATATAACTTGTGTTTGATCACGCATCGATTTCTGACTTCTCATGCTAATTATACAGTATCCAAACAACCGCTGGTGACTCTCGATGTTGGAAATGATAATGATAATTTTAGGATAATACTCCGAATTGCATAAATTAATTCCAGTGCTCGAAGCCAAATGCTGATTAATGCTTAAGATTATTATGAACTTTGAAATTTCCCATATCTTACTGCCTTCTGTAGTTCTTTTAGTAATTAGTTTTGGCACTACAAGAAGAAATATTTAGAAATCATTTCATGTCTAACAGAAAAATGTGATTTGAAATTGATTGATTTAGAGGAATAATTTTAAAAGTCCTTGGAAATTGCATCGTTAATTCGTGATCCTTCAGAATAGCTGAGGTAAAGGCTGTCCTAGTTATTTAACAGTTCTCATTTAATTAAATTTGCCGTATACACCAAAGCATTAGAATATAAAAAATAGCTTCAACTTTAAAATTGAGTGAAATTAATCTGAGAGATCAACTGACATAGTAAAGTGATGACATACTTATACTATTATTCTACTAATAAACTCTTGTTTTTAATCAGCATATTTGAGAAACATAATTAATTTCAAAAAAGAAACCTTAGGACTTTAAGCTTTGGAATAGTTCCCAGTAATAGTATTATCAAAATACTCTTAGCATTCAAATTAAGCTGGATATAATAGAATCCTGGATGATTCAGAAGAGATTTCAGAGTTTTGTAGTACCTAGGACTATCGTGATTTTGAAAAATTCCAGAATTGTAACATAGATAGGAGGAATCAAAATTGGACTTAATCTGTTCTTTGTGTGACTGATTATGTCATATCCTCTGTAAGTTACCTTTTTGAAATAGGTTTTGGATATCAGCCCACTTATCTGTGTTTTCGGGTTTTTTTTAATTATAAAAGAATAGAGAATTGAAGAACAGTGTCAGTTATATGATTCTGTATGGGTCCAGATAAATAACCGCTGAGAGAATTTAATTCAATAAATTGATGAAATAATTCAATGTAAGCAGAGTTCTCTTCTAAAAGATTTCTATGAGCAAATCTTTCCCAAATCAAACTTTTTATTTGAAGAGGTTTTTTCCTTTATAATTAAATTTCTCTGGTAAGTCACACTTTATGGACCCGTACAGAATGCTATAACATTATCTGTTCATCGGATCTGACTGTGATAAGGCACGGAAGACTAACGATCACTACACTGGTTGTGTGCGAAAGAGAAGGGCCCCGTGTCTGCTTCATTTTCTGTTCTTTCACCTACACCTGGCGTTTTTTGCTGAGTGAACATGTTGTGGTATTACTTGGCACATAAATATATCTTACATCTGCACTGTACACCTGAAGCTATAAATTATTTCTGTAGCATTTTACAGACATCTTAATGAAGTGAAGTCTGAGGCATAAGGAAAAAAAGTCACTTGCCCAGGGTCTTAATGGAGTAGTAAAAGAAATCTAGTCCAGAATCACATTATTCTGCTCTTACTTGAGGGTCACGTTAAATAGATACTTGATTTGAAATAGACATCACAGAATGGATGCCCCATTCTGAAGGTAGGCAACACCACGCTCTCCCAACAAAGCTGCCTCTAAACACTTGGGCTGTTGGGGAGAGGTACTGGGAAAATAATGTTCAACTGAAGTTTTAGGCAGAATATCTCCACTGACTTTGTTTCTTTGTTTGGGCTGTAGGAACTGCATTTTGATGAATGGGGTTTTGGTAGATGAGTGCTGGGAAGCTGATAGGGCAGGCACCTATGACACTATTCTAGAAATTCTCTGTTTTGCTGAGATAAATATGGGTAAGTGAAAGAGAACAGAGAATTCATTTCTGGGTCAGAAAGAATTGCTTTACTTGTATTTACTTATATGTGCACATAGCTGTAATACATTTTAAATAAACTTTATTACTTTTTTAGGGGGCAATGGATAATGATATATTATAACTAGATTTCTATATCTTTTTTTTTTCTCATTGACTGAACCCATTTTGGATATGAAAAGAAATAACCAATTTTATCACTTTATATGCCGTAAGAAAATACCATACCTCATATAGAAAAAAAATCATTGAATGAGTGAACTCTTCCAACCTAATTTACTTCCAGATATAGTTACTTGATTTATGTTTACAGAGACGGTTTCAATAACAACATCCTTGCTTAGCATCAGCACATATGGAGATCAAATGTGGCCACAAATATCAGGAAAAAAAATGTATTTTGAATTTTGAAACCACTTAAAATTCTGGGCAAAAGTTAAAAATAATTGGCCTTGGTTTCATAGTTATTACTTTTTATGTGACTATTATGAGATTTCAAGCTACTTAAATTCATATTAATATTATTTTTCTTAGCACAAAGGTTAAGGACAATTTTTAAAAACAGATGACATTAAATATTTTTTACAGGACAAAAATTATCTCTCTTTAGCATACAGATACATTTCAGAGGAAAAAGATGCAGTTTAGATACTGAAAATGAGAAGCTATGTATGTGATTAAAAAAGAGCATTTTCAAATTATCATTAGACAAGTCACTATTTTTTGTGTAGAATTCGTACTTAATTCATATACACATTACTTTATAACCTTTCAACCTTTAACTTTTCTAATCAGGGAAGGTAACAGATTTTTTTGTCTTGAGATATGAAAGCTATCTGATTTACTTGTAATAATACATGACACCTATCACTGTAATTAATTATGAAATGTTTGTGTGACTGTGTTTTAGGGAACCTCCGTTGATATTAGATCATTTCTTTTGAGCTGTTAACTTCTTCCAGCCTATGGGTTTTATAGGTTCACCAAAAAGGTGAAAAAGGTAGATTTTTATCTGATAGTCATGTTTTTCTTTATTTACAGTTTCTATTTGATTAAAAAATTCTTTTTTTTAAACGATTTTTGTTTTTAATTCGTATCTACACCCAACATGGGGCTTGAACTTACAACCCAGAGATCAAGAGTCACATGCTCCATGGACTGAGACAGCCAGGCTCCCCTTTATTAAAAAGTTCTTATTAAAGGCAGAGCATAAGGAATACGGTTGGTGATTCCGTATTCGCAGTGTATGGTGACAGAGGTAGCCGCTCTAGGGTGAGCACAGCATAATGCAGAAACTTGTCTAATCACTATGTGTACACCTTGTGTGTCAACTATACTCAAAAAAGAACGAAATCCTTATTTTTCTACTGTTGCATACAAATAGAACTCTGCCATGTTCAGAATTTATGTACCTAATTTCATGTACCATTGTGCTTCATGTTTGATTGCAATTTCAAGTGTTACCAAAAGTGTTTTTCTCTCGAAGCAAAGTATTATGTTCATGTGCTAGGGAGCATGTTATGTTATGTGGCCTGTATGCCTCCCTCCCGCAACATTGTTTCCTAATGTGCACATGCTTTCCTGCACCTCATTTTGTTATTAAAGCCTAGCTAGCTATTGGCTGAAAATAAACTGTCTAATTCTCTTGGTTAAAATGGGAGAGTAGTAATTGTAAATCAGTTGTTAAAAAGAACATCAAACTGAAACTTTCTCCTTAATATATCTGGCTTCTTTTTTTTATTATTTAAAGATTTTATTTATTTATTTGATGGAGAGAGAGAGAGACAGGCAGCGAGAGAGGGAGCACAAGTAGGGGGAGCGGGAGAGGAAGAAGCAGGCTCCCAGTGGAGGAGCCTGATGTGGGGCTCGATCCCAGAACGCTGGAATCACACCCTGAGCTGAAGGCAGATGCTTAACGACTGAGCCACCCAGGCGCCCCAATATATCTGGCTTCTTTAAGTAGTTTTGCCACTGTTCATTTCTCAACAATAAAGCTTTTATGCTTGACTTATTTGGCTAAGAATTAACGTGTGCTGAGGGCTTGCTACATGCCAAGCACTCTTTTGAGTACTTTAAGCGTTTTATTCCATTTCTTATTCACACCAACACCATGAGGAAAGTGCCATTATTATCCCCATTTTATGGATAAGAAAAACCGAGGCACACAGAAGTCAGTCACTTGCTCAAGTCACATAGTTTTTCATATCTGACTGATGCTAACCCAGGGCTTTATCTATACAGGATTTATTCCTTAACACTGTGTTATATATACTCTCTTCTGCTTTGTTTAAGGCAATTTAGATCAAGCCTAAGCTCTCAACATCATTTTTAATGGAATAGTTATACTGCAATATTTTAGTAGCTAATGCTCAACTACTTTTGTGCTATACACAGAATGTTTATGCAAAATTAATCGTATATAATTCAGTATTTTTGGTTATTTTTTTCCCATTCCCTTTGGACATAGTCTATGATATCAGCTAAGAATGTTGAACCCTTACCTTACATCTACTGAAAATAACACTAACAATAACAGGCCTCTAAAGAAGATATTTATCGAACTATCCCAGGAGCATTTGGGCAAGAGGCCAGCAGCTTCTTTGTGGACAATCAACCTATTCTACAAAAACAAATGTGTATAAAATATGTATATCTGTGTCCTTTTCCTTATACCATAAACGTTCCCTGTGAAAAATGAAACGGTCTGAGAAGGCAATGTCTGATTTTGATGGAAATCATTTGGCATTTTTAAAAGCATGTGGCAGACGGCGGCAAGGTGAGGGCTTCCCGGCTGCCAGCAGTGGGTAGGAACCCAGAGGGCCACCTTCCTCCTGAGAGTCTCAGGGCTCTGGGGATACACCACATGGAAACATTTTCGTTTTGATCAGTTCTGAGGCATCTAATTCTGTAAAGTTGGGAGTACTTTTCCAATGTAATGTCACAAGTCAATTTGCACGTGGAGTTCCCGCCAACTTCAAGTAGAAAATTGTGCAAGGCACGTGACTGCAGGAGGTTGATGGCCAATCAGGATGTCATCAGAATTACCATTTCATCAAGCGTGAGGTGCCGGTCAGCATGATTGAGCTCCGTGTTCCCAGAGAGGTGCGCAAAACTGCTAACGGCACCCAAGATATTGTTAGGTGGGAAGACACGTTAAAAACATTGACTCATAGAGTGAGAAAATTACCCTTCTCAGTGTTCTTTCAGTTTTCTGACTGCTTTAAAGAGAAAGTTTCTGCTGGTGCTAGTTCTGACATTTCTCTGTTACTGTCTTTTTTTGAACAAGAGAGAGAGATAAGAGATAGAGATAGAGGTACAGAGACAGAGAGAGAGAGATTGATCATGAGAAGCAGGAGGACAAGGTTTTTTGTCATATGAAAGTACTGAGCTGAATTTAAAAAATGTTCTGTTTTTTCATGCTATTTATCTTAAATATACCTCCTACTTATGAAAAGCAATACTTGGTTTTTCATTTTTTGGAATGGACTAAAGTTTAGTTTTAAAGATACATTTACTTTAAGTAAAAAAAAAGTCAACTTAATTTTTAAAATTAAGTTAAATTTAGTTAAAAATACGGTGGTACACCATTATACCAGTGGTGTATAGATATGACAAAAATCATAAGGGTACAACAAAAATTAAAATTAATGGAATTTGTAAGCACTAATATGTGAAAATATCTAAGGGCACTGGAAGCTTATAGACCCTGACTGAATCGTGATTCTGCCTTTTATTATCAGTATGACCTTGGGGAAGTCTCGTAGCCTTTCTAAAATCAGTTAGTTCTAAAATATCTATCCTTTAAGTTATTTTAAGCAATAAAGAAAATTATGTATACAAAAAACTCAGTGTTATTCCTGGAAGGTAGTGAAAATGAAAAAAAAAATTATTGTTTTCTTTCCCCCCTTTTTATTGTTTTGACTCAGAACGAAATAAACATCTCTGTCTCCCCTCCTGTGTGTGTATGTGTACGTGTGTACACATTATATCCTACTTTCTCAGCTTTTCTGCCTTTAAAAATAAGCTATTTTCCACCTTTTTGAGACAACGAAGGTCCAGCTTGATTTCACAACCTATTTCATTCACATAGCTTTAAATGGCAGTGGTAGATGTTACTTCCAGTAGACCAGTAGACCAGAGGCTAGCAAAGTTTGCTTTTAGAAGCTGCTACTGAACATTATTAAAATGTATTCCTAAAAATGCGGCAAGATAGGAAATATTAAATATGCATGAGGTATCCAGAATACTTATCAGGTTCCAGTTGATAAGCTTTCTTATCAGGTTTCTGAAGGGCTGTACTTGCATTTCATCTCAGGCTACCCCAGAGCTTGTGATTTTTCCATGTTCAGAACCATTCTAAAGACAGTGAAGGTTTATAAAGGAAGAGCCTGAAGTAGAGTGTGGCTGATGGTGTGGCCTGGTTTGCACCTGTGAGAATTTTCATGGGTAGTGAAACAGCCAGAGTCCCTGACTGCTTCGGTGATAACGGTGCACAGAACAGTTGGGTGAACTAGAAGCTTCCCCTTTGCAACTTGAATACTGCCTGGCTTAACACTTCCACGCATTGCATGAAATGCATTATTTAAGCAATTAACTTCTAGAATATGGGGTAGGAATTTTAAAAGGTCAGCATCATTTAAACGATTAATCTCTTTTCCACTGTGATCCTGTCTGTTGAGCTATGAATAAAATTGGAAAAAAAAAGTGCCACTTTTTCCTTTCTTTCAATTTTGATTTAATGAAGTGCTTTCATACCTTTTCCCATTTCTTCTCTCACAGATTATTAGATTCAGTGTAGCTCGAGTAGGTATAACATTAGTTTCATCAGAAATACTGCTGTTAATGACTTTCTCAGCTCGCCCAAGTACAAGTTTCTTGCACTGGTATTTATCAAATGAAGGTAGTCTTTTATCTACTCATTTATTTTTATTCTGAAGAGTTTTTAAAGTTCATTATACTCAATAACTTTAAAACCAGCCAGGCAAAAAAAAAAAAAAGTCAGTAAGTTTTATGCATAGGACACACTTGGTAATGGGTCAACTCTCTTTGGATCATTAAAAAAACCTGAAACTTGAAACAATATTGCTAGTCATTTGGCAGATAAAATGCTCAGCACTAAGTTCAACAACCTCTGGAAAAGGCAATGAGAGGTGAGTATCTATTACTAACTAACCCTTCGCCAGAAAGTTTATTAATCTATCCAGTAAATATAATGTTGGAAAATCAACTCCTGTAATTTGAATATACTTTAAGACTTTAGATGAATGAATTAACTGATGTATCTAAGAAAGAGCTGCTGATATTTTCATATAGAATATTACTTGTGCTTAACATTTTAAATTTAGAATAAAGAAACATATAGCTAAGGGTTCCAATGTGTTTATAGAGTCAGTATTATAGAAAATAGGAAGTATTACTAATACGCAGACCTGGGAAGAATAAAATGCTGAAATTTTTTAAAAAATTCAGTATTCATATACTGAGTTAGTGCCAGAAAATTCAAGGAATATATCACTATTGTGTCAGGAATCCAACATTCATTCTTTAATAGGATGAATGGGATTACTGCTATGTGCATTCTTTGAATATAAAGATAGTTAGGCAAGGTTGAAGACACTAATTTTCACCTGGTTAAACAAATGTGGTGAACACACTCACCTGAAGTGTTTGTGCTTCAGTGTCTGCCGTCTTCACTGACACACAATTGTCCGTGAAACAGGAAAGAGTGAAAAGGCGCCAGAGAATTGAACAGAATATGTCTCTAATACGCCAGGGTGCACAAAGGCAGCATTAGAAACCAGGGAGGGAATATAGACTAAGTGTGGTTTAAATTTTATGACTCTAAATGATATTACCATGGTTACAGTGCCATTTTTTATAATGCCCTTTTAACCAGTGCAATTTGTGGAATCTTTATGTTTCCCCCTAAACTGGAGGTAATTCTAGTTAAAATGATTCTTTAAAAGTCAAATGAAGCAAATCTACACCTACTAGGCAATCAGTGAATTATTTCTTTCTCATGAGTGGCTTAGAGAAAAATGGAAACATTTTCAAACATCGGTAATAAGCTTTGCTAAGCATATTCATAAGAAAAGGGTTCACATATTTTGGAATTATTTTCTTATAGAAATAAAATTCTTTTGTTCTCATGCTTTACATTAATTGCTCAAATTATTTTCATTTCTTAAAAATACTGTGCAAATATTAGCATTTCAAAACTTCACATATTGTTTTAATACTTTAATACATATTGTTTCCCTAAAGCTAGAAATTTAGAAAGCACTAGTCAACTATTGGTGGTTAACAAAATTTACCTTGTACTTATATTCCTATTTACCCATAAAAGGCCCTGTATTTAAAATATCTATCATATCTGTTTTCTTCAGTGAATTCCAAGTAGACCTTTTAATTGGAAAATTCAACTTTAAGTAACAATGATAGGGGCGCTTAACAACAAACTGTGTAACAATGAATTAATACTCTAGTCACTGTATTAGTTTTATGGAATATGTGCAGATTGAAGAATATGTTTTAGGATATAAATCTTTAACTCGAATGTAAGCTTCATCTGTGAATGAGGCACCCTCCACCCCTAAAAGAGGCATTTTCTTCCTTCCTTCCTTCCTTCCTTCCTTCCTTCCTTCCTTCCTTCCTTCCTTCCTTCCTTCCTTCCTTTCTTTCTTTCTTTCTTTTTCTTTCTTTTTCTCTTTCTTTCCTTCTTTATTCCTTTCTCCCTTCCTTTCTCCCTTTCTCCTTTTCTCCCTTTCTTTCTTTCTTTCTTTCTTTCTTTCTTTCTTTCTTTCTTTCTTTCTTTCTTTTCTTTCTCTTTCAGCAAGGGAATGGAGAGGGGCAGAGGGAGAAGGAGAGGGAGCATCCCAAGCAGGCTCCATGCCCAGCGTGGATCCCAACAGGGGCTCAATCTCACAACCTCAAGAGACCAAGATCCCATTGATGAGGGTTAGGAGATGGGGATTGAGTAAGATCTAAAGATTAAAATACAAAAATCTAGAATTTGTTAAGTGTGATTTTGTATGGATAAGTAGATGATAGACAAATTCTTCTTCCTAAGATCATTATGTACCCTCTTTTATTTCTTGACTAGTTCCTTTCTTCGTAGTATCCCCACAGAAATGAAAATAATTTCTCCAAATTTGAAATCACTGTAATGTTCTCAGATTTCAAATGGTTCTCTTAGCCTACACACTCCTATACCTCAGTTCAACAGAGATGATCTCAAGAGTATCTTCATGTATGCTAAAAAAATATGCTGGAATTTTAAGACGACATAAGTTGAAAGGGACATGTATAAACCCTGTAATGAAATCTTTAAAATGTTTTCCTTTCAAAGTTATTAAAATTTCCTACAACTGGTACTTCCATTAAATTTTGTTACTTGAGGGAAGAGATTAAGTTTGCCAAACACATATACTTACAGCAGGGATTTTTATAAACATGATCTTATTTAATCCTTTCAATAACCTGCAAAAATTTCCTTTAACAGATGTGGAAGTAAGCCTCAGAGAGGCAGTGATTTGCCTAAGGTCCTGTAGTTATTAAAAGGCTTGCCCATCTGAATCTAAAACCCAAATAACCCTTCTGAATTGCTAACCATACATCTGGCACTTTGTAAGGGTAAATGAAAACACTTTTCTCCATTAAAAAAAAGGCAAAGAGACCAATTTCCTCTTGCCTTTTTTCTTAGAGTGTCTTTTTGGAGGTTTAGTGAATCTGGGTCTTTCCTCTAACCTTTGACCTAAAGATAAATCCCATTAGGGGCAAATCCCATTCTCCAATGATCACAGTGTAGCACCGCTTCAAGATCAGCGGCCAGATAACATCTAGGTATATGATCATGTTGAAGTTTACATGAGCCCTGTAATCCTGAAAAACAGTGAAGGTTAAGGACAACCCTCTTCCCTGTCCCCCCATTCCACCCTTTGTGTTTTGGGAAATGGCTTACCACAAAGAACCATCCTTCCCCATTTGACTTAGATAAGACCTAGTGAAGCCTGCTTGTTTACCCATGACACAGTTGGACACAGACCCTCCAAATTCCCATTCTTGGTCTCATAAATGATTAGCTGAATGATTCCATCTTAATGATCAATGAGAATAAAAGTCCTGTTAACTAAACTTTGGTTAAGTTCCTCTTCTTTTTCCAGGACTCTGAACTTTGGCCCACTATCAGCCTGAGCCAATATACAACTACTCTGGAAGGGCCCCTCTGGGACAATAGGCTGGCCCAAGGGTAAAACTTTGCCTGATCTATTATTCACTTTGCCACCCTTTCACCTAGTTTCCCCACATTCAGTTAGCTCTAGCTTTGTTTACTCTTCTCCATAAAAGGAAAACTCTTGTAGTTTAACTCGTGAGATGCTTGCAGAGCTTACTGTCATGGCTCTCTATTGCAACAACCCCATCCTCCCTTGCAATAATCCTTCCAAATAAAGCATCTTTTTACTAAATTTATATTTGTGTTTAATTTGACATATGTAAAAGGATAGCTCTGGATTTGGCTCTGAGAACTCTTCAGAGCTGTACATTGTCATAAGGTTCAGCTTTTGTCTCTTGGGGAGATAAATGTTCTGCTTTGCTGCATAAAATGCATGAGCTTTTGTCCAAATGACCAAGGTGGCCTTAACATTCTCCCCAGCTTGATTAAACTTTAGGCGGGTTTCTTCCTGTCTGGAGGACCCTGACCTCCATTTTCTTAGAGGATTTACTTTAGAGAATTTGTATTTGCAAATTCTCTCTGCCCCTTTGAGATGTAAATCTCCCAGCTTCTTGTCAATGTCACAATTTAGTTATTTCTTTCTCAAGAAAGAATTATTTCTTTGAAATGTACTCATCAAGGAAAGGAAGATAGCGCCCCTTACTCCCAATCTCTTTGAGAGGGTAGGAGCCTAATTTGGATAAGTGACAATTAACTAACATAGATGGCCTAATCACCTTGATCAACGTCCCTGCTAAGGTCTTCTAGTACTTTTCCACCAACTCACCCCAGGCTTAAAAACTCTGCTGCCTCTCGTTTCAACAGAATTGAGTTCAGTCTTTTTCTTCCATTGCCGTAGTCTTGAATAAAGTCTTCCTTACCTGTTGAATTCTATCCAGTGCAATTTTTCTTTGGCACTAATATTATGGTCACTTTGGTGCTAGCTTACATGCAAGTAAATCTGTGAATATTTACTTAAAAATTACATTTTCTGTTCTATACTGGGAGGGAAGTGTCTTTCTGTTGGCAGGATTGTTTTATTTCTGCAACAACTTTCATCATTAGCCTTTAGTACTTCAGATTGCTCTATTTTCCTCTAGAACATTCTAGCATTTCTAGAAAAGCAGTTCTTTGTTTTTGTAAATTTAAGGCTTATTTTTGGACTGCCTCTCATTTCTAAGACTTTAGAACCTTTCTATTCTCTTCCTCTTTTGTTTTCCTCTGTACAGATACTCTGGGATGGTGAAAATATTTTATTTTGTTTGGATCTATACTCTAGATTTATTACTCTGCCTTTTAGCACCATTGCAGGCAGTTTGGAAATTACATGTCTACCACAATACTTTTCACATCTCAGAGCCCGTAGCTCTCCAGCCCACTTGCTAGTGACCACGTTGCTGTCCTAGCTGCAGTTGGAACCATAGCATCTACGTACTTACCCGGGCATGCTTTAGTTCTGAATTCTCTGAAGTTTATTTTCTTACACACTTGTGACTTTCAGCTTTTTGTGGGCTTAAAAATTGCAGATTGGGAGTGAGAGAGAGGCTTATTTCTTGGTTTGTTTTATAACGGTGTCCTAGCTTTGCTAACTAAATTCAGGTTACTTCAAATTTGCATTTTTATCACTCATGGGAGGTAATAATACAGAACCACTGAAAACTGACAGGACAGAGTCAATACTGCTGTGTTGACTTTGATGTGTTGGTTTTAAGCCTCCTTCTGTTGTTCCTCGTCAGTGCCTTTAAGATGCACAGAAAGCTGCCTGAATGACCTAGTGACTAAGTTATAATGAAAACTGTTTGCTTCTCTGCTTTGTATAATAACCCTCTAAATCACAGAGGGCATGCATACAAAAGTAATATTTAGAACACGATCTGATTAGAATACACAATAAAATGTGCTTAAAAATGGGTGGGGGCTCATAGTTTGAGGGAATCTGAGGATATTTTCCTCTCTTTATTAATATTCATTAACATTAACATGTGCTAAACACCGTACTAAGGAAAACTACAAAATAAATTAATCTTCGAGAAATTCACAAATCAGTAAGCAAGGAAAATCACTCATTACAATATAGCAAGTTAAGTATGATGCGATACGTATACAGTGTGGTCTGAAGAAAGAAGCAAACTCAAATGTATCCGGGATAGGTTGGGGGCTTTGTTCAGGGATGGATTCATGACATGTGACAAGGCTCTTGAAGACACAGAATGTGTTGAGGAACCAGACAAAATAAAGAATGGGGAAGGATATTCAAGTTAGAAGGAACAGCATATACATATAGCATGACATAGCATGTCAAGGACCATCAAGTAATCCAGCATCCCTCTATCTACCCACCTCATCCACCCCCCATTCCCTACCATATGCTGGATACTATGTTCTGTGTGAGGGACCCAAAACCAAAAGACAGGAGAAAAAAAAAGATGGCGGAAGAGTAGGGGACCCCTTTTTCAGCTGGTCCCCTGAGTCGAGCTGGATATCTACAAGACCATCCTGAATACCACAGAATCAGCCTGAGACGCAGGAAGATATATCTGGATCTCCACAAATGAACATCTCCAGTGCTGAGTATTGAAGTACAAAGTGGGGAGCTGTGAATCTGTGCACAGATATCGGAAGATAAATGGAAGGGGGAGGGAGCCACTGTGCTCCGGCACCGGGAAGCAGTAGCCACCTGCACTGGGGAGTGGGCCAGACTCGCGGACCAGCACCTGTGAGAGAGCAGACTGAGACCGTGAGCCGGAGAACGCGGGTGTGACCAGACTGAAAACAGGAGCTCTGGAGCACACCCTCGAACTAGACTGAAACTGGGAGCTCGGGAGCCCACGTGGGAACCAGGGGCGGCTGGCGGTGTTAGAAGCACAAAGGACAGAGACGTGCCGGCGCTGGAAGCGAGGGCTGGGAGACTGGCTGTGGGGCGCACAACCCGGGATGCTGCAGGGATTTTAGCAGCACTGACAGAAACAGAGTTAAAGTGGCCAGGAGAGCTCAGTAGAGAGTGGACTGCAGTCTCTCTGTTCTGAGACAGAGGCTAGGATACGGCCACTGCTGCTCTGACTCTCAGAAGAGGCACAGCAAACTGCCAGGGAAAGCCGCCAGAGAACAAAAGCCCAGAAATACCAGCTCACATTGTGCCCATCCCCACCCCCTCTCACAGGGGACAGGGCGACTCTACCCAAATAGGGTTGCCTGAATATCAGCATGGCAGGCCCCTCCCCCAGAAGGCAGCCTGAAAGAACAAGAAGCCTACATCCCTAAGGTCCTATAAAACAGGTGCATCTTGCTTGGGTGCTGGCAATAATTTGGGCTCTAAACATCCACGCAACCTCTCCTCATCAGAATTATAGGAAGGAGGAATCCCCCCCCACAAAGAAAAGAAACAGAGACTGTGGCCTCTGCCACAGAAATAATGGATATGGATATAACCAAATTGTCAGAAATGGAGTTCAGAGTAACAATAGTCAAGATGATGTGTAGGCTTGAAAAAAATATTAACAAAAATATTAACAAAAATATAGAATCTCTAAGGCCAGAAATGAGAGTGAATCTGGCAGAAATTAAAAATGCTATGAATCAAACGCAGTCTAAACTGGATGCTCTGATGGCCAAGGTAAATGAGGCAGAAGAACGAAGGAGTGAACTGGAAGATGGGATGATAGAAAAGAAGGAAAAAATGGGAACTTGGCTCAAAAAAAATCCAATCTCAAGAATGTAGATTACGGGAGATTACTGACTCAACGAAACGTTCCAATGTCAGAATCATCGGCATCCTTGAGGGGGTGGAGAAAGAGAGAGGCCTAGAAGAGATATTTGAACAAATTGTAGCTGAAAACTTCCCTAATCTGGCAAAGGAAACAAGCATTCGTGTCCAAGAGGCAGAGAGGACCCCTCCCAAGGACAATCACAGCAAACTTACACCACTTCACGTCATAGTGCAATTTGCAAATATTAGATCCAAGGATACAATCTTGAAAGTGGCCAGGGGGAAGAGAATCTTCACCTATGGAGGGAGGAACATCAGAATAATGTCAGACCTGTCTACAGAGACCTGGCAAGCCAGGAAAAGCTGGCAAGTCATATTCAGAGCACTAAGTGAGAAGAACGTGCAGCCAGGATCCTTTATCCAGCAAGGCTGTCATTCAGAATTGATGAAGAGACAAGGACCTTCGAAGACCGGCAGAAACTGAAAGAATATGTGACCACCAAGCCAGCCCTACAGGAAATATTAAGGGGGGGGGGGTTCTATAAAAGTAAAAAGACCCCAAGAGTGATATAGAACAGAACTTTACAATCTATAGAAACAAAGACTACACAGGCAACCTGACATCATTAAAATCATCTCTCTCAATAATCACTCTCAATGTGAATGGCCTAAATGCTCCCATAAAGTGCCACAGGGTTACAGATTGGATAAAAAGACATGACCCATTCATTTGCTGTCTACAAGAGACTCATCTTGAACCTAAAGATACATCCAGACTGAAAGTGAAGGGATGGAGAACCATTTTTTATGCCAATGGATCTCAAAAGAAAGCTGGAGGACCAATTCTCATATCAGACAGATTAGATTTTAAACTAAAGACTGTAGTTAGAGATACAGAAAGACACCATATTATTCTTAAAGGATGTATCCAACAAGTGGATATGACAATTATAAATATCTACGCCACCAACAGGGGAGGAGCTAGATACACATGCCAACTCCTAACCAGAATAAAGAGACATATAGATAATAATACATTAATAGTAGGGGACCTCAACACTCCACTATCAGCAATAGACAGATCACCTAAGCAGAAAATCAACAAATAAACAAGAGCTTTGAATGACATATTGGACCAGATGGACCTCATGTGCGGGTTAGGTCCATCACCAGATGGACCACTACATTCCAGAATAACAGAATACTCATTCTTTTCGAATGCACATGGAACTTTCTCCAGAATAGACCATATACTGAGTCACAAAACAGGTCTCAACTGATACCAAAAGACTGAAATTATTCCCTGCATATTCTCAGACCACAATGCTTTGAAATTGGAACTCAGTCACAAGGAAAAATTTGGAAGAAACTCAAACACTTGGAAACTAAGAACCATCCTGCTTAAGAATGATTGGGTAAACCAGGGAATTAAAGATGAGCTTAAGCAATTTATAGAAACCAATGAGAAGGAAAACACATCGGTCCAAAACCTGTGGGAAACTACAAAGGCAGTCCTAAGGGGAAAATACGTAGTCATCCAAGCCTCACTCAAAAGAATAGAAAATTCTAAAATGCAGATTTTATATTCTCACCTCAAGAAGCTGGAGCTGGAACAGAACAGGCCTAACCCGCACATGAGAAGGCAGTTAATCACAATTATAGCAGAGAACAATGAATTAGAAACCAGGAGCACAGTAGAGCAGATCAACAATCAGAAGCTGGTTCTCTGAAAGAATAAATAAGATCGATAAGCCACTGGCCAGACTTATTCAAAAGAATAGAGAAAGGATCCAAATTAATAAAATTGTGAATGAAAGGGGAGAGATCACGACCAACACCATGGTAATAGGAAGAATCATTAGAAACTATTATCAACAACCATATGTCAATAAATTAAACAACCTGGAAGAAATGGATGCCTTCCTGGAAACCTATAAACTACCAAGACTGAAACAGGAAGAAACTGATTATCTAAACAGACTGATCAATTATGAAGAGATTGAAGCAGTTATCAAAAACCTCCCCAAAAACAAGAGTCCAGGGCCTGACGGATTCCCCGGGGAATTCTACCTAACATTCGAAGAAGAAATAACACCTATTCTCCTGAAGCTGTTTCAAAAAATAGAGACAGTAGGAAAACTACCAAACTCATTTTTGAGGCCAGTATTACCTTGATCCCCAAACCAGGCAAAGACCCCATCAAGAAGGAGAATTACAGACCGATATCCCTGATGAATATGGATGCCAAAATTCTCAACAAGATCCTAGCTGATAGGATCCAACACTATATTAAAAGGATTGTCCATCATGACCAAGTGGGATTCATCCCTGGGATGCAAGGTGGTTCAACATTCGCAAATCGATCAATGTGATAGGTCATATCAATAAGAAAAGAGTCAAGAACCATATGATCCTCTCAATTCATGCAGAAAAAGCATTTGACAAAATACAGCATCCTTTCCTGATTAAACCCTTCAGAGTGTAGGGATAGAGGGTACATTCCTCAATTTCATAAAAACCAACTATGAAAAGCCTACAGCGAATATCATTCTCAATGGGGAAAAGCTGGAAGCCTTTCCCTTAAGTTCAGGAACACGACAAGGATGCCCACTCTCGCCATTATTATTCAACATAGTACTAGATGTCCTTGCAACAGCAATCAGACAACAAAAAGTGATAAAACGTATCCAAATTGGCAAAGAAGAAGTCAAACTGTCTCTCTTCACAGATGACATGATACTCTATATGGAAAACCCAAAAGACTCCACCCCCAAATTACTAGAACTTATAGAACAATTCAGTAATGTGGCAGGATATAAAATCAATGCTCAGAAATCAGTTGCATTTCTATAGACGAACAATGAGACTGAAGAAAGGGAAATTAGGGAATCCATCCCATTTACAATAGCACCCAAAACCATACGTTACCTTGGAATTAACTGAACCAGAGACGTAAAGGACCTATATTCTAGAAACTATAAATCGCTCTTGAAAGACATTGAAGAAGTCACAAAAAGAAAGAAAAACATTCCATGCTCATGGATTGGAAGAATAAACATAGTTAAAATGTCTATGCTACGCAGAGCAATCTACACTTTCAATGCTATCCCGATCAAAATACCAATGACATTTTTCAAAGAACTGGAACAAACAGCCCTTAAATTTGTGTGAAACCAGAAAAGGCCCCGACTCGCCAAGGAACTGTTGAAAAGGAAAAACAAAGCTGGGGCATCATGCTGTCTTATTCCAAGCTATACTACAAAGCTGTGATCACCATGCCAGCATGGTACTGGCACAAAAACAGACACATAGACCAATGGAACAGGAGAACCCAGAAATGGACCCTCAGCTCTATGGGCAACTAATCTTTGACAAAGCAGGAAAAAACATCCAGTGGAAAAGACCGTCTCTTCAATAAATGGTGCTGGGAAAATTGGACAGCTACATGCAAAAGAATGAAACTTGACCACTCTCTCACACCATACACAAAGATAAACTCCAAACGGATGAAAGACCTCGATGTGAGACAGGAATCCATCAAAATCCTAGAGGAGAACATAAGCAGCAACCTCTACGACATCGGCCAAAGCAACATTTTTCATGACACATCTCCAAAGGCAAGAGAAACAAAAGAAAAAATGAACTTGTGGGACTTCATCAAGATAAAAAGCTTCTGCACAGCCAAGGAAACAGTCAAAAAAACTAAGAGGCAGCCCATGGAATGGGAGAATATATTTGCAAATGACACTACAGATAAAAGATTAGTATCTAAGATCTACAAAGAACTTCTCAGACTCGAAACACAAGAAACAAATAAACAAATCATAAAATGGGCAGAAGATATGAACAGACACTTTTCCAAGAAAGACATACAAATGGCTAACAGACACATGAAAAAAATGTTCAAAATCATTAGTCATCAGGGAAATTCAAATCAAAACCACCTTGAGATACCACCTTACGCCAGTTAGAATGGCAAAAATTGACAAGGCAGGAAACAACAAATGTTGGAGAGGATGTGGAGAAAGGGGATCCCTCTTACGCTGTTGGTGGGAATGCAAGTCGTTACAGCCACTTTGGAAAACAGTGTGGAGGTCCCTTAAAAAGTTAAAAATTGAGCTACCTTATGATCCAGCCATTACACTACTGGGTGTTTACCCCAAAGATACAGACGTAGTGAAGAGAAGGGACATATGCACCCCAATGTTCATAGCAGCATTTTCCACAATAGCTAAATCGTGGAAGGAGCCAAGATGCCCTTCAACAGATGACTGGATTAAGAAGATGTGGTCCATATATACAATGGAATATTACTCAGCCATCAGAAAGAACGATTACCCAACATTTGCAGCAACATGGACGGGACTGAAGGAGATTATGCTAAGTGAAATAAGTCAAGCAGAGAAAGACAATTATCATATGGTTTCACTCATTTATAGAACATAAGGAATAGCAGGGAGATCGGTAGGAGAAGGAAGGGAAGAATGAGGGGGGGTAAACAGAAGGGGGAATGAACTATGAGAGACTCTGGACTCTGGGAAACAAACTGAGGGCTTCAGAGGGGAGGCAGGTGGGGGATTGGGATAGGTTGGTGATGGGTACTAAGGGCACGTATTGCATGGAGCGCTGAGTGTTATACACAAAAAATTAATCATGGAACACTACATCAAAAACTAAGGATGTACTGTATGGTGACTAACATAACATAATAAAAAATAAAAAGTAAAATAAAATAAAAAACATAAAACAAAAAACAAAAGCAAAACCAAAAGACATCATCCAGCCTGCAAGGCGTTTTTAGTACTGTTGGAGAATGAGACATTTTAAAAAAGTAAGAGCTTGGGGCGCCTGGGTGGCATAGCGGTTAAGCGTCTGCCTTCGGCTCAGGGCGTGATCCCGGCGTTATGGGATCGAGCCCCACATCAGGCTCCTCCGCTATGAGCCTGCTTCTTCCTCTCCCACTCCCCCTGCTTGTGTTCCCTCTCTTGCTGGCTGTCTCTATCTCTGTCAAATAAATAAATAAAATCTTTAAAAAAAATAAAAAATAAAAAATAAAAAAGTAAGAGCAACAACGAAGTGAGTGTTCTAATAGAAGTCTGTGTGAGCAATGGAAATACTTAACTCTCCCTGGGACTATCAGGAAGGTGTCATATTAGAGCTGAGTAATGAAATAAAAATAGATGTTCACCAGTATGAGGAACAGATTGACATTCCAGGAAAGTTAATCCCTGCCCCTAACCCTCACCCAGTAGCCAACCTCTGTTTCATTTAAATGCAATTATGAAGTACTGTACTCATGTACAAAGCATTTTTCACTCAGCATAATTTTTAAAAAATATTTGTCTGCATTGTTGTATGTATCAGTAGCTTGTTCCCCTTTTGTTGCTGAATAGGGCCCAATGTATGAATATATAATCACACTTCATATATCCATTTTCTAATTGATGGACTGTTTCTAGTTTTCGGATATTCTGAGTAAAGCTGCTAAAAGATTCTTACGCAAGCACTGCCTAGACATATATTTTCATTTCTCTTGAATGCTTAAGAGTTGAATTGCTGGCTCATTATATCTAGTTTTATAAGAAATTGCCAGGCTTTTCTAAATGGTTATTACACTGTATCTTCCTACCAACCATGGCGGAGAGTTTGAGTGCTCCACGTCTCCACATCTTTGCCAACATTTCACTGCAGCAGTCCATTTGACCATTTTGCACATCTGGGCATGTGCAGTGTTACCTTTTTGGAGTTTTAATATGTATTTTCCTGAAGACTAATGATTTGGAGTGCGTTTTCATGTGCTTACTTCTTCTTTGGTGAAGTATCTATTTGCCCTTCCTTCTTCATGTACCCCGTGCTCTGTCTCAAGGCTTCTCAACCTTGGGGACTTTTGCTTTGGCGCCACCCCCTCTCTGATATAACTGTTATAGGTCGAGGCCCCTGTCTTTGGTATTTATAAAAAAAGCACTCTCGGTGATTCTACGTGTGCCCATGTTTGAAAACCTTACTGCTGTGGTCCAGTGGTTCTCAACTTCCATAGCTATCAGAATCACCTGGAGGGTTTGTTAAAAAACACAGATTGCTGAGATCCATCTCCAGAGTTTCTGATTCGATGAGTCTGGGTTAGAGTCTGAGAATTTGCCTTTCTTACAAGTTTCCACACGATGTGATGCTGCTGGTCCTGGGACCGCCGTTTGAGAATCACTGCTTTAGCCAAACCAACCAACCAACTTCTCAATAGACACCAAATTCTTTCAAGCTGTTCTTCTTGGTGTATTCTCTTCTCTCTGTTGAGGTCCCATCTCAACTCTTTGTGTTCCTTGCACATGCCTAAGAACCAACATGAGTGTCACAACCTTCATGAAGTCTGCTCGGATTCAGTTTCCTCTCATTTCTCTGCCACACTCTATTACCGTGATTCCTGTGGTAACTGTACTTATCACACTGTTTGGTAAATATCTGTTTATTTGTTCTGGCTGCAGCACTTCCCTCTTCCACACAGTGAGAGTACTGTAAAATCAGAAACCAACTAACAATATCTGCACATTACTGAGTTTCCACTATTTTATTTAAAAATTCCTTTAATTGTTGTTTTAATGAATGAGAGGCTGGATGACTAATGG
The DNA here is from genome assembly GCF_017311325.1 of Ursus maritimus. Taxonomy (NCBI): domain Eukaryota; kingdom Metazoa; phylum Chordata; class Mammalia; order Carnivora; family Ursidae; genus Ursus; species Ursus maritimus. Next base: position 32,483,964 of record NW_024427107.1, on the reverse strand, counting down.
AACATGTAATATACAAGGCTTCTCACATACTCAGGTTCTTTAAAACTACACTTGACCACTTGTTATTAAATTGGCAGCCAGATCATAGGAGTCAGAGAGCAAATCTACAGCAACAACTAAAAATAAAAGCCACATATCACAGGCTACAGCTAGCATTATCTATTTTTTTTTGAAAAAAAGAAAAAATAAGAAAGGGGACTTGAAAGGAATTCTTTTGAATTGAATAAGCCAGCAAATATAAAATCAAAGAAAACTTTAACAAGATGAAAGTGAAGCATGATTTTTCTCAGAGTATTACATTTGTTTCCCGAAGGCTTTCTTATCAAGTAAGAAGTGCTTTTTAAAAAAATTGAATCTCCAGAGATTTAAAAAAAAAACAAAGTTCCATATGAAGACTGTTGCTAGAAATGTTGTAAGGTTTTATTGAAAGATTCACTTGCGAACTGAGATGGTAGTGCTAATGGCAAGGCTAACAACGTCCTTGCTCTCATTGTGCCGCAGACTTAAAGTGCTATTCATCAGGTATCTCTTTAGCCCTTCCGAGAGCCCTAGAAGGTAGGTAGGATTATTCCAATTTCATAAATGACAAAACAGAGGCTGACGGAAGTTAAATAATTTGTTCAAGGCCAGTATTAAACCCATTTTTATGGAGGGTTGCCAGATGAATTATGGGATGCCCGATGAATTTGAGTTTCGGACAAATAACAGAGGCTTTTGTTTTGTTTTGTTACAAGTGTTTCTCCTGTAATATTTGGGACATGATCATATTAGAAAATTATGCATTGTTTATTTGAAATTCAAATTTAAATGGGTGTCCTGTATTTTTATTTGCTAAATCTGAAAGCCCTACTTTTATCTCACTCCAGAAAAATTGGCATCAGACCACTGCATTGCATTGCTTCCTAATTCTCTCTTACATAAAGGCAATCCCCAATTTACTGACATGAAATTTATGGGCCGAACTTCAAACAGTAAGCACGGCATCAAGGCCCTTTATGATCTGGTCTCCACCTTCCCGTTCTCCCATCCGGGGGCATCACAAGTGCCAAGGCTCGGAGGCAGGAGCTGAATGCTGTGGGCCTGGAGGTCGGAGTAGCTGCCAAGAAGTCGGACCCGGATCAGAGGCTACATGATGCAGGGCTTTGGCGACCACTGTGAGGACACACACGTGTTTCTCCTCTGAGTGAGGCGAGCAGCTCTTGGGGAGTTTCAAACAGAATGACATGACCCGGCTTAAGTTTTAACGGGAGCAAACTGGCTGCTGTTTGGAAAACAGGGATGTATTGCAAATACTCAGGTAGCAACTCAAGTGGCTGCTCTCCTTGATGACGGACTTCTTGTTGGTGGGTTCAGGCTTCCAGTGGTGCTATGCTGTGCTCTGGGTGTCAACTTGCAACTTGGAGCCGAGGAGAGGGGCTCACTGTCCCAGCTTTAAGGCGGAACCTGGTGTTCCATACGGAGACCTGAAGGGATGTGGCTCCAGGGGTACCTTGTGGGTGTTGCATCTTTGGGTGCAGATGAGGCAACGCTAGGCGCAGAGAGCAACGTTCTCTCACAAGGAGGGGCAGCGAAGGCCGTGGGGAGACGGCCCCCTCAAGGGGAGAGCGGGTGGTGGACAGGCAGCGGGAGCACGTGACCGGACATGTTCCCGAGCCGAAATGAGACACTTCCTGGGATCCCCAGAAACAACTGGGAGAGAGTGGGGGTGGGGCTGGCAAGGTACTGCAACTGTGCGGGGGTCCAAATGAGGCTGGAAGACTTTGTGGTTAGTCTGACTGTGACCTAATTTATAGCATACCTGGACAGGTCTGGAGACATCAGGGTTAGCCAAATTAAATAAAAGAAGTTAAAAGGGAGAAGAAAACATAAGAGGAGATAGGAAAGGATACAGTGCCATACAAAAACCCCGATAAACACTTAGCAGATTTTTAACTAAATGTCTCCTTTGTGCCAGGCATGCACTTTTTAGACATTACCTCATTCATTGTTCACAACAATCCTCGGGCAGGCATAGATTAGTACCAAGCCCCTTTTACAGATGAAAAAAAGTTGAGCACATAAACAGCTTGTACAAAATCAGGCAGACTTGAACTATTTCTGTCAAACAGTAGGCAGAGTTCATGTTTTTTAAAAAAAAAAATTTTTTTTAAGTAATCTCTATGCTTAACGTGGCGCTCTCACTCATGACCCAGAGATCAAGAGTGAATGCTGTGCCGAGTCAGCCAGGCACCCAAAGTTTATGTTCTTACAAACAACTAAGCCATCAAGCCTCCTGGGGGAAAAATTATCCTAATGAGCTTGGCATAGTTCTGTAGCTAAAATAAAAATGACTGAAATCAAGAGAGATGCCAAGAGCAAGTCTGAAAATCACTATGAGGAACACTTATTACGGAGAGATCAGAGCTCCTGAAGAGGCAGGATTCCAGTGTGGAGAGCAGGAATAGAGATGTACACCGTCACTCCCTTTGCCTCCCACCAAGGGCTTAGCTGTCTCCCATTTCTGTGGAGAAGAGCTGGCCAGTTAGCTTCAGGGGCCGTGGCCATTCATGCCTCAGCAGCAGCCCACCCAGGCCAGGTCATTTGCAGCACACAGGCACCATGATTGCCCATCGTATCCCTAACTCTGTCCAAATTATGGATTGAAGATGAAGTCAAGATGAAGGTCTCTGAATGCTGCATGGAAATACAGACCCAAAACAAACAGGTTAAGTAACCACTCCCTTGCTTCCTTGTGATACATACCTCTAACTAATTCAGTTGACACTACCTTTGAGAGCGTGTCTCCCAAGTTCTTGTTGGTTCCCCAGCTAGCATTCAGCCCAAATGATGAAAATGAAGAGACTGATGCATGGTTGATAAAGGGGAGCATCCAGGTAAAGGATTTCATGTGGAAAAAAACAGAAAGTTTCAAAAAGAAGGTGACATTTTCAGCCTTGTTTATAAAGACCCAAAATAGCAATCGGAATGCTTTATACATTTCAGATCTTCAGGGGCGTATCAGAGTGCTTGCTTAGAGGTCTCTTCAACTATGGGGTTCAATTTGTGGTCCAGACCTTTCCCAATGTGCACAGAAATTCAATACCTTGTAAGCCCAGGTGACTTGCTTAGTTGAATGTTTTGTTAAATGCTGAAAGATGTATTACAACTTAGTACTCAGCTTGCATGCCTAAGTATTACACACTCTAGCCAGGTAATTCTACAGTGGATGCTTACTAGATTGACCTGATCTGACTGTAGGTAGTCAGCAAAAGCAAAAGTAATTACAAGTAGAATTCGAAAGAGCTCAAATTCTTTATAATCCATTTAAATGTTTGGTTTGTCTATAGTTTCCTTTGTGAATTGATGGTTTAGCTCTGCAGTTTCAAACCTCAGCCTGATAAAAGTACAGATTTCTGGGCTCTTTCCCAGATAATCTATATCAGCATTTTCAGCAAGCACCTCAGGTATTTGGGTGTAAGTCAACCAAGATCTTTGCTTTGGAAAACAATGAACAGCCTCTCTAAGGCCCTTTAACATATCTGACAGCTTTGCCTTGTCCTAGAGTGTTTGCAGAAGCCTTTTCCCATACACCTGGTAGAGTTCATTTGCCCTTTGGAATTAGCAGGGCACTAAGCACTTACTTTTCTCTAATTATTTCCCATTATGGCATAGACTACTTTTATTTCGGATCATGTTATTTTGTATAAAAGGCAGTAACAACTTTCGTGGACATGAAAAAACATAAAAGAGCCTGGAAGGTATAAACATCTTATTTGTGAAATTTCTAGTCGTTTTATAAAAAAATATGTCTATCATCTATCTACCTATCGATCCATCAGTCTATCCATCCACCCACCTACCTACGTATATGAAGTATCTAATGTATTTTGGATATTAAATATATTTTCTATAAAATGAACTGGGAACAAAGGAGGCTGAGTTGAATACTCTTTTCTCAGCCTCAGTATGTCCCGTCACTTTTGGCATTCTTTGAGGTAACGTTCCAATCTGACTGCTGCCACGAGTCTTTCCTAGCTATGTGTGATTCCCCATTTGTAAACTGTATCTTCATATGGTTCTTACCATAACTTACTTGTCATGTAACTTACTTTTTTTTTTTTTAATCTGTAGCCTTTATCCTCAGTCAGTTTATATCCTTCTTGAGGGAAAACAGGATTTTCCTTCTTTATTTCCATAGCAAAAACCTCAGTGCCATTCATTAGCGTTCAATCAATAAAGATTTGCTAATGGATTTATTCAGAAACAGGAGTAGGGTAGTGGTGTGCTAGGTAAGTATAGTGCATTAATAAAGACTTCAATTTGAAATAATTCAAGTCTTAATTTTTATGCATTAATGAAATATGTAGGCATAGATGATTGCAGAATCACAGATTTTTTTAGCTTTGGCTGGCTGCTTATAAATTATCAAGTGCATGTCTATTATTTTTTACATGAGGAAATCAGTGTTTAGGGCACTAAGCTACCTGATAAAAAGGAATAATTTACTTCAACATTTCATTTCATACATAAAATAATCGTTCTAGTTATCTTTGCATTTTTTTGTAGCACCTAGTTCACACAGAACAGGCACCCAAATGTCAGCTGAATGGAAATCAATTTCACTAACTGGATATTTAGAACTAGCCAACGAATGGACAGCTCGTGCCTTCAGCTTCTCACATGCTCCACAAGGGGTACCACCACCTACAGCTGTCCCATTAGCTCATTTTGCTGGATCTCCCTTGCTTCAGATACAATTCTTGTTTCTTGTTCATTCCAGATTTCCTTTGAGCACCTGCCTCAGCATGTGGATTCTAGCTCTTCTTTCTGACTCCTACTGCATGTGTTAAAAACCTAATTATATTGTATCCTTGCTGAATCTGTAATCATATCTGCCTTTCTGAAAGAGAAGATTTATGCTTTTACTTTCCTTTTTAGGAACCACGGACGGTTTGGTTCATGTGGTCTGGAAAGGAGAAAACAGTGGACACCAGACAGGAATTTTCTCTTGGCCAATCAATCACTAGGAGGGACTCCTCAGTCTCCATTTAGATTGCTCATCCTCACTCATTGTTTTCCAAGTCTTAGAAACAAAGTGAGATACTAGAGCTAGGATTTAATTCTTCAGCACCCTAGCCCCCAGTTATAACACAAGGGACGAGGGAGAAAACTCAAGCATCTCCAGGCAGCCATAGTGCTAATGACTTTCCGTGTGTTTAGAGTGTAAACCAAGCACCATGGTTTGGATTTATTCCCTTGGCTTCATGACCAACCCTTGCTCCTTCAGATGTGGTGCTCCTGGAACACAGACTTAACTCAGAGTAAAGATCAAACAGAATGGATTTTAGATAGTTCTGATCTAACCTTACTATTTTGCAGAGAAGAACACTGAGACTCAGAGAAGTGATTTGTGTTAAGGTGATTCAATCGGATTGGATAGTGACAGATCTGGGACTAACACCAGTCATGCTTTCTCTTTCATGGCAGCTGACTTTTGGTAATTGTCTTTTTCTTTTACTTCTTTTACTTCCTCTTTTACTTTTATCTGATATTTGGAGTGATTTCATGCCCATGTAGATGACCAATCTTGCAGCTGAGTCTCGAAGTTCCTTGAATTCTTCATATGCAGTGACTTGCTCTGATCCCACTTCCATCACCTTCTCCTATGGGTCTTATCACTTAACTGTCACATGTCTAAAATATCTCAATCTCTAAGTACAACCTTCACTTTTCTCATATGCACTTCATTTTTTCTCCCTTGAAAGGCAGAGGACTTTCCCTTTCTGCCTCTATAATCTCCTTGTCAGCCCCCTCCTATGTTGCCGTCTTCCCTGCTCAGGTTCAACTCCAGGATTCATCTAGTTAGTCAGTCTTTACTAATGTCCTCAGTGCTCTTTATTTGTTGTTTTTCTTTGCACTTATCTGACAAAAATCCAACTGAATGTGTTGGCTTTCTCCATGCTTCTACCAGGGTTGATACAAACCAATGGAGAAAACACCACAGCTGGGCTGATTGATGCCTCTACAACAGTGGTTCTCAAAGTGTGGTCCCCAGACAGGCAGTTCCAGACTCACTCAGCATACTGAATCAGAAACTCTTGGAATGAAACACAACAATCTATTTCAACAAGTTCTCCAGGTAATCCTGATATGCCCTGAAGTTCGAAAAAAAATACTACTGTGTTAAATCTTTTTCTTTAATCTCAATTGGCTATTAATACTAGCTGTCAATCTTTATATGTTTTCTAAATTAGTGATCCTCTTGTTTTACATACTAGCTTCTTTAAATCTCCAATCTCCTCCAATCTGTGGTCCTACCTGTCTCTTCTCACTCTCCAGAGATGATCACCCTCTGACTTATATAGTTTGTGCTTGGACTCCCTTAAACACCTGCCACCAAATCCTCAGACTTATTGCAGTTAGTTGCAGTGGAAGAGTGTTCATCTTCGTGTTGAGGGCCGGCCCCATAAACCTGTCCTCTAGATTCCTTTCCCTTCGGCATCAGGAACTTTCTCCCTTTCTCTTCATCAAGTTCTCTCTCTCCATTGGCATCTTCCACCCAACCTCATCACAATTTACATTCATACACTTGGGGATTTTGCTTTTAAGTATCATAAAAAGCACTATAGGATTTTAAGCAAGGGGGTAACATTATCTGATGTATAGTTTATGAAGATTTTGATCTTTCTTGTGTGGAGAATAGATTGCATGGGCTGAACCAAGAAAATCAGTTTGCCTGTAGTGGAGAGGTAACTAGCTTTGAGTTATGATTTGGAAGTAGAATTAATAGGGGAGGGTGGAGAGAATCAAAGGTAATCCTAGTCTTCTTGGTTTTGACAACTGTGTGGATAATGAAGTTGTTTATCAGAAGGAGGAAGGCTGGGAAGGGATAAGATGACTGGAAAAAAAACAAGAATGTTTTGGTCATGTTGAATTTCAATTGTTTATTGTCTCTCTATGAAGAGACAGGCATTTAAATGCTTGAGTCTAGAATTCTGGGAAGAGATCGGGAATACAAATTTAGATTTAGGAATCTTTGGCCTATAGGAGACATTTGAAGCTCTGTTATTTAATGAAGTCACCCTGGAAAAGTGTGTAGAACGAGAAAGTAGCCTATGACAAAGCCCTGGGCTACTCTAATATTTAAAATGGGAGTATGGAGTGAAAATTTATAACACAGGAAAATGAGAATGAGCAATTGGTATAGTAGGAGAATTTCTCAAAATTCTCCAAATCAATTCTTAGCCAAATTTTGCTGAGAAGTAAATGAAAATAAGAACAGAGAGGTAACCATTGGAAATGGCAACACTGAGGGCTCCAGAGACCTTGGCAAAAGCACTCACAACAGAATGGTAAAAACAGAAGTCTGATTAGAGTGGACTGAGGAAATTAAGTTATTGAATTAAAGTCTGGCCTGAGGAAAAGCTGAAATATCTGTTAGTCCTTCATTCTACCCTGCTTAATAGATTCCTGAAATCAAAACCATTCTAAAAAGTGACTTGAGTCCTTCAAGCTGATGCCAACTTCTGGAGAAAAAAGGGTGGTTATTAAAGACTCTAAAGACTATTTGAAAGGTTTAAATGAAGGTCCCATGCAATTTAAACAGAACTGGAATGTTAAAAATCAATACAGAGCTCCCTAAATGAAACTATTGATAGGGTGGTTACCATACCAAAACAGCCACCACCATGACAAAATTAGTTAAGTAACGATAGGTATTCCAATTTGTTAATTGGAATCTGATATTACCTGGGATAAGTCAAGTTTAATATGATTAGTCCATAGATATTTGAGAGTTGGCAACACGCACGCGCACGCACACACACACACACACACACACTTGCACTCTCATCATTTTTATTAGTCAATCCCTTTAAGATAGTATATTTAATTTCATGGGTGATAAAATATGAGAGATCGCATCCTCATCAGCATATATTTACGAAGTCCCTGATGTACGTACATAGGAAAGGACATCAGAAATGAGCACTATGATTATAACAACATTGGGAAAATAAAACATATAAGGAGTCAAGTCTTGGCTAAATCCCCAACTCATAAAAACTGGCTATCAAGCAGCACATGTACTAACGATGGTGAACTGGCCATATATCAAGGGTCATCTTAGTCTGCAGACTATAGAAACAACTGTTGGCCATACAACTAGTAAAGATAATTATCATCACTGAATGACACTATTTAATAAGAGAGGGAGCCAGGTTAGATGGTTATTTGTTGCCAGAATACTATATCCATGTACCGTTCACATGTAATTGCTCAAATGCAAGATTCCCTTCGTGATGGAGCATTTGGGAAAGAGCAATCTTTCATTTATTTCACTTTAACTACAACTAATCTCATATATAATATTTCAATTGTCTATTCATTTACTGTCATATTTTAAATTAGCAGAAATGTATTGAGCACTTATTATGTGCAAAGCACTGTACTGATGTTGCCTTACATATATGCATATAAGAATGAAATAAGCCCCAAATATTAAATCTTTATTTTAGAATGAATGAGTTGCTGACATGCTGGTGCTGTTACCAAAGGGTGTGAACACCAAATGTTTAGTTCCTACCAGCTCATGACCCCCATCTTCATCGAAGTCCTCCTCTATCCCATCAGTCATCTCTTCTCCATCCGCATCTGGCCCTCCTTCAGCAGGCTCCTCTGTAGAGTGATCTGCATTCTCTGACACACATTCATCTTGGATCAGCTCTATACTCTCTTCCAATTGCTTCTTCTGAGCTTCTGGGGGGGAGAAAGCAAATGACTACTACCTTGGGTTGCTCATGAGCCATTTGGATAAACCATGAAAAAACAGTCTATGAAAGGGTAAACTCTGTGTGAGGAAGATAAGGTAATATTATGTTCCAGTTGAATGTCTTCAGTCACGTAAATTAAGTACCTATACGTATCTATGTGCATGTTTATGTAAGTAATTTATTTTTAAATGGAATTATCAAAAATTAGGAAGTCCAGATGGTACTAGTATATAAAGAAATAAAGATTTACATAAATAGATGGATCTTCCTGGCTATATATATTCTTTTCTAATAGGGATAGTCTCTCTGAGGAGAAGATACAGCAAAAACAAAGGGCAAAAATCACATAAAACATAGAACTTGTTCACTCAAGAAGGGAAGATGAAGAAAGTTCATTGACAAGTTCAAATCTAGTGAAAAAGACAAAAATTCACTGAGGGGAAAAAAGTACAAAAGCACATGGGTTGTCTTTCAGACAACTTGTCTATGTGAACAATACTCGGACATTTTAGAGTCTAAATTCTGTTGGCAGTGTGGTTAACTGCAATGGTTAAGAATAAAATTCTGGTGTTAGATTTACTAGCTTTGTGATGCAAAGCCAAAATGGATAACCCTCCTTGTGCCTCAGTTTTCTCATCCTTACAATTAGGATAACTGCTTCTTAACTTCCAGGGTTTGGAATGGTAAATCAATGAGTTTAGTAGAGTTATTTGCAAATAATAAGTGCTCAACAAATGAAGCTACATTCTACATTAATAGAATACCCTCTAATTACCAGGGTGTGCGCGTTCCATTTACAGAAATTCGCCCAGATGGGAATTATGCTGACAACATAATAAGTATTTCCCCTAGTGGTTGGTTTTCATTTCCTGTGACAATATCAAGAAGCATTGGGCATTGACTAAACAAGATCATTTACTGTACCTCCTTCTCTAACTTACCCCTCTGTATGCGTGGTTATCTCAAAAGCTGGGTGGGTTTCACTCATTTTGATTGTTATTTTACCAGACGATTATCCCATTATTTGATTTGAGTTTTAAGAGATGCTACTTCTTAAGCTTATTTATTTATATTTTATGGCAATAAAGATTGTTTATAGAGCCAAATAAATTGAGGCACATTCATTCCTAGTCTTTTTCATAATGTGAGTTAAAAAGAAAGTAAGCATTGGTATACATATATTTTGACTCAGCACAAATCTTTCCAACACAACTAACACGTAAATCAATAAACTGATAAAAATGATGTATAAATAAGCAGGTATCCTCTTCTATAAGTTGTATAAAATTTTAAATATAGCTACTCATATAAATACATGTGTTCTTATATTTTAATTCTCCAAATACTAAAGATTATGTATTGAGAATCAGGCAGAAGGGTAAGGCTGTGCCCGGCCCTGCTGTCAGAGCACAGGATTCTAGGTCCAGCTTAGCTACTTGCCAGTGGAATCATGCGCACTGGGCTTGAGTCTGTTTTGGCCACTTGATCAGGTCTTTGAAACATAGTAGGTCAACCTTTCCTCATCTATATAAAAGCTTTCATAAAAATACCTATCTCTGGGGTTTGCTGTGAGGATTAACAGGGCTTAGTTGGGAAATGTTTTGCACACTATGAAGGGAGACTACATAAATGTGTACTGTTACATACAAAACAGGAGACTGCACATTCCTCATTGAGAATATGTCAAGATAACAACAACACCAGTAAGCACGGAACGAGAGGCCTGGGCAAATCAGGGAATAACAGCGAAAATCTTGGGGGGCTGAGGCTCCATTCCAGAGGAGGAGAAGAGCTGGTGTGGGTCCAAAAAGGTTAAAAGTAATTACTACAGCCATCTTAAAATGACAAACCCTAGGCTCTTTTTCTTCACATTTGCTTCCCACATGTAGACACAGACTATACATTCCGTGATGTTTTTCTGTCAACTTGTTAGTTTCCCTTTTCTCCATAGAACATAACTAATGTAGTGATGATGTAAATTCTGATTTAAAGCTGCATCTTTCTCTTTGTGTATGTGAGTGTCCATATGAAAGCAAGTAGCATAAATTCCCTTTTCTCTGATGTTTACGTTACTTTTAGCATAGAAAGTCCTATAAAGATTCTAAACTGATTATTGTCAAACTTAAACAAAAAGGTTTAGTCTGGAGAAGATGACCCAAGTATCTGAATTAAAAGGAAGGCAAATCAGAAAAAAAAAAAAAACAAAAATAAAAATAAAAGTAAAGATAAAGATAAAAATAAAAATAAAAGGAAGGCAAATCAGGCAAGAGATACAGACCAAACATGCTGAACTTAACTGTTACTGAAAATTGCTCGGTTTTATTCATCTCGCCTTCCTTCCACGTATCATTGTCTTCTACAGGTCTTGACCTTTAACCTACCTACACACCTCTGGCGAGCACCGAGAGGAAGCTGTGATCCGCAGACTAGCTTGAGCCCTGAAGTTTTGAGTCTCCTGACGTTAATCACACCCCATGCTCTACCCTATGGTCTCTCCTCCTGCTGACGTCTTGGGAAGCACAATGTATCAGGCAGCTCTGATTTCGACCCTTCAGTCTTTCTTCTAAGACTGATTTTTTGTCACCTGGTCCCTCCCATTTTGCCACTCTGGGTCACCATGCTATTTGTTCAAAATACCCTTGCTCGGGGCGCCTGGGTGGCTCGGTTGGTTAAAGTGTTTGCCTTCAGGTCAGGTCATGATCTCGGGGTCCTGGGCTGGAGTCCCACATTGGGATCCCTGCTCAGTGGGGAGTTTGGTTCTCCCTCTGCCCCTCTCCCTGCTCGTGCTCTCTCTCTCTCTCTCTCAAATAAACAAATAAAATCTTTAAAAAAATACCACTGTTCCCACAACCTGGTTTTGGTATTTCGAGAGTGAGAGAGTAATGGACGTTTGGGATTGGACAGTTATTATCCTATACAGTGAAAAAAATGTCTTGAATTTTACAACTTTTCCTAAAGCCAGACTTTCTCAATTTTAGATTATTATGTTTATTTTTTGTTATGATACATAACTGTACTTTTGTGTAGGATTAATATTATTTTGGAAATTCATTTGGTCTGACATACACATTTCCTCTTTAATGATTTCGGAAATATTTGTTCTCTGGGAACCCTTCATTTTTAATGTTGAAATTAATATTCCGGGTTTTCTCCCCTCTGAAAAATCTTTGACCAAAGAAGCATGGAAGATTTTCAGAGAACCCAGGTAGGATCAGAACTTAAAGATGAGTAGCCCTCATTTGGCTTTGTGTATCAATTTGCTGCAGTTGTATTTGAAATCCAAGCTGACCCTCCTGATTTTCCTACCTGAATGGGGTCCCTTCTCTCCCAATCAACCAAAGCCCAGATCAAATGCTGTCTTATAGTCTACTGTTATCTTATCCTCTTCTCAGTGGTGTTTAAGTTTCCTTACTATTTGAGCTATTGTCTCAAAAGGTCATTATCACACTCAAAGGGGATAATATGGATGTTAATCTTTTGTAAAGTGAAAGCGCAATACAAGTCAGTTACCAAGAATTGTTTAATTTACTCCGTACCCCTTACTAAGTGCCTTGCACATAGAAGAGATAACATAAGCTATTAGAGAGGATATAGGATTTGAGATCCATAATTCTGTTAATTACTAGTCCTATTAACTATGGCTTTCTTCTCTAAAAGATGAGCATGAAAATAACATCTTTCAGAGAGTTTTTGTGTACCCAAATGAGGAAAAAGAGGCGAATGTGTTTTCTAAAGTGTAAAGGCCACAAAAACATGTTATCATTACAGGGTCAAAAATAGTTCTTGAGTTGAATCTATACCGATTATTTGCTACAGACAAGAAGTTGATGTCAAGATCATTCATCACTACTGACCATTAAGAACCATACAGTACAAAGACAATTTTGGCTTCATTTCTGTTTAGATAGGCATAGGGTTTTAAGTTATTCCCTGCTTTTGTGTTTGTGTTACATATCATACACGGGACTCCTCTGACAGCCTATTTCAAAGCCCAGGGTGTATTAGAGTTCAATGCAAAAAAACTTAGGACTTATCCTCATTCGTTAACTTGAAGGCTAAATGCATGGAAAACATTATCTGGTTTGAGAAAAAAAAAAAAAAACCTTTAATTACAATGGTAATCAATTCATCGCAGTTTAACCGAAATACAATCAACCTGTGATATGGTAATATGTAGTCATCATAGATTTTTGTCATTACCTCAGTGAGCAATGTTATAATCACTAAACAATGATAGATTCCAGGAATAAAATAACACAAGAAAGCACATCTTGTTTATGAAACTGTTGGTTCACAGTTTAACAAGCAGTTTTGATCCAGTAATTATCTTGTTGAAATAGAAACAAAGCAACTTGTTCTATTTTTTATGAATAATTAATTTTACTTCTACTAGGAGTGAGTAATATTTTTTAGTTTACTCCTGACTTTATAACGTTTCTTTATCTGCATAATCCTTTTCCACTTATCACTTTTCCTTTTTATTGGGAGTGTTGAATGTATATGTCGTCTGTATGTGTGTGCATACACATTTATGACTCTGTTACTTTGGGGCAGAAACATTTTTATTCATCTTTGTAGCCCTGATGGTTAACTCAGAGCCTTACATGCAAATGAAATATTTGCTGAATATATTCATGAATTGTTGTGGAACGCAAAAATGAACATAAATGTCTGGGTGTTAAATTCTTTTCAGAGTCAAAGTGATTGCTGAATTTGGCATCATGGTAGCAAAAATATGAAGCCACAGAGGTTAAAAGAAACATCTTTGCTACATATTCCATGAGAGCCCCATACCACTAAGGCAAAGTAAGATGTGGGGTCTGACAGTTTCTTAGAATAGTGTTCGATTTCACACGGCTAAGTCCTCAGGAGAAAAAGTACGAAGTCTGCAAGGGCTTACAAGAGGAGGTTTGTTTTTGAACCTGTTGTCTTCTAAGTCAGAGTGACGGGTGACCATAGCATTTCTTTTGTGGGTGAAGTGAGATTTAGATTTTTTTTTTTTTAAAGAATGGATTAGGAACCAAAAAGCTAGCAGCTTATGCTTAAAGGATATCTTTAATATTACAGAAATTATGGATTTCAACAAAAGAAAAGATTTATTATGGCTCCAAGTGAGTGAGTGCTTACGAAGTGCTGACCATGCAATATTCATTACCTCTAGGCCTTGAAACACCCTGCAGGGGGGGGCTTCCTTATCATTTTACAGATGGAGAAACAGGTGCTCAGGGTCACACCGTGCGTGCAAGAGTCAGAATCCCCACTTCAGCTTTTCTGACTCCAGAGCCTGGGCTGTTTCCTAATATTTCTCTGGAAGAAAGGCCTAATTTGACAGAGCTTTGAATCTCTTCAGTAACCAGGCAGTTTTAAATTAAAGAATGAAGAAAGTCTGTTTAGTTAGGGGCACACGCTCCAACTAAAGAATGGCTGTCAGAGGAAAAGAAGTGCAAGTGGTAGGTAGGTGCTTCTGTCTACGTGAAAATGCCTCAGGCTTCAGAAAGCCGTGAAAGAAAAGAATTTGATACTAAATTTCAACCCTCCTATTCAAAAGTTTTTTTGCACATCGCATGTCTATTTCAAAAGCTATATATGATTGAGAAAACAAGTTAGAATTGTTGGGATTTATGTTCAAAGCATTTTTATTAAATTCAGTTTGCTGCATAGCTATTATCATTAATATAACTCTGAAAATTGGTTGAGTTGGCAATTAAGTTTTTTGACAGGCCGGCTTAATTGCTAGCTAATTGCTAGCTCAATTGTACTTAGCAGATGGTTGGAAAGAATGTTGATACAAAACAGTCACATTATTCATTAGAGCCTGGAACTATTGTTTTTGCATACCAGTATAAGCTGTATTTTTTTTTAAATTCTACATTATGACACCTGTATATAATATGAATTTAACTCAATGATTCCAATAAATGCTATTTAAAAAGATGCAACTTATTATGGATGGTGTTACTAATAATGACATAAATGAGCATCAGGAAATTTACATAGGAGGATTGCTTTCCAGTTAAAATGTCAGTTACATAAGTACATTCCTGGAGAAGATGACCTCAAAGTTGTTCTCACGGAGTACTCTGGATTGTTGAGGTCACCACGAGTTCAATATAAATGATTTTAAAAATTACAAAGATACTGGGCTATTTAAACCTCACAGTAATTTTAAGGGATAGGTATTAATCCTCCCCCGCCCCCCATTTTATAGATTTCATAAAGACCTTTTCAAATATCACACAACTAGTAAGTTCTGGGACTAGATCTCTAATAGGATTGAACCTAGTTCTGTTTGATTCTTAGCCTGGGGCCTTTGATGTTTTGCTAGTAATCTATTTGCCACAAGGAAAATGAATTAAGGAGGAAGCAACTAGAAGTGGGGAGACCAGCTATCAGGTGAGGCATTGGAGGATGAGTGTTCTAACTGATTTGTGGTGATGGTTATACTGCTCGGTAAAATTACTAAGAAGTCATTGAATTGCACTCTTGGGATGGGTAAGTTTTGTGCTATGTAAAATATACCTCAATAAAGTTAAAAAATAAGAGTGCATCAGAGCAAGTGAGAGATGATGAGGCTTTGGCTACAGGTAATAGTATTGGGAAAATAGAAGGGATGGAGTAAAAAGATGCTAAGGTAAGGTTTTGGAACACTGGCTGTGGAAGGAATAGAAGATGTTCAGTTTGGCAATTTTGATTGACAGGCTTTATGTAGTGGTGATGTGAATAGAGCCAGGACATAGAGAGTAGCGTATATGAGATAAGGAAGTGAGGAGAAGAATTTCAATTTTGAAAGACCATGATTGAGTTATTACCAAGGACCTCAATGCACCCCTCAGCTTGACCAAACTTTAGACAGGCTTCTTCCTAACTATAGGCTCCTGACCTCCTTTTTCTTAGAGCGTTTACTTTAGAAAACTTGGCGATTGTAAATTCTTTCCATGCTCCTTTAAGATGTAAATCTTATACAACCTAGGCCTGTCTTTCTTAAGACCTAGAAGTCATTCCCTTGAAATGCAATCATCAAGAAAGATAGCCTCTGTGGGAGAATAGAAGCTTATCTTCCATAACAGTCAATTAGCAAACACAGATGGCCCAATCATACCGCCCAGCCTCCGTACTAATGTCCTCTAATACTGTTCCATTAGCTTAGCATTTAAAAATTATCCTGCCTTTTGTTTTAGTAGAGTGCGATTTCCATCCCATATTGCACTAGTCTTGACCCCTATTGCAACAGTCTAGAATAAAGTCTTCCTTGCCATTTTTAGTAAGTGTCCCGTGCAATTTTTCTTTTACAATTATCCTACGGATAACCATAGAAGTTTTCCATTAAGCAGAGGGAAAAGCTTTGATCCAGTTGCTGAACACAACTCACTCTCTTTTCATCCCTTTAAATTTAGCTTCTTTAAAGCATTTAATTTTTGTAGCCAAATATTTCCATAAGACTTGTTATGAAAAATAGCAGTTTTCTGTTCCTACCTGCTCACCATTTTCAGTTTTTTAAAGACTTTCCACTCAGCTCATTCTTTTAAATATATGTCCTCATATTTCTAAATAATATGCTTATACTGTGATTCTTTTTTCTTTTCCTTTTTTTTTTTTTTTTAAACAATACAGCTTTATTACATCACTGTTTCCATTGGTCAAGAGACCAATCACAGTCTAGCAGGAGTCTCTGTTTCAGGGTTTCATTGGCTATAATCCACTGAGGAACCCAAATTCTTATTGGCTGTGGGTTTCTTGATCAATTTTATGCTCTGTTGATATCATACTTAGAAAGCTGAAGATTGAGTTCTGTCATACAGTCCCCACTTACTTCCCCAACACTCTAGGGAGTTATACTGTAAATTAGATCAATTTTCTGTTTTTAAATACTTTTAGGTATGTAAATGCTTTGTGCAGCTAAACTGTTAGTATATAATAGATAATTTTCTTTCCTGAACAATACTATTTTCTTTGGTGTTAAAAACTGCCTTAGGTGTTTTGTTTTGTCTTTTTCAATTTAGTTCTCTATCTACTTTAGATGTGTAAATCTCATTTCAACTAATTCACATCCCCACCCATTATCCATTAGATCAATTTCTTTTCTGGGCCTGTTGCACAGCTCATGCCAGAATCTCCTTTACCACCATCCTAAGGGTTCTTCTTGCTCTTGCCTTTGGGTTCCCCTGCTTTGGGAAAGCCAGGTGTCCCCTTTCTTGGTTTACCTCCTCGTTTTGGTGAAGTACTTCCTCCAGTACTTTTCAGAGAAAGAATGAATTGGAGGTACACTTTTTGATATTGATCTATCTGAAAATGTCTTTAATCTAGCCTCACAATTAAGAGTTTGGGTATTGGGTGCAGAATGGTAGCTTGTAAACCATCTTCCCTCAGAATTTTTAGGGCATGTTTTCATTGCCTTCTAGCTTTCAGTGTGGGGGCTGAGAAGCCCATTGGTATTCTGATTCCTGTTTCTTTAAGAAAACTATTTTCTCTCTTTTCCTGTCTCTCTGAAGTTGGTAGAACCTTCTCTTTGCCCTCACGTTCTGAAATATCACAATAAGATGCTTCGATGTGCATCTATTTTCATGCATTGTTTCGGGCACTCAGTGGATTCTTTCAATCTGATTAGCTGTTCTTCATTTTGTCCGTTTGTTTTTCTAAAAAAATGTTTTTGATGATCTCCCCTCTTTCTTTCTGAAACCCTGTTATTCAGATATTCATCCAATGATTTTCATATCCTTTCCCTCCTATTTTCTGTATCTATTTTCTTCTATGTTTTCTGGGAGAGTTTTGTCAACTTTATCTTTCAATCCTGTATTGAGTTATTTCTTTGTGCTATCATATGTTAATTTCTAAAAGCTCTTTTATCATCTTCTGAATATTCAAGTTTTAGTTTCATGTTCTTATTTGGTGAATGTAATTTCTTTCTTTCTGAGTGTATTAATCAGTGTTTTTTTCTTTTTAATGTTTTATTCTTTTGCACGATCTGTTTCCTCCAATCTCTTTTCATTTTTCTTTCCTTTTCTGATATCTTCTTTTATGTTAAGTGTTTTCTATTACTAGGTGATGCTTGTCCATTCATATTACTGGTGGGGTATTAAAATATCAATGGGAAGTTTTGTAAGCATAGGATATTGTTTTTGCAGTGTGACTTGGTTGACCATTTCCTTGGGTGACACCTATGCCGCCATCTTTAAATCTTTCCTTTTAGGATGATCATATTTCCAGTGAAAGCTTCTAGTGTCTTGCCAGTAGTCTGGCAGCTAAGGGGGAGGAGAATGCGTGGAATTTCTACAGTAATTGTGTAAACTCAGTTCTCTCCTTAATCTGCAACTGCATTCAGATTTGCTGTTTACCAGCTCTGAGATCTACTGTTGTAGCTTTTCTGTAGGAAACTTCATCAGCTTTCTAGTGGGTCAGGGACAGTTAGGAATGGTGATATAGGAATTTGATTCCTCAACAGACTTGCAGCCACTTATACCTCCTTTTCCAGAAGAATATGATGTCTTTAATTTTGAGCCTTTTGGCTCAAATTAAATTTCTTTAATTTTGAGCCTTTTGGGATTTCTGTGTTTAAAACTGGACTCAGATTTCTAGGATGTGCTAAGTCAGGTACATTTTTCCATCTGCTGCCTAGATTCTACAATTCTGTTCCCATTCTCTTTATGTCTAGCGGTTTTTGTTTTTAAATCCTATCATTTTAACGCAGTTTCAGGAGACAACAAAGCTCAATTTATAAATTTAATCCAATATCTGCAACCAGAAACATCACCAATTTAATCCAGAGTGCAAATGCTAGCAGTAAGGTATTCAGAACAGAGATAGTCACGTTACAGGTGTCAGAAATAGTCAAATTATGGTGAGCACGTTATAGGTGCTCCAGATCAGATCTGGAGCAAAGTTTTCCATTCTGAGTACCTCAATATATGGTAGACAAACTACAGAATGACCAGAGAAGAGAGATGACAATGGTTCAAGATGCAAAACCAAATTACATGAGAAGCAGCTGCAAAAATTATTGATACTTATCTAGAGAAAAGACAGCTTCAAAGATGCTGTGACAAAAATTTAAATGCAGCTAAGTTGAACATCTGTGAGCCAATTATGTTGACTCTCCTTTCAAAGGTTGGGAGTGAGAATATTATAGCTCTTTTTAAATATGTAATTGGCCGTTATGTTCACAATGGATGAGACATTCGTTTGGTTTCAGGGGACATAAAAAGGATGACCAAACCAAGTGAAAACAAAAGACCTTTCGGTTTGGTGCCTTATCAGGAGAACCTATCGCAGGCGTCTGAGACATAGATATAAATAGGGACCAACCAAGTAAATAACATTCATGTGTGAACTGGCTAAATAAAAATATCAGCAAACGGAAGAGCGTGCCCTGTGTAAAGTGACAGCAATACTGAAAGATCCCAACTTTTCAAAAGCAGTTATGTATTTTGATATTTATTTGTAATACCATAATTCTTGGACATTATTGTTTAAAATTGTGTCTTTTACCAAACATATTGGGGGGATAAATTTATCTTATGGGACCTGGTTTGTGACCTCTCCAATGCTTAGGTCAAACTTTGTCTATTATCATTGGAACGTCCAAGCGAGACTGGATGGCCATGTATCAGGCACACCGCTGAGAATAAAATCGAATTAAATAATGTCTACTTGCCTTTTCACATCAAAGACTTTATGCCTGAACTTTGATTTTTTAAAAAATGTAGTTGCCCATGGATTAATTGTGCCTATTGCATGATACCCAGTTTCTAGTTTTCTTTCCTGTCTCTTTTATCCTTTTTGGTCATTTAACATCGCTGTGTAAACCACATGTAAATTGTGCCATTCATATGTGGCCATTTATATGTGGCTCTTTTAGAAGAATCATCCAGGAATGAGGCAGAACTGTAGGCTACATTGACATATAAGTGTTGATAAGTGTTTTTGTTGTTTTCAATAATCTACATAGTCACCATATTCCAAAGTTGTGTTTATTGAATTATTCAATAGAGAAAAATAACATAAGCCTCGTGGATTTATGCTAACTGTAACTTAAAAGTTGGGATAGTATGTTTGAGATCATAATCCATTCCTCTAGTTTATATTTGAGGGGTTGAGACCAGAGAAGTTCAATGACTTGTCAGGTTGTGCCTGGTACATAGTACAAGGTGTTGGGGAGTTGGAGAAGGAAGAGAAGACGTGACCTTATGCTCAGGAAGTTTACAGTCTCAAAGTAAGAGTCAGGACACCATACAAATATCTATTCGAAACAATTGAAGGTATAAGAATCCCCAATCAAGTAGTTATACTTCATTACAATTATTCCTCATAGCTTGGAAATGCACTACAAACAAAAAAGAAAAAAAATGGTAGTATGAAACTTGAATACTGGACAATCTCCATGTTGTGTGGTTTCCCCATCTTTGGTTCATGATCTTCCATCTCCTTCCTGCCAGTACTTTATGCTGGAAGCTTTCGTTAACAAATGACTAAGATTGGGAATGAGAGATGTATGAAACAGTAATAATGAAGAGTAAACGTTAGTTAGCTATGAAATAATTAGCTTAACAACCAAATAAGTATTAAAATGTGTGCTGCCTTAAATTCAGGAAGGAGATACTGAGTATTTTTTTCAAGAATTTTATTATATTTCTCTCCACTTTCTATAATCTAGTCTTGACTCTTTCCTTACAACCCTGATTTCTTTTCATAAAGAAAATATAGAAAGTAATCATCTTATCTCCATAAGTACAAATGGTGCTCAGGAGACAATTACTAAGTGAATGAAATTACAAATTAAATAATTCCATTTTCTTCCTAACATGTTAAAGTAAGAAAGACATAAATATCAAAAGACTAAGCCTATCATTTTAAAAATAACTCTCTCATGACTGGGAAAGTTTAAACACGTACAAAAATAAGGTGACAGTCTTTCATGAAAAGAAAATTCAAGCTTTGAATTTTGGCGTTACATTTATAGATGATCTCCCAAGAAGATATGTGAAAGGTATTATTCATTGCAGGAAACTGGAAAGTATAATATGATAGAATAAGGATCACATTTTTCTCTTTGAGGTGATTTATATTTAAATGAGTTCTCCATAATCCTTTAAACTGAAGTGCAAATTGGTTATCAAAGTCCTTTGCTGTAAGGGTTGTTTTACATAATAACGAATTTCACAGAAGTTCCTCAAAGGGAAATATTGATTTAGGCGACATCACAGGATATTTCAGTTACAGCAACACTTTAGATTAGTGCCACAGACAGCATATAAAAAACTTTCTAAAATCTAAATTTCTCTATTAAAAGGTGTAGGCAGTGTTTTGTTTTCTTCAAAGAAATACCCAGTAGCGTGATTTTTGGATCATATGGTAGTTCCATTTTTAATCTTTTGAGGACCCTCCATCTGTTTTCCATACTGGAAAGTTACAATCCCACCAACAGGGCACCAGGGTTCCCTTTTTTCCATCTCCATACCAGCCCTTGTTGTTTCTTGTCTTTTTGATACTAGCCATTCTGACAAGCGTGAGGTGACATTACCTGGTAGTTTTGATTTGCATTTCCCTGGTGATTAGTGATGCTGAGTCTCTTTTCATGTACCTGACGGCCATTTCTGTATGGCTTCTTTAGAAAAATGTCTACTCCGATCTTTTGCCCATATCTTTTCTCAATAGAAAATATGTTGACAATAGAAATTTTTAATAAAATGATTGTTTTATCTACTGTTTCTCATCCACGTTAGTGAGAATCTGCCATCCATGTGCTAGGTATAGGGCTCATGTTTTTAAAAAATGGGTTGTGTGACTGAGTCTTTACTCTGTGCTAATTACTGTGCTATCCATATAAGTTACATCTGATACTTTGTTTCTTGCAATGTGAGGTAGGGATTACTATCTTTATTTTATAAAAGAGAAAACTGAGGCAAATTCAGTGGCACATGAAAATCTGAACCAGAGTTTCTCTCTCTCATTCACTAGGCTATACCACCAACTCACATCTGCTTTTTTTTTTAATCTTTGAGTCCTACTGGCTTATCACCAGAAGGTAAAAGCTCTAGTCCTCACCCCAGTGATACAGTGAACGCACAGGCAGGTTCCTCTTTGTTGTGTAGCTCAGAGGCGCCAGGATCCCAACCAGTTCTCATCAGTGAGGAGTAACCCGGGCGGCCTCATGTCAGTGAAATCCTGGGACCAGGTCCTGGCTGGAACCTGAGATTGCAACTATCAATGGGAAGAGCCCTGGATTCACTCATGAGACGGGTTGGAGACCAGGTCTATCACTCACTCACTAGTTTAGTGACTACTGAAAAATCAGTTTACTTCCTTGAACTTTTATTTTTTCATCTGTGAAATGAGGAGGCCGGATTTGATCAATGGCTTTCAAAACTGTATTTTTAAAAAAGTGACGCTTTTTCTTCCCCCCTGAGATGGAGAGTTGGACGCTTAACCGACTGAGCTGCCCAGGCACCCCTGAAAAGTGAAGATCTTTCAGCAAATGAAGTCTTATGTTGAAACCCAGTAATAAAATAGATACACAGGTAGAGCAAGGGCTGGACTTGGAGGAGGCATGAGTTCATGTACCTCCTGGGCCTCCTTATAACCCTCATCCTATCTCCAGGGAGCCCTTGGGGCACATGAGAACACGATTTTCAAACTGTGTACTCACTCATCTCTAACTTCATCCCAGTTCTCATGTTCTGTGATTTAAAGAATATCTGTAGCCACATGACAAGGGCATTAGAATTGTATTAGAAGAGAAATAGGGTGAAGGCTGATAATTCAAAGGAGAAGGGACATTAAATTGTAAAAGATATAATCAAATGACTTGGCCAGGGGTGGCCAGGGGTATGCTTTTGATGTGGAGGACCCTGAAACCGGGTACTGGTTTTACAGGGCCGTAGAATGTAGGAGCTGGGCTTTATAATCCTCATTTTTGAAATCTGTTATATTTCTACAGTTTATTTAAATACGAATATTATTTTAGTCTGACAGTGTTTTTCCAGTAATTGATTTTATTTTCTTAAAGGATCCTTGATATTGAGCTATTAACTTTTAATTACGATACTATTATTGCCATCAAAATATTTTTCCTTTTTAAAAAATATGAAGTTTAGACAAATTGGTTCATGTTCTCTAAAGAGTAAAAGCTCAGATTTGCATTGTTAATTCTTGGCTTAGAGACTTTCTTCATGTGTCTGTATTAACCTGCTAAACTGGGCCAGTGTCCCCTTGGCCCTGAGCTGCCCCTGTGATTGACACCGTTTCACTGGTTTAACTGCGACATGTGGCCACAGATCCTTTTCACTTACCTGCCTCCGCCTTCTGCTGCTTCTCAATTTTCTCCAGGCGCCCTAGCAAGGAGTCAATTTTCGTTTTGATCTGGGTTAATTCTTTCTTGATTGTCTGTAACTCATCTGATTTCACTGGAAAGGGGAAAAGGCAAAGAGCAACAGAATATGAAATGTACCATTACCCACGTAGAGCACAACTCACAGACACCCCGTGTTTTTTCAAGGTGGTGTCAAATCACATAGGATACTTTTCAATCTTATCAGTTTCTCGTTACTTCCAGTGATCCTGGAATACCGGAAGACATTGGCAATTACAGTGATTTTCAGTGACGTGGGCATTTGATACTAAATCTTTTCACTGAAAGTTATGCAAAGGGATGGAGTAATCCGGAAACATCTTATCATATAACTAAATGACACAAAACTCAGTTTTGGCAAGTAGTACAGTCAATCTGCACTGTCAAATGGGTTCAGACTGAGGAATGATGAAATCATGACAGGGATGTTAATACTGCTTTGAGGTCTACGCTGTAATACATATTTCAGTAGTAATTGATATTTGTAATCTAGTCCCCTGGTGTTTCATTGAAACCAGGATATAACGTTTATCTTCTGAAGAAATGTCTTAGATGCTAGAGAAAGTCTAACAGAACTCTTGCTACTTCACCAACTCTCAAAAAAAAAAAAAAAAAAAAGAGGCAATGGGTTGTACATGTCCCTTGTTAAGCTGTGGGGCTGGAGGGAAGAAAATTCACTTAAGTTCCCACTGGTATTTGCTACAGTAATGGTTCCCATTCCAGGTTTTTTGGTACTTAGCATGGTTTCAAACAAAAGCAAGTGAGGACGAACACGAGGCTAGCTAACTGTTCATTTTGCCAAGCAAGTAAGGATGTTAAAAACAACAACAAACATCCTACTATCAACAATAATAATTATTTTAAAAAGAAGGGTTTGATAAAAAGACAATCTCCTATTTAAAGGACAGTACTCTAAATGACATATATTGTCATATATGTTTATGAACAATTCATGGCACTGGTCCTATTTCTCATTTTCTGAGAACCATTGGGAAATTTGCCATGAACCCACAATAACGAGAGATTGAAGATTTCAAAGCTATCGCTACAGAACATCTTCGAGTTTCCTAGAGCTTTCAGTGGGTGGGGATTCAGGGGTCCAGGCCTCAGCAGAGATGCCTCAAGATCGGGGGCACCGAGCTTGGCGTCAGCCGATTAATTCTTCTCTGTCACTTTTGCTTCAAGTTTATGATCTCAGCTTGGAGAGTCCCCAGAAATTCTGGAAGACACTGAGCATTTAACTTGGTTCTTTAGTCCTCAGGAAAGTTTTTCAATAAATAATAAAAACTAAATGCAATCTATGTTCGCTTGGGAGAGAGCTATTTGCCAACTAAGATATGTGATATAATATAGATGATAACGTATGCATCAATATATATTAATTGCTCAAAGGAAGCACAGACTTTTTTTCCAGTATAAAAATGAGAAAACTTTTTATTATAAAATCAGAATTTTTTTTTTTTTACAAAAAGCAGATTTTTATTTATGATGCAAAGTAGCTTGCAAAATAAAAACTGCAAGAATCCAGGACCCCGTGGAGTGTTCCTATTATGAAGAATCAAACTGAAAGTAGAACACAGTTGAAAATAGAGAATTGCTTCTTATGTCAATTATTTCAGAGACATCAAAGCAGCATTGTGGAACTGCAGCTAAATTTGAAAAACATCATCTGTCACAATTGCAAATTGATTCCACTTTGAAAAATGATTTTCATTTCCTTTGATGGAAGCACGTCATGTAGTTTTACTTAAACCTATCAAATTTAATAGAAAATATTTTATCTTATAACATTAGATTTCAATGCAGGAGAAATGGGACTGTGGCTGGAACCTATTAGAATACATTTTTTAGTAAGTAGAGCCACTCCTCAGCCCAGGGATGAAGTTGACTAATTTTAATGTCTTTATCTCCTTAAAAAAAAAAATAAACAAAACCCCCACCAATACCCCATTTAATAGAAACTACATTACAAACCACTAGAAATCTGGGATCACTACATAGGAACTTAACATGTATCCAGGAAGTCAAGGTTGGCTTTAAGTCTCAACTCACGTCTAGCATTGTAGGAACACCTTTTATGATCTGAGTCAGACCATTAGAAGGTGTGGGTTTAGTTAGTTAATGGTATTTAAGCTTAGAGGCAACAAGGATCTGATCTGCACAAGTTCTGTCTGCTCTTTCTTGCCTCTACCAGGAAATTCTAAACCCATCTCCAGCCCTATGCAACTTGCCCACCTTCAATCTTGGAATGGCTAGCAGCAAAGGCTCATGAAGGTCCTGTAAAGCACAGGTTAAAAATAGTTTTGGCAGCTTCTTGAGCAATAGTGAAAGCTGTTTTCTTACTGCACTTCAGTGCTGTCCTTGGGAGAAGGCCTGCCACTTACCTGGCCTGGGTGGCTATCGTCCTGTTTCTACCTTTCTTCAGTTGGATTCACTATCTATAGATTGGGTATGGCTCTGTGCTATTGTGTCTGGTTTCCCGATGGAATTCTGGGATGAGCCACTCTGTATCTGATGTGCTTCCCTTCCGAACTCTTCTCTGCCTTTTTTCTCCTTTTTTTTTTTTTTTTTTGCTCCTGTTAACAATTTCTCTACTGCTCTGTGGATTACATTAATCCCCTACTCCATCAAAATAGATGTGCATGGATTTCTAAACTTAGAGTTTAAAACATTTTTGCAACTTTCATTTCTGATATTTTTTCAAAAAATAAAAGTGAGCACAGAATTAAGGAGAGCTTTAGATCCAAAGCTTCCCAGTTCACTTTCCTTTCTTTTTACATTTTCTTTCCCCTGCCCATTCTCTGCCCTCTCTTAATTGGGCTTCTACCTTCAATTTGCCCAGCCTATAGCATAGTGCCTTCATAGTAATAAGTCATAAACATTTTCTAATGAACACCACAAGAATGTCCCCATTTCTACAGGAAAAAGGCCAGAAACTCACACACATGTGCACAAACCAAACTCTACGACTGGTATTCAGGGTCTGCTTCAAAGTATATTTCCAGCTGTATATTCCATTTCCTCTCAAAGCATACTCTTCACATGGACAGAAAAGCTTAGGGCTTAATCAAGTAATGCATGGAACCAGGAAGACTCTAGTTCATATCAATGTCCCTTTGGGGAGCCACTTGTAATCACTAAGATTCAAGTTCAACATCTATAATTTTCATCCTTTGCCTTAGAGGCTTCTTATAAAAATTTAATGAGGTAATTCACATAAAACACTTAGCACCATGCCCAGAACATCATCACACCCAATAAATGATAGTAGCAGAAGACATTATTTCTATTACTATTATTATTTTTATTGATATGCTTATCCCAGCAAAGACTGCCTATCAAAATCTTATATGCCTTTTAGAGGTTCATTTAAGTCTCCCCCCCATGGATCCTTCTTTGACTAACCCTCTGGAGGGTGCATCTTTCACCTGTAAATTACTTAATGGCATCTCATATTTACTGCTAGACACATACCGTCTATTGATTTTTACTTAGTATGTCCGCTTTTCATTCTAAATTGTGGGCTTCAGGAGAGTCAAGACCTGATTAGATATTGAAGAATTTCAAAAGTCATGCTTTTGAATATTTTCTGTGTTTTAATAAGCTCCTTCTTATATTATTGATCGTTGAGACTCCTGATGCTTACCATGAGGTCCTGGGTTTTGAAGTCTGTCCTCCTTAATTAGAAAATTATATTAACAGGTTTAAGAAGATATCCTAAAATTGGATTAGTAAATAGTGAAAATTTTCTGGCTTTTCATCATAAACCAGATCCATAAAAATTATTCAGATTCCATATTAATAAACTAATCTGATCTCTGACAATACAACATTTCAAATAGAAGGAATTTTGGACAGTTGTTTGAAGCAAGACATAATAATGAATTTACCCCATCATAGACTCTCAACAACCAAACTTTCTTGAATGGAGAGACGACATCCAATTTCTTTTTTTCTTCCTTCCTTCTCTCCTTTCCCTTCCTTCCTTCCTCCCTTCCTTCCTTGTTTCCTTCTTCCCTCCCTCCCTTCCTTCCTCTTTCTTTCTCTTTCTTTAGCTCTTCTTTTCTTTTCTCTTTCTTTCTGTCATTCTTTTCCTCCTTGCTCAGTGTCTTAAATTTAGCTCAGTGTCTTAAATACAGCAAGAAATGAGCAAATTTCAGAAGATCTGTAGGTATGTGTGTAAGTAGGGAGAGCACTGGATGCAATTTCAACCCAACAACAAATCTTATTAAAAGCTTTGTGCATGTACCAGACACTAAGTTGGAATTGACTATCTAATGCAGAGACAGATAAACAAACAAGAAGCGCAAGAAGAAAATTAGCATGGAAATATACCCCAGAGGCGCTATGATAAAAGAATAAGAAGGCCCCATACTTTTGGCAGCCACACTTTTGTATTTTCTCCCTAATTCCACCTCAGTGGAATTCAAAATCTAATATCCTTATCTTCAAAGATGCACTGCATAGAATATAGTGCCTTTATTTTTATATAGAGTATTAGATCATGAGAGTCCGGAGTATTTTTTACTAAGAATGATATGGAATAATTTTAATTAATTAACTTGTGGCTACATAATTGTTATGTAAAAGTAACCTAATGTAGGTTACTTAAGCTAGGGGCTTGGGAAAATTAGAGCCAATTACTAAAGATTACAAATTCTACAATTTAAAATTTATTAATTTGAGAGTTTGAGAAAATTACTTTATTTCCCAGTCAGCTGCAAATTACGTTCCCTTGACTCATCTGCTTGCCTTTCTAATTGTCTTAAGCTCTAGTCACAACTGTTCATTGTTCCTTTAATGTGTCTTGTGTTTTCAGACATCTATACCTGTGTCTCTGTTGTTTTTGTCTGCCCTACACTCTCATCCCCTCCACCTGGTAAATGCCATTTAATTTTTAAATACTCAGCTCAGTTGTTGCCTACAGAGTAAAGTCATCCTCAACCCTTGAGCCTCTTCTTTGAAAAGCTCATCCTCTTTGTACTCATACTTCTTGCAAATGATACTTTAAATGATCTTTTCTTTAAATGTCTCTCTCCATGACAAGAGCAGGAACTGCTCTCATTTTTGACTCAAGTGTCTAATATATTTATTCAACAATATTCATGAAGATCTGCTATTGCTGGGCTCCTTCCCAAGAGCTGGGGATATATTCATAAACAGCAGAGACAAAAGTCCGTGAAATGATGGAACAGCCATCTAGCAGTGAAAGAAGACAACTAACAAATATCTTTTATATGTTTATAAATATAAATATAAAATGCAGACAAGAGGTTAGGGAAGACCTAGCTAGGGAGTAAGATTTGTCACAGTAGTAAGGGAAAGTTTCACTGGTAAGGTGACATTTGAGCAAAAGTCTTAATATAGGGAGGCAGCAAGTCATGGGACTATCAAGAGATAGTGGGATGGAGGACTATATGAGGCTGAGGAATGGTAAGTGCAAGGGCCTGACACAGTAGTATACTTGATGTGCTTTACGGACAGCCAAGAGGACAATGTGGCTGGAGTGGAATGAGCAAATGGAAGAAGAATATAAAGAAGTCAAGGGGTAAGGGAGAGAGAGAAGAAGAGGGAAGAGGGATATGGAGAAGACTGTATAGAATCTTGTTGGTCAAAGTAAGTACCGTAAGTTTTATTCTAAGTAATATTAGGGGCTAATTGCTGCATTTAAAATTTTTATTTTTAAAAAATTCACATATAAGTAACATACAGTGTTATATTAGTTTCAGGTGTACATTATAATGACTCCAGAATTTTATACAGAACTCAGTGCTCACCATGACAAGTGTACCCTTAGTCTTCTTTATCGATTCCACGCGTCCCCTACCCACCTCCCCTCTGGTAACCACCAGTTTGTTCTCTGTATTTAAGAGTCTGGATAGCAATATGCAAAAGAATGAAACTGGACCACTGGCTTACACCATACACAAAAATAAATTCAAAATGAATGAAAGACCTAAATGTGAGAAAATAAACCATCAAAATCCTAGAGGAGAACATAGGCAACAACGTCTGTGACCTCGGCCATAAAAACTTCTTCTTTTTTTTTTTTT
>NW_024427107.1:32382063-32454810 GCF_017311325.1 Ursus maritimus | reverse complement strand
TTTTTTTTTTTTTAAGATTTTATTTATTTATTTGACAGAGAGACAGCGAGAGAGGGAACACAAGCAAGGGGAGTGTGAGAGGGAGAAGCCGGCTTCCTGCTGAGCAGGAAGCCTGATGCAGGGGCTCGATCCCAGCACCCTGGGATCATGACCTGAGCTGAAGGCGGATGCTTAACGGCTGAGCCACCCAGGTGCCCCAGCCATAGCAACTTCTTACTAGACACGTCTTCAGAGGCAAGGGAAACAAAAGCAAAAAAATGAACTATTAGGACTTCATAAGATAAAAAGCTTCTGTACAGTGAAGGAAACAATCAACAAAATTAAAAGGCAACTGATGGAATGGGAGAAGATATTTGCAAATGACATATCTGATAAAGGGTTAGTATTCAAAGTCTATATAGAACTTATCAAACTCAGCAACCCCCAAAAAATAATCTAGTTAAAAATGGGCAGAAGACATAAACAGACATTTTCCCAAAGAAGACATAAAGATGGCTAACAGTTACATGGAAAGATATGCAGCATCACTCATCATCAGGGAAGCACAAATCAAAACCACCATGACAGGATGCCTGGGTGGCTCAGTCCGTAAAACGTCTGCCTTCGGCTCAGATCATGATCCCAGCATCCTGGGATTGAGTCCTGCATTGGGCTCCCTGCACAGTGGGGAGCCTGCTTCTCCCTCTGCCTGCTGCTCCCCCTGCTTGTGCTCTCTCTTTCTCTGTCTGACAAATAAATAATAAAGAAAAATCTTTAAAAAAGAACCACAATGACATAACACCTCACACCTGTCAGAATGGCTAAAATTAACAACACAAGAAACAACAGATGTTGGCGAGGATGCAGAGAAAGGGAACCCTCTCACACTGTTGATGGGAATGCAAACTTGTGCAACCACTCTGGGAAATAGTATGAAGGTTCCTCAAAAAGTTAAAAATAGAACTACCCTATGATCCAGCAATTACAATACTAGATATTTACCTAAAGGATCACTGATTTGAAGGGATACGAGAACCCCGATGTTTATAGCAGTATTGTCAACAATAGCCAAATTATGGAAAGAGCCCAAATGTCCATCAACTGATGAATGGATAAAAAAGAGGTGATACACACACACACACACACAACACATGCACACACACTGAAATATTACTCAACCATCAAAAAGAAAGAAATCTTGCCATTTGCAGTGACGTGGATGGAAGTAGAGACTATTAGGCTAAGCAAAATAAATCAGAGGAAGACCAATACCATATGCTTTCACTCATATGTAGAATTTAAGAAACAAAACAGATGAATATAAGGGGAAGAAAAAAAAGGCAAACTGGAAAACAAACTCATAACTATAGAGAACAAACAGGGTTGCTGGAGGGGAGGTGGGCAGGGGATGGGCTAAATGGGTACCAGACATTAAGTGGCACTTGTGATGAGCACTGAGTGTTGTATGTAAGTGATGAATCACTAAATTCTACTCCTGAAACTAATATTACACTGTATGTAAAATAACTAGAATTTAAATAAAAACTAGAAACAAACCAAAAGGATACTGTCTTCAAAGGAAAAATATCTTTTCCTCTTTTCTTTTAGCTAAATTTTATAATAAAAACTGCAAAAGAAAATTACAGACAGAAGAAAATATACTGTCAAAATAAAAAATATTTGGTTTTCCAGCTGCTGATACTTTGTTTTTCTCTGGGTGATTATGGGGCTTGAATTTAGAATTATTTTTCAGGATCAGCAAAATGATAAATGAATAAAAGTAAAGTCCCTGGAATATGTTACTCTAGCTGGCTTTTAGGCAAGGAGGTTACTAGCGAAACTAGGAATCAGTTTCCATCCTATGGGTAATCTCAAATATTTTCCTAAACTGTCACTGTAGTTAGTATTTTACTCAGGAAAAAAAGGAAAAAGAAGCCACATTAAATCATTTCAGACATGCTCTCTCTAAAGAGTTCATTGATTTGCTGATAAATGTTATTACATTCTGATACAGTCAACAAGATAATGTTTGTGCTTTTTCCTGCAAGATGAGATATAATCCAAAAAGGAAATTAGGCATATGAGATGATACCATCTGTTTATATCAAAGAATGTGTGCATCTCTGATTTATGTGGTGAAAAATATTTCAATTTATTTTAGTCACCTGTGGGTCAAGTCTATTCTGGGACAAATAAAGAAGCTTCAGCTAACTGCCTAGATCAGTGGTTCTTAACAGAGGGTAATGCCCGCCTGGGATATTTGCAATATCTGGAGACATTTTTGATTGTCACGACTCAGAAAGGGTGGTGTTACTGGCATCTAGTGGGCATCTGGTCTCCAAAACATCATAAAACATACAGGACAGCTACCCCCCTCCAACACTACACCAAAGAATTATCTGATTAAAAATGTCAATAGCGTCAAACCTTAGAAACCCTGGTCTAAATAATTATATACCCTCCTTCACCAACACCATGCTTCTTGGGAACAATTTTGAAAATTTAAAACCATTTGTAAGCAAGTGGACTTCAGCAATAATTCACATTAATTTGTTTCTCTTTTTATTTATTCCCCCAGCCTTTGATAAATTATTTAAATATAAAAAATAAAGGAATAAACATAATTTGCACAGAACTTAATTTATCAATCACTTTTACATTTACTACTTCATCAGTAAAGGAACTTGGGAATCTGACAATTTATTTACATGACATTCTCAAGATCATATAACGACTGTGCGATGTAAGAATCCGAACAGGTAGAGTTCAGGCTCAAACCCAAGTCTTTTGACAAGGAGTTCTATACTCTTTATTGTGCCAGAGAGCTTCATTTGATGGAAGAAGTATGATGGGCAGTTCTAGCTCTCTCCTTCCTGATGCACTAAGGAACCATATTATTTTTAATTCAGTTACATCCAGAAAAAATGAAGACCACTGATTTCCATAAAATAGATTTTAAGAAATCTTTATCATTATCACTTCAATTTTTCTACTTCAGCTTCTTTTTGTCCTTTTCCACTTATTCATATATTTTAAGCTAGTTTAATATGCAGAAGCTAATTTGCCAACTTTGTAAATAGTTTTCAAAAGTCAGACTTTAGGGGTGCCTGGGCGGCTTAGCTGGTTAAGTGTCTACATTTGGCTCAGGTCATGATCCCAGGGTCCTGGGATTGAGTCCCACATCGGGTTCCCTGCTCAGCGGGGAGTCTGCTTCTCCCTGTCCCTCTGCCTCTCTTCCCAGCTTGTAGTCTCTCTCTCTCAAATTAAAAAAAAATCTTAAAAAAAACAAAACCCCCCAAAATCAGACTTTAAAAAATCTTGCTAAAATAAATTGAAGCAACTTGTGTAATTCTCCATTTATATATGTGAATGTAGTTTGGCAATTACCACATTCATGGATGGAATTTCCTAGAAAAAAAGAATTACACAATGTGCATATGTGTGCATTCATAATACCTATGCCTGCATACATCTATACCAATTCTTTCTATATATTTTTAGAAAGAGAAAATGAAATGAAAAATGAGGGCATTTTTCTATTTTATTCAATAGCTATTATTCAAATACCTGCTGTAGGCATCCATGCATCTAGTATACTGTTACCAGCCACACATATACCATCTTAATTAATCTTTATGATAAAAATACAAAAGTTGTATTATTAAAATTGTTTCATGGACTAGAACAGTGAATGTTAGAGAAGCTGAATAATGTTTAAGACTGCCTAACAATATGTCTAACCCTTAAACCCTTACCCTAACACTAACGCTAAACCTAACACTCTGGAGGGCTCTCTGAACTACAGGATCCCAGGCACATACCCTCACTCTGGCCCTACACCTAACCCTCACCCTGTCCCTAACCCTAACCCTAATACTGGCCCTAACCTGAGCCCTAACCCTAGATCTGTAGGACAAAAAGGAAGATGTGCTATATATATATTAGATGTAGTATATCAGATGTGGTGTGTGTGTGTGTGTGTGTGTGTGTATATATATATATATATATATATATATATAATGTATATATGTGGTGTGTATATATATATATATATAATGGAATATTACTCAGACATAAAAAAGTATGAAATCTTGACATTTGCAATAACATGGATGGGGCTAAAGAGTATTATGTTAAGTGAAGTAAGTCAAAGAAAGACGAATACCATATGATTTCACTCATATTTGGAAATTAAGAAACAAAATAAATGAACAAAGGGATAAAAAAGAGGGAGAGGCAAACCATGAAACAGACTCTTAACTACAGAGAACAAACTGAGGGTTACCAGAGGGGAGGTGGGTGGGGGGATGGGTGAGATAGGTGATGGGGATGATGGAGGGCACTTGTGATGAGCACAGGTGTTGTATGGAAGTGCTGAATCACTATATTGTACACCTGAAATGAATTACACTGTATGTTAACTGGAATTTAAATAAAAAATAAAAAATAAAAAAATAATCTATTTGCACATTCCTAAAAAAAAAAAGAGGCAATAAAATCAAGTTTAGAGTAGGCTTCCGGACTCCAAAACCATGCTTCACTTTTGTTTGATTCTTCCCCTGCCTCTCCAGGACATGAGCTGCTCATTATAATGAACTGCCTCCTTAACCTCATGGACTTCATAATTAGTGGAGGAAGTAAATGTGTAAGCAACTTATTATAATACATATGAACATGAAATCTGTAAAATAATGGAGGAGTAGGTGAAATGTACCTATCGCTTGATAAGGAAGTTATCTCCTACTTTTTGGTTTCCCCCACCAGATCGTAAGAACCTGAAACCACGTCTGTTTCATTTACGGAATATTAGTTTGGTGGTTATGTAGTCACGTAGTAGGAGCTGATGAATTGAACTTATGTCAACAATATGGGGAAAGACAAGTAAAATTCGTTTTCATGGGGCTAGAAGGCTGTGAAAATATTCATGAAAGAATGGGTCCTTGAACTGTGACTGGAAGGATGATTTAAATTTCAGCAAGCAAAAGAGATCTTCCAAGTAAAGGAAGCAGCAAATCTTAAATTATGGAGGTTGAAAATGAGCATCAACATTCTGGCTTCTTTCAGACCCAGGGGTGTAGGCCAGAATTTGTCCCCTTGTTTTCCTAACTCAGAATTCCAGAACTAATTTTCTCTGAGTTGTAGCATTTTTAAAGATGTAGTTCATAGTCAACTATGAAATATGTGAAAAACAAGAAGTAAAATGTGCAAGGCAAAAATAATACTGGTGACAAATATTCCACAAATATTGGAAGAGTATACTCTGCAGTGCGAAAGTAACTGAAAGAATGAATCTGTAATTTAAAACGGAGAGAGTAGATGCGCATACAGGTGACCATCACGTGAAGTCAGGGGTTTAAATCCTGTAATAGGAAGATGAACAACTGGTTTGGCTTTATGATGATGCCCTTGTAGCACAGAGGGGTCCAAACTTGTTTCATGTGAGTGCTATCACCTGAGCTGGGCCTTGAGAACCAGGCAAAATTATTAATAATGTTTGTCTATGTATGAGGTAGATAACACAGCTGATAACACATTTCTTGAGAGAAAGGAAAGGGCTTTCAGGTGGAGGTATATGAACATGCGTTTAAAAGCATTTAAATAAGAGTGCAATTAAGCTGGGGGAAGGGTGGTGGCAAATGAAGGACCAGATCAGATACATCTTGAAAAGTCACTGAAGAGTTTCGATTCTTATTAGGTAAATGGTAGCAATTTTGAGTTTTGAGTGAGGAATTGACATAAGTAATTTGTTTTGAATAATCCCGCAGTTGGGCATGGAATTAATGGGCTTGGAGGAGAGCATGGAGCCCAGAGAAGTAGTCAAGAGACCAGAAGAGTAGTCAGGGCTCTGCCTGTCAGCACATGATCTGGGAAGAAGCAGCACAAGCAGCAGCAGAGGTAAAAAATGTTATTAAGATCTTTTGATAGGATTTAATGCTCACAAACTTTTATAATCCCGCAGTGGACAGATTAGATCCTTTCTGGAACTTTTAGTGGAGCACAAAGAAAAACCTAACTTGTATAGAAGAACTGAGAAAACCATCTTAAATGCTCACAAGCTATATTGGTATTAGGAATTTATCAAATATTTTGCTATTTGCCTCCTTTTCTGGTTATATTAATGAGCCACATTAAAGCCCAGTGAAAAAAAGCCAAGAAGAGATGCTCACAAATGCATTTATTTATGATAAATACATTATAATATTTTGGTTGGGCTGCTTTGTATCTAAATATTAAGTTGTGATGTTAGCAAGGATTTATTACTCTGTTTATATAAAGTGCTAGTCAGTGTTCAGACTGCAAAGCCATGTGCATCTGAGAAACCAAGATGAGCTAAATGGGCCTGAATCTCATTCTCCTAAATTAATTACTGAACTAAATAATATCCAAGAATTTGGCTCTTTTTTTTTTAAAGATTTTATTTATTTATTTGACAGAGAGAGAGAGAGACAGCCAATGAGGGAGGGAACACAAGCAGGGGGAGTGGGAGAGGAAGAAGCAGGCTCCCAGCAGAGCAGGAAGCCCAGTGCGGGGCTTGATCCCAGGACCTCGGGATCACGTCCTGAGCCGAAGGCAGACGTTTAACGACTGAGCCACGCAGGCGCCCCAAGAATTTGGCTCTTAAAATAAGAAAGCATTGAAGGATATGCCAAGATCTGCATACTTTGTTCAGGTTTTATAAGCATATTACATCCATGTTATGGGTTGAATTCTGTCCCCTGCAAAATTTGTATGTTGCAGTCCTAACCCCTGATACTGTATTCATGAGACTGTATTCATGGATGGGGCCTTCGAAGAGGTAATCAAGTTAAAACAAGGTCACTAGATCCAATATTCCCCACTCCAATATGACTAGTGGACTTACAAGAAGGAAATTCGGACACACACACACAGAAGGAAGATGATGTGAAGACACAGAGAGAAGACGGCCATGGACAAACCATGGAGAGCTAATGCAGCCCCTTCCCTCATGGCCCCTGAAGAAATACACATGACACCGTGATCTCCAGAACTGTGAAAGGATAGATTTCTGCTCTTTAAGTCACCCAGACTATGGTATTTTACTGTGGCAGCCCTGGCAAAGAAATATAGTCATCATATAAATTTCTTAAACTATTATTTTTGATCAGATAGCACTTTGCTGAGAGTCTTCTCCCTCAGGCCAGGATGAAATTCAAACCCTTCAAAACTCTCCACAGTCTTCCATTGTCCTGTTACCCAACTTTATCTTTTGCTCTGCTTAATTACAATATCCTCATTTTCTTAACTGACATATCTAGCACTAAGTTTTTGTTTTAGAAAATAATAGTAATTAATAATAATAACAACCATTATTATTGCTATTATAGCTTATAATTAAGACTTATAATTAAAGCTTCTAAGAGCTTTATGTGTGTTGGTTCATTTAATCCTCACAGAAACTTTATGGAGAGGGCAATTAGGTGATCATTCTTATTTCCCAAACCAAGGTACAGCAAACAAGGTATCTTGCCCCAAAACACACAATTAGTAAATGGCAGAGCCACTGTTGGATTCCAGTTAAAGCAATTTCATACATCATACCCTTAACTACTGTACTCTGTTGTAACAACAACGATAATAATAACAAAACCCCTCCCTGAACATTGACTATGTGACAAGACTTGCCTAAGAACTTTATGAGCATAAGTAATTTAATTCCCACGACAACCTAGTGGATACATAGTATTGTTATTTCCATTTTCCAGATAGAAAATGGAGGAATACAGGGATTAAAGGATTTTTCCAAGGCCAAAAGTGAGTATGTTGTCTAACACGGATTGCACCCAAGGCAATCTGACAGCAAAGCCTCTGCTCCTCACCTAAGTACTGTGTCCTGGAAAGTAGGAGTCTTTCTGGTTCTATCTTTTCAAATCCACTTATCCTTCTAAACTTAACTCAAAATCTTCTATTAAGCTTTCTTTAAACCCTCCAGCCAACAGTAATTTCTTTCCTTAAAACCTAAAAGCAGAAGATATATTTTGGCCAAGGTAATGGTTGGATGGGGGTGTTTAATGATATTTTGCTGGATATTTTTTTTTTTTTTAAGATTTTATTTATTTATTCGACAGAGATAGAGACAGCCAGCGAGAGAAGGAACACAAGCAGGGGGAGTGGGAGAGGAAGAAGCAGGCTCATAGCGGAGGAGCCTGATGTGGGGCTCGATCCCAGAACACCGGGATCACGCCCTGAGCCGAAGGCAGACACTTAACCGCTGTGCCACCCAGGTGCCCCTATTTTGCTGGATATTAACATTGTATCTCTGGTTGATGCTTTGTCTCTATATTTAAAAACATGCTTTTGAGGGGGGAAAACAACACCCAACACACTTCCTTAGCCTTGGGGTAAGTTCTCAACAACTGCTTCTTAAATTTAATTGAACTGTTTGTAATTTCCTATTAGGCGCTTCAGGGCTTTTGTGTTAGTCTATCACCTATTCTGTCATCAAAAGTACATTGACAGGACCCCAGAGACAACAAAACTTACTATGATTTTTCTTGATAGTAAAATAAATAAATAAATAAAAATTAAAAAAAATGGGGAGCCTGGGTGACTCAGTCGGTTAAGTGGCCAACTCTTGATTTTGGCTCAGGTCATGATCTCAGGGTGGTGAGACTGAGCCCCACACTGGGCTTCACGCTGGGTGTGGAGTTTGCTGAATATCCTCTCTCACTTCCTCTCCCTTTGCCCCTCCCCCCTTGCTTGCGTGTGCATGCACTCTCTCTATTTAAAAAAACCCAAAACTTAAAAAAATGATTTTTCTTGTTAGACATTAGAATTTAAATTAATTATTTTAAAATTGATTTAATATTTTTTTCCAGAGGGCACTCATTTTTCCACTAAGAAACTACAGCTAGAGCTTATAAGTATTCATGTCTTCTCTTTTGCAAAATGCTTAAATACAACTTCACATTTTGTTTATCTTATGATTCCACGGGACAGCACAAATTGATTACAATAGTTGAGGGGTACATTCCAAGACCCCCAGTGGATACTTGAAACTGCAGATAGTACTGAACCCTATTATACTTTGTTTTTTCCTATACATACTTACATACCTTTGATAAAGCTTAATTTGTAAACTAGGCACAGAAGAGGTTAACAAATAAAGAGAACAATTATAACAATATTCTTTAATAAAGTTATGTGAAAGTGGTCTCTGTCTTTCAAAATATTTTATTATATTACACTCATCCTTCCTGCGATGATGTGAGATGACAAAATGCCTACGTGAGGGATGAAGTGAAAGGGAAGACGCAGACGTTGTGAGGCAGCGTTAGGCCACTATTGACCTTCTGATGATATGTCAGAAGGAGGAGCATCTGCTTTGGCACCCTGGTTGGCCATGGGCAGCAAACTGTGGAAAGTGAAAGCACAGGTAAGTGGCGGGGGGGGGGGGGGGGGTAATTGCATAGTTCTAGTTCAATTTGATTTGTAAAGGGACAAATACCTAGTGGTAATTTAATTTTTTAAAAGAGCAATCCATTTTCAACACTTATCAGCATTCAACTTAGGCAAATTATAGTGCTAATGTATTTTTTCTTTGTATGCTTTTTTTCCACAGCAGAATTTAGTCATATTAAAATTCTGAAATAAGAAATGACAAATTGTCCAAGCTATAACATTAATTTCCTCTTCTGTACTTGCCAAGTCATTAAATATTAGGAAACAACTATTAAGAAAAGAGCAATGTACCTCAGTAAATATTCATTCACTTAAGCCAATATTAACATAGTATATTTTACATTTCACTAGAATTTTTCATTTATGATTTAAATTTGAAAATTATTGTTATTCCCAGGCACCAGGCTAATTATAAAAGTACTATTAAATAATAACACACATATATGTGTGTGTGTATAATATAGTCTGCCTATATGATTCTGGAAAGAATGTGCAATTGTGATTATAGTTTTGCTTGCTAGTGAATTATGTATAAATATTGTTTAGATTTATATTTCACTAAAATAACACTAATCTATAGTTAATTTTTATGAATTGAGCCTCTAAAAGTATAGAATATATGAAACGAAACATATATAGAATATTTGTTCTCTGTTGTCTTTCTATACTAATAATTTTGTTAAGATTAACATAACTTGAGAATTAATATATCCATGGTAAGTTTCAAATAATTATTTTACTAGATGGTCCCCTTACAAAATATTTTCATCCCATAAGTTATCTAATATTTCTACTTATTACTTAGTCTCATCTTTCCTGAGAAACAAAGATACTCTGGAATGTACACTTCCAAATGACTGCTGCTAGAAAAAAAAACCCCTCAATTTATTTCCAAACATCTCTGATTTATATTAAGAAGTCTAGTTTCACTTAGTCTTCCTGGAAGACTATCACATCTGTCACACAAAACCAGGGAGAGAAGATCAAATTAAACCACTGATTCTATCACTGGATTTAGGAATAGATTCTTATCAGGGTAGCTGGGTGGCTCAGCCAGTTAAGAGTCAGACTCTTGGTTTCTGCTCCGGCCACGATCTCAGGGTTGTGAGAGCAAGCCTCCTGCTGAGCCCCTAGTAGACCCAAGTTGAGTCCCCCCACCCCAGCCCTGTGTGGGATTCTTCCCCCTTCTTCCCCCTCCCCCTCTGCTCCTCCCCCTGCTCATGTGTGAATGTGTGTGCGCTCTCTCTCTCTCAAATAATAAATAAATAAATAAAATCTAAAAAAAAAAAGAATAGATTCTTATCTTACATATAGTTTAGCAACAAACCATAAAGCTAGTTTGGATTATTTTTCCGAGTAACTGACTTTAGAGATTTGCTTTCCTATAAACATCCTTTCAGTATTTATTCCAATGTAAGAAAAAAAGTCATTAGATTTTTCAATACTTGGAGATTTATGAGGGGTACAAACTTCCAAAAAATAATATTAATTAAATTCTAAAATAAAATTAATCACTTAGGGCTGACATGGAAACCGGGAGAACACCCATATATACCTGGCCTCCTGTCTCCTGAAAGGAGGCAGAGGAATGGGAGTACAGCATTTGTACATGTGGAGGTGGTGGAGGGCACTAAGTGTACAGGTGGTTTGGAAAAGAACGTGCTTGCCTCTACTAGAATGCAGAGAAGAATGTTACTGATCTCTGGGTTGGTGGGAGAGGAGGAAGGGGCTCCAGTAAATTCTTTTAGAGTGAACAGAAGGACTATACCTTGCACCTTGCAATATATAATCCTTGGAGAATCTGAGGGTCCCACTGACTCCAAAAGTGTTTCTTGAGGGAGGATGCATTGTTGGGTGTAGACAGCCTATCTCAATTTACACCTGAGAACAAAAAGGCCTTCTCAACACGTCAAAAGAGAGGTCCAAGATAGCTACCAGTCAATTTTATGAAAGATTCTATTGGCTCTTAGTCCCTCACTGCCCACGAGAAAAAAAACAGCTTCATGTGTGGTTTTGAGGAGTTGAGGAGTTCTATAAGAAAGCAAACAAGGGAGCACAGCTTTTTGTAGGAGAGAGATGAGGCCAACAACTAGAATAGGTGGACATTGTGGATGCAAAACCAATGTTCGAAAATGTTAATAAAAATGTCATGGCGACCTTTAAACGGAAAGACACGATTTATAATGGTTCAACTTATGATTTTTCGATTTTATGATGGTGCAAAGGCTATACACATTCAGTAGAAACTGTACTTTGAATTTTGAATTTTGGGGGCGCCTGGGTAGCGCAGTCGTTAAAGCGTCTGCCTTTGGCTCAGGGTGTGATCCCGGCGTTCTGGGATCGAGTCCCACATTAGGCTCCTCTGCTGGGAGCCTGCTTCTTCCTCTCTCACTCGCCTGCTGTGTTCCCTCTCTTGCTGGCTCTCTCTCTGTCACATAAATGAATTTTGAATTTTGGTCTTTTCCCGAGGTAGTGATATGTGGTACTATAGTCTCTCCTGATGAGGGACAGTGGCAGTAAACCATAGCTCCCAGCCGGCCATGTGATCACGAGGGTAAACAACTGATACACTTAACCATTCTGTACCCATGCAACCATTCTGTTTTTGACTTTCAGTACAATATTCATTAAATTACATGAGATATTCATTTTACTATAAATAGGCCTTGTGTTAGATGATTTAGCCCAACTGGACATGAATGTATGTGTTCTGAGCACATTTAAAGTAGGCTAAGCTAAGCTATGATGTTCAGTAGGTTAAGTGTATTAAATACATTTTCTACTTATGATATTTTCAATTTACCACGGGTTAATCCCCAGAAGTGATAAGATGTTGGAATATAAAAAAATGTTGAAATAATGTATGTAGAATATTAAGGGGGAAAAGAAACGTAATTTAAAAATTCTAGATCAATTCAAAATATACATATGTGAGGGAAACAAAAACTTTTTGGGATATGTATAGATTCAGAAATTATGCTATTAATTTACCCAAGAAAATTATTTTAGAAGCAACCTAAAAACTAAGAATTAAAGAATAGTAGACATAAATAATGAATTTTATAAAATTTTATATTGAGTCCTAATGGGTAGTAATGATGACAGACCCTGGGAGTTGACAAATAAGTACTAGGTACAGAATATTTGAAAAAGAAAAGATATATAATATATAAACATGCAACAGAAGCTGGGAATTAAAACTGTAATGTTTATGTATAAAACCTGAGCTTTTTGGTGGGGTAAGGGGTATAGAGGTAAGGTGGTTGGTGTAGAGAAAGTGATGAAAAGCTTTCAAAAGTTCGTCTTGGATGGCAGTTAGAATAGCTGTCTTTTGACTTTAAGAGATTAATTGGTAAGTATAGATTTATTTACAACTATTTAATATGTTAATATAACCATTAAGGAAATAGAGAGGCCCTAGTAGAATATCCAAATTAAGGCAGTTGTGATGGAAGAGATACGAATTAAACGAAAATTCATTAAGCAAGCATAAGGAAAGGTAAAAAAGAGGAAATAATAAATTATATACTTGAAAAAAGGATGGAAGGAATATAATTACCAATATATTAATCATTAAATGTT
Source organism: Ursus maritimus (assembly GCF_017311325.1). Taxonomy (NCBI): domain Eukaryota; kingdom Metazoa; phylum Chordata; class Mammalia; order Carnivora; family Ursidae; genus Ursus; species Ursus maritimus. The sequence continues at coordinate 32,441,829 of NW_024427107.1, read as the reverse complement.
GAAGGATCAAATTTCCCTATAAAAAACAAAGAATTTCATATTGCTTTCAAAAACAAAATCCAGATATATGTTGTTTTTAGGAAATATACAAAAATAAAGTGGCAGCATGGGGCACCTGGGTGGTGCAGTCAGTTGAGCATCTGACTCTTGATTTTAGCTCAGGTCATGATCTCAGGGTCGTGAGATCGAGCCCCACGTTGCGCTCCACGCTGGATGTGGCGTCTGCTTAAGATTCTCTCTCTCCCTCTCTCCCTGCCCCTCCTTCCTTCTCTCTCTCTCTCCCTCCATCCTTCTCTAAATAAATAAATAAATAAATAAAGTGAGAGGGTTATGGGTTAAAATATGTTCCCCCAAAAGATTTGTTGAAGTACCTGTGAATGTGACCTTATTTGAAAATAGATCTCTGCCGATGTATTCAAGATGAAGTCATTTAGGGTAAGCCCTAATCTGATATGACTGGTGTCCCCTTAAGAAGAGAAGAGACACAGACTCAAAGACTCAAAGACTCGGGGTGGGTGGGGAAGCCATAGGACAGTGGAGACAGAGACTGGAGCGGTGCATCTGTAAACCAAGGAATGCCAAGGATTGCCAGCACACCAGAAGCTAAGTGGAAGGAACAGAACAGATTTGTCCTCTACAACTTCCAGAGACAGCACAGTTCTGCCGACACTCTGATTTCAGACTTCTAGCCTCCAAATATCTGTGGTTTTAAGCCATTCAGTTTATAATAATTTATTATAGCTGCCCAAGGAAACGAATACACATAAAAAGACCAAAAAAATAAATGGATATAGGAGGGAAATGTGAGTCAAAAGAAAGCCTTATCAGTAAAGGATCAAAGTATCGGACAAAGCGGAATTCAAAGCTAACAATAGTAAATGGAATATCACATAAACGTGAAAGTTACAATTCTACAAGAGGTTCCAGAGAGTCAGTATTGAAAAGGCCACATACTCAAGAGACTATGTTATGGAACCAGATGCTCTAGAACCTTCCTGGCTCTGTTACTGAATGGCTCTGTGACTTTAGAGATAGTACTTAACTTTTCTATGCCTTGTTTTCCATATCCATAAAATGAGAATATTAATAATACTTCATTCATTAGGCAGTTATAAGGAATAAATGAATTTATATATGTAAAATTAATAATGTAAAATGAATTAATATATGTATTTATGTATGATTGAAACAATAGCTGTCATAGAGTAAACACCAAAAAAAGTATTAGTGATTATTCTTTCTCCTATTATTAATATAAAACACTATTTAAAAACCATCCAAGCAACATGGGACATAAAACCAAACCACAAGAAAAGAAAAACTTTATAAAGTCACTATCATTACAGGGGATTTTAAGTATTTAACATAATTTTCCACAAAGCAGCAAATCGAGAGTAGACTGTATAATAAAACCAACAAGGTAAAACACACTCTGTTCTATACGAAAAGCAGAAAATATATTCTATTTTTCATTTAGAAAATCTGATTATTATGGAATCAAAAGAAACTCTTAATAAGATCCTCAAAAAAGATTTTTATAATCCCTATTCTCTCTCCATGATCTAAGAAAACTAGAAATCAAAAATAAAAAGGCCCAAACCAATGTGACCAGTTAAATACTAAGATATCTACTTTCAAATAACTTCTGGAACCTATTCCTATTCTCTGCAACAGTGGGTTATATGACAGTCAAGTGGCTGGTCCTACTCAGTTGCACTTACCAAAGAAAGGCCATCACCCAGTGGTTCTAAACCAGGGTGGTACTATCTCCTTAGGGAAGATTTAGAAATGTATAACGGTACACACAGTTGTTACAAAAACTGAGGAATGCTATTGGCATTTAGGGTTTGGGGGTCAAGAACACTAAAGTTCTACAAAGCTCAGAATATTCTTACACGGTGTAGAACTTCCATGGTCAAAGTGCCAATAGAGCTCCCATTGATAAACACTGTTTTAACAGTGATACAGGGCAGAGACTCCACAGATGCTTACGATATTTCTATTGGAAATGAAGTTAGTATCACTATGTAAAAAAGTCTTCTATAAAACTAGCAGGCAATTCAATGTTCAATTTTTCATGGCAAGAACCAAATTCAAGAACTTTCTTTGCTTTTGATGGTAATCTGAGAGAGACTCTGTTTAGAGATTGCTGCAGAAACTAATTTTCTTTTATTACTAAGACTCAAAAAGGGAATTCATGTTTATCCACAAAATAGATAGATAAGTGGATAAATAAGTACATAGGGAACTGTAAATCAATTTAATTTGTTCTTTAGCTTTTATTAGCTAAGTCAAATTCCGAGCAAACCAAACTTGTGTCATTTACCAGAAGCATCAGTGCTTCTGGTAACTGTTTTTGCACATTCTCATGTAAAAACAAAATATTGCCCGGGTGTCCTTTCTTAGTATTTCTTAAGGTAAAAGGCAATGTCCTATAGTAGATAGTATGTGGGGGTGAAAATGAAGAGACATGGGTTCTAGTCTGGGCTATGTGACCTTCTCTGTGTTTACTCATCAATTTAAAATCGGGATAACAGTATTTGCCTTACTTGTCTTAAAAGGCTCGCATGCATAGTAACTACAAAGTCCCTACAATGGCCTGCCAATCTGGACTTGCCCTCTCTCTACCTCTCTCACCTTATTTCCAGCTACATTTTCCCTCCCTTACTCTGCTACAGCCACATTGGTTTCCCTGTTGTTCCCTGACGATTAACCTGAGGTCTCAGCACCGACCATTCCCCTGGCAGAACGCTCTGTCCTGAGAGTTTCAGGTTCACTCTCTCACTTCCGTACTTCCATCAAGTCTCTGTTCTAATGCCACTTTCATCGGAGAGAGGTAGCCATATACCATCCTACGAAACTTTCTCTTTCGCTTTATTTATTCTTTGATGTAGTGATGATCTACCGTGTAACGTCTCATATTCTAATTTGTTTGCTTATTGTCTGTCTCCTCTCTGCTACAAAGTAATCTCAAGGAATGCAAGAAAATTTTCCATCTTGTCCTTATGAATAATATTCTAATAACAAATTAGTTTTTCTGAAGCCCTCTGTATAAAAATTGAGCAGTGTGTTTAGTCAGAAAGTTTATATCTCTACTTTTCACTAATTAACGTGAAATTATGTTATTTTATTTTTTGTGACATAACATATACTTTCAGACACATAACCATAATGATTTAGCATAGTATGGGAAGTTACATTTTTAACATCTCTATTATGTCATTTGCCTATCTTAATTATCCCAGTGCTCAAATATTCGAAGCATGCACTAATTTTGCATACTATTTCCCTGAAAAGATAGTGTATGCACTCTCTTTTGAAGTGATTTTTTTTCTTCCCTAAAAGCACCATGTTCTATTTCACAACTTTAATATGTTACAAACCAGGCGGGCCTAAAGCATGTTACTTGCTCTGATAAAAGTTTTCAAATTTGTCCTGGGTTTTTGTTAGTCACGTCTGTCTCCCCTACTGCAATGTAATATGATGCAAGGCTGAGTCTCTTTCTTAGCCATTTTATGTTTCTCTCATACTTTGTAACTAACAGAAACTCCATAATTATTAATTTATTGAATATAGGCATTAGTGCAATGATATGTCACCCCTCCCTTCTTAAACAGAAATAAAATAAGGAAGATTACTTACATTTAGAGCCTGATGAAGATGACCCACTGACGGTAGATCTCGATCCCCCTTTCATGGAAAAGACTCCTTTTCCCCTGCGAGTCGTTGTGACGGCCACTCGGGGACGCTTCAGCGGAATTACTGCACGGGGAGGTGGAGGCACGCGCCCGTGGTAATCGAATAACCTTCAAAAACACAAGCATGGCTGTGAGTTGGTTTATGCCTCAGTGTTCTGTCAAACGTGTGAAATGATTAAGAAAATGGCCTTGGAAAAACCGTCGATAAACATTTTTGTTACTGTTGTTCTCACACGGGTATTCATCAGAAATAGGATTCTAATACAGTCTCTGCGCTCTGGACATTAGAATCTGCCTCTCCAAAATGTATGGGAGGACAGGGAACTTGGCTCCAATGGGACTCTGCCATTTGTTGAAATCATGACCTTGTTCCAAGTATATTTCTTCGCTCAGTCTCACAGATTTATCCTTCTTAGAATAGAAATCTTCCTCTTACACATCAACACTTATTAACGCGCTAGTTTGAAAGGAGGAAAAGATCATGCAGAATCAAGAACAAGGCAAAGCAAATTATCGTCCCATCATGAAACAGCTCGTAAGGAAAATCATTTTGAAGTCAGTGTAGATTAACCAGAACAGCTGTGAGGGACAAATCAACATGGTACCACACCTGTCTCTAAGGACTTTTTAAGTAACAAAGGACTCTTGTGACTGTAGGAAAAGGGAGACTGGGTTTGAATAAAATGGCACCAGCAAGAGAATAAGATTTTGTTGACTGGAGTACAGTGGGAATATGTGTCAGGGTCTCTTTTTATTATACTGACCATTGCTAGGCATGTTAATTGAGACCAGTGATATTTGTATAATAAGCTATTGAAAATTTCTCTAACCAAAAAAGGTACCAATAAAAATTCTAGACGCTTTTACCAAAAAGTGAAAAATGATATTCACCACAATCAATGCATTTCCACTAAACAATGAAAGGACTAAAAGTATGAGAATATTTACTCATTTATATAAATACGTAATTCATAGATTCAAAAGCTTCATATTGTTCATACTGCGTACTCATAAACAACACATTTTTGCATACTTAGCACATTTGAGAAGCATAAAAAGTCAGAGGAAAACTATAAGGATATATTTACTCACTCATTTTTTTAAAAAAACTATTTACCAGTGAACCAGATGTGTTATCTTATCCACTATAAAGAGAATAGTGTTATTGACTTACAATGATCATTGATAGTATTTTATCGTGACATCATTATATGAATTACATTCTCATAATTGTTTTAAAACAGTCAATAAGAATAATCTAATATGAAAGTTAGAAGTGAATTTCTATAATAGGAAGAGAACAGTTTCTATAATAGGTCATTTTATAAAATTACATCTTATTTACGCATACAGCTGAATCCCCTTTAAGAAAACAATATATGAAATATAATAAAAATTAAGATAGGCAGGCTTCCAAATATTCATTCAGAAACATTCAAAACTATGATACTATGGGGGTAAAAAAGTAGCATATAAACCACGCTTAAAGCAGGACTTAGTACTGGGGCTGTCTCCTACATTAGAGAGCTAAAGTGTTCAAAAACTATTTGGAAGCATGCTGGGGAGAAACTAAGAGATGTCTGGAAAGGAAAAGAAATGAAATGAGACAGAGTTCAAGAGAGGTGCCATCCTCTGTGAATAAGCAAAGTCCATTAGAGCTGAAGAACTGCTAGCAAAGAACAGGTCATGATGTCAACACATTATGGTTTACTTCAAAAAGTGTAGGAGGATGAAGCTGGAAAGGGTTATGAATATCATCCATGCCACTAGGGGCTGGAAACTCAACAAGGTCAACTAAACCTGCCCCTCATTTCAATCACAAAACAAGGACTCCATTACTTATTTATAAGTTGAATTCACACAGCACCTTAAGCTAGTGAACCAAAACACGAATGCACTTTTTACGAGCTATAACACCCAGAGCTATCGAGGGGGAAAAATATGGCAATGACTCATCTCTTCCAGGGTAGATGCTGCCGCTTCAGATGAAAGGCAAGCTCTTTTGGAGGGACCATTTCCCCGGGCCATGAAAATGCAATTTAGCTCGTTCGTTAATTAAGCTAATCTATAAGTTGGGTTGAGAACATCTCTAAAGCACAACTAAAATATACAATAATGGAGGAAAGCTCTAATGAAAAGGCAGGCAAAGTAAAGCCACCGTCCTCTCTGCTACTTCAGTGACAACGTAATTCGAGAATATTTTACAGGAAAGTGTAATGTTTCTCACTATTTCTTATTGCTTCTCCCAGCCAAGGATTACAAAGCTTCCAGTGTCGGGCAGGCCTCATAGTATGTTGAGAAAACAGAGCTGCATTTGCTCATTGTATTTGTGACATACTTCTAGTACGCGACATACATTTTAGTCACATGCGTGTCCTTTCCTGTCAATTCCTATAGTGTAGCCCTTGTTCTCTGAATATTTTGGTGATTTGCTTCAGAGGGCAAGGACTCTTTTCTCATCAAGGAATCAGGTAAGGTTTTACCAATTCTTTCTGCCACTCTGATGGGAAGATGTGCAATATCAGAACTTAAATTTTAAAACGAGATATGTCATTTATAAAACAACAACAACTAAAGGAGGGTATGGACACTTCACATGACAGCATAATTTTGAATTTTACAAAAGTTAATGGAGTTGAGGAGTTTCTTAATTTTCATTGGTTACACTTGAGTTTACCAGAAATAAAAGGAGGGAAAACTGGGTATTGTCCTAATGCACAAAAACATAACAAGATAAGGATGGGAAGTGGGGGCGAATTTTCTGGGATTCAGGGTAAGATGTAGGGTTCTTCTAAATGCAGGAGGAAGTAGGTGAGAGGTAACGCATGAAGGTAGACACAATCATTGGCTTTCTCATCAGAATTCTGTTTATAGAAAATCCAAGAAATTTTACATTTATAAAGTATTAGATCAGCAAAATTGTTGAGACAAAGGAAATTATAGACTGACAACAAAGATTGCAATGCAATAGAATTAAATGGAATCCAACTCCCAAAGGTGAGTTAAAAGCTTTAAATTTCTTCCTTATTTTTTTGGTTCCTTCCACTCTTAGAATTACATTCCTTCTCCTTTTCTTTAATGATTCTTCATTTTCCCTAGTATGTGTAGAATATTGTTTTCCTCCTAATATTTATTGGTCAAATAGATTATGATTTATAAGGAAGCCAAACACACAAATTTTCCTTCCTCAGGCCTATTTTAAAATAAGAACACTAGGGGCGCCTGGGTGGCACAGCGGTTAAGCGTCTGCCTTCAGCTCAGGGTGTGATCCCGGCGTTATGGGATCGAGTCCCACATCAGGCTCCTCCGCTATGAGCCTGCTTCTTCCTCTCCCACTCCCCCTGCTTGTGTTCCCTCTCTTGCTGGTTGTCTCTATCTCTGTTAAATAAATAAATAAAATCTTTAAAAAATAAAATAAAATAAAATAAGAACACTAAAAGACCTACTCTCAAGCAGTAAATAAAATAAATGTACCCAGATTTTACTAAAACAACCCATTAAAGAAATCTGAGAATTTAATTTGCTTTATTTAAAAAACATTTCTACTTTTCAAGAGCTCATTTCTTGTTTGGAATTCTGTTTGTTTTAATAATAGCTGAGATATGTATTTTTATTACCTAGCTAAAGGTAAAATCTGGTAAATAATATTTATGTACCTGATAAAAATAAATATAGCTTGTCTCTAAGAAGAATATGGATAGTGGCTATTAAAAATTAGCTGTGTTTTAGACAAAGGCAATTTAATGGCATATTGACATATAAAATGAATATAATTTTGAGTGCTTGTTTTAGTAAAAGCTTGTTAGTATTATACTTAATAATAATAAAGCAACATTTTTGAAAAAATACATGAAAAAACATAACTCCAATCTCATATTCTAAAACAACTACAATATGGGGCATGTGGGTGGCTCAGTCAGTTAAGCATCTGACTCTTGATTTTGGCTCAGATCATAATCTCAGTGTTGTAAGATCAAGCCCCATGTCAAGCTCCACACTGGGAATGGAGCCTGCCTAAGATTCTTTCTCTCCCTCTCTATAAATAAATAAACAAATAATAAATAAATAAAATAAAAATAAAAAACTACTATCATTTTCTAATCTTTTTTCCGCAACTATCCATATCTTTCACATAGTTGAGAACATAATATATGCATGGTCATGTATTCTGGCTAATTCTCCTTGGTTTATATTAAAAACATTTCTCAAGCCTGCTAACTGGTCTTCCTAATGTTTATTTTAATTGCTGTGGTGCATTTTCTCAAGCAGATATACCATATTCTAATAATCATTACCTGATTTACTTTGACGTAATACCTATTTTTCACTGTCAACTAATGTGATTTTAAAATTAAAAAATTCTTAATGTAATATTTGCATACTATTTTGTCACTGAGCACTGAATTTTATTTTTATATAAATTATTTAGATAAATAGATTTCAAGAATTGGTAATTACCTGTTTTTTTTTTTTCTAAATTTCCCTCATGAAAAGAGCTCTTCGCTTTCCTTACTTGTGAATCAAAGGTTATAGTCACCATGTGCTTAATGCTAACAAAACAGGTTGTCTGGACTAAGGGCTAGGAAACTAGGCTGCCTACAGCCCGAACCCGAGAACAAGTTCGCCTCACTGGGGCTTTGCAGCATATGTGAAGATCAGTAATTAAAGGATGAGAGATCGTCCTCTGTGTCTTGATTCAGCCTTGAACCCTTCTCTTCAGCGTGCGGAACTTCATTTTTAAGAAGGGATATATCTGAAATCCACGTGAATGATTCTTATAGCCTGCTCATTCTATCTGTTTTCTATACTCCTTGAATTACTCAAAATTCATAAAATCTGTCTATAATTTCCACCCTGACTTCAAGTAACTTTTGGTTTCAACTGAATTAGAAGATTTCAAAGGCACACTTAACTGGAGACCAGTAAATGAATAATTTACTATTGTTTTTTGTTATTAAAATTTTCTAAGATTTTCGGTGAAGTTGTCTTCTTGGATCTTGTGTAGATATTTCTTGAACATGCTTTTAAAGGCAAGCTGGTCAAAATCCTGAATGATCTTTTCTGCAATTTTTTGACCTTAATATAAACTTTACATTTTGCACAACTTTGCTATCTGCTATATTTTGTATATAGCTTTGGGTGATGAAAAAGTTAATACATTCAAAGAGCAGTTTTGGGGTTATAAATCGGTAAAATGATTCTCTTATGTATTGCTTATAATTCTGTAATGTGGGTATTGTTAGGTCATTTTGCCCCTGAAGAAAAAAAATAAAAAGATGAAGTCACTTGCCCAAGTTTAATCAGTCGGCACATCCACAGCTAGGCCTGAAACTCATGTCCTCTGCCTCTAAATCATATGCCCCTTGTCAAGTGTACCAGACCGTTATTTCCAAATGTTTTAAGTGGGATACTATTCTATTAGATGGTAATTTAAACTTGCATAATGAAACAAACATTGCCTCTTGCTAATACGTTTTTCCAATATTCATTAATATATGCTGTGCTCTGTAATTGATAAAACAACTGTAACTTGACGTGGGGTTTTTTTCATTAATTACAACTCTAGTAGCTTCTCTTCTGTTAAGTTACACAAGGTCAAAATTGTGCCAGAGTTGAACAACGCCCATTTTGCATCATTTAATATGCATATGTGTTTTCTATATGGTAAAGCACTTCCGGCATTTCTTTTTCTCTATCAACAGAAGTTTACTTATACTGGGGGTTATAAGCTGCTCAGTGCTGTTCCTGATACTACTGAAAAAAGATTGGATTAACACTGCTAATATCTCAGAAATTGAAAACATTCCCTGAGGGCATTCAATATAATTTTAGGTATTTATCTCCTTTTACTTCACTTGGAAGAATATAAATATTTATGTTTAGTTTTAATAACATGTAATGTCCTTCATTTAGAGTCAGACTTGACCTTTTAGAAGAAAATGCCATTTAATGCTGTAAATTATTGAGCAGTGCTTTGTGTAATATAAAAAAATATTTAGAATAACCATTCTAGTCTATTATTTAGTGATACTTTTCATGATCCCTGAAACCAGGAACAGACATTAACTTAGTCATCAGGAAAGTTACTGCTGGGCCAACATATCAAAATAATGACAATATGATGGTATTTTGTGTAAAGCAGTTTTCTAAGCTGAAACTATCTGAGGGTTGAAATCCCCAATCACATTAGAATTCTCAAACCTGGCAGAAATCAGCTAGCCATAGGATAAGGATATATGGCAGTGACTAAGCTATCATGCCCTGGGAGCAGAAGGGAAAACAGTAAAAATAGAATAATCCAGAGGTGTCACAATGCACTATTTTGGAACAACTGGCCAACCAGTTTATTTCTCAGTCATAGGAACAATGCTATATGAATATTAGTAATAAAAAATGCATTCACCGTCATTGTTACTGGTTACTGTTAGCTGTTATTGATAGCTAACATTGACTATGCAGCAAAAATATGCCAGGATACACCAGGCACAATGCTGATCATTATTCATATGTTACTTCATTTAATCCTTAGAACAATCCTATGAGGCAGGAATTATTTTCTTACTCACTTCATGGATGAGACAACATGTTTTGTGGTATTAAATAACTCGCCCAAGTTTGCACCACTAGTAAAAAGAGAAAAAAAAATAACCACAAATTCAAGCACAGTGTAATTTACAAGAAATTACTGTGGATAAAACTTAGCACTTTGTAAGCTATTTATATCGTCCAGCCTTCTTCATTCTGTTTCCCTTTTGTGACAATCTATTTTCATAGGGAACTCCTGACTCTATTCACTAGTGGCGGACACTTACATCTTTCTAAGCCAAGTGCAAAAAATGGAAAATAAATTATAAGAGAACAGATTGTTCAGACAGTCTGTTAGCAATACAACCATACTGATCTTTTGTACCCTTATAAGTCAAACAGATTTTATATAAGACAAATAAATGATTTGGGGAATTGTTCAGAGTTAGCTTTTTTGTGTAGTGAAGAATCATCTGAAAACTGTAAGCTCTATAACTCTTTGGCTGATAAATGCTCTTGCTCTTTGGCATGTAGGACAGATCTATCTATATCATCTATCTATCTATCTATCTATCTATCATCTATCTCTATCTATCATCTATCAATCATCTCTCTTTCTATCTGTCTACCTACTTACCTACCTACCTAATGAATTTATTGAGCTGTAATTTATATAGAAACTCCATTTTAGGTAGAAATTCTTTAAATGTGGAAGGAAATAACAAGAGAGAAAACACCTAAGGGACTACAGTGCCAAAACAGTTTCATATTGACAGACTAAAAGACAATTGTATGTTGAATACTTTTGAAAAGACAATGTATACTGAATACATATTGAAAACTTTATCCATAGCAATTAGGACATTGTTTTGCATCCTGAAAAAAAAAGATGTATTAAAAAATGTCTTTAAGACATTTAAGACTGAGTGGCTCAGTCGGTTAAGCGTCTGCCTTCAGCTCAGGTCATGATCCCAGGGTTCTGGGATGGAGTCCTGCCTCGGGCTCCCTGCTCATCAGGGAGTCTGCTTCTCCCTCTGCCCTTCAACCCGCTCATGCTCTCCCTGTCTCAAATAAATAAATAAAATGTTTTTTAGAAAGTCTTTAGAATTGTCAAAACCTAAGATTTTCAAATAGTTTGCAGACTATTTAAATGTTGTCTTTTCTTAATAGTAAATGGTATTGTTTTACGCTGCCAGATTTTCAGATCATTTTTGGGACAAGTTATTACGAACTATTTAATATTTACAATAAAATACTGTATTTTGTAGAAATTATAAAAATGATTTGAGAAAAGTATCTTTTAAAATTCATGCTCGATCACACAGGCAGACCTAGTGGAACAACTTGCTAAACTGCGTAGTTATAGTGGTGATGAAGGTATGGTTGTGGTCTGATCTCCCTTTGGGTAAGGCTGCCTCCTTTTATTTTAATCCATAGACTAATATTACTCCCCTTCTGTTCTGCATACTCACATAGTTGGTTATCGAATCTAAATGAATAGTTTATAATTGTAGTTTTGTCATGAATTTACTGTATGACCTTGGGAAAACCAAAGTCTCTCTAAATCCAAGGAGATGAATTAAGAACACAAATTGAGTATCCACCATGTTTGAGACTTAATGATATTGCCTGAGGATACAATACTACGCAAACCTGAGCATCTTCCCTGCCTTCATGGAGGAAGAGAGGCAGACATGAATCAAATACTGTCATCACAAAGAAAGACAGCAGTAAAAAGCAGAAGTGTTATGAAGGAGCCACGCTGGGTGCTGAGAGAGGGGAACAGAGGAACCTAATTTCGTCTGAGAGTGGTGTTCATGCTGAGATTTGAGGGAGGAAGGCAAGTTAACTAGATGGCAGAGGGAGGAATGAGGAGAAGCAGCAGCTCGGAAGAGGATGCTGAGGGAGGAGGGTACGTGGTGCTCTTGTGGAGCTGAGAAAGGAGCCGCGTGGCTGGAGCAAACAGAACCAGGCCCTTTCAAGGGATCATGAAGTTTCTTCCCCATTTAAAATGTCCATTACGAGCTATTTTTCCAAGTTTGCATTTTTATACCTTGGGATTTGTTTTTGTTTGTTTGACGAGAACTTACAATTAAAAAGCTTAAAAGATATTTACTTCATTTTTGTGTGTGTGGTCTAACGATCTATGTACAGTTGGCCCTTGATTTGCATATCTTAGAATTTCAATTACCCATGTTTTGTTAAATAACATGTCTCCCCACAGCACAGATCAAATTTGAGTTGCCACAATATATTAACTGTGGGTAATTTCATAAAGTCCAAACTTTGCTGCTAGTTTTTCAGTCCACAAAGCACTGTGCAAATAACAGCGGCAGATCAGGATCAGTTATCGGTCCCATCAGTTCATTCAAAGTCTGTCTGGTTGTCGTGCATCTGTAATTCAGTGCACATGCAGACGGTAACTGTGTAGTCGTATTGTCTCTTTGTTGCCAGTGATAAACCCACGTGGCCCTTGACAAAAATGGATAATCAAAAGAGGAAATTGGTCAACAAAGATGAAAGTGCAGCAAGGAGGAGAAGAGGGGTAACACTGGAAGTGAAATAAAATTAAATGGGACGGAACTGTAGGAGAGACAGCTGACTGAGGACTGTTGACACTTCTACCGGAGAGACTCTAGGTATCGAATGAGAGGAACTTCGGAAAAGCATACATATTGACATAAATGAGGAAAACAGTTGTGAAGTGATAAAAAAAAGAAGTGACATTGGCAAAAGAGCACACACTGAAGACCCCCTCTGAGACCGTTCACAACGCTGGCAAACTGTCGAAGCTGGTCCAGCCTTAGAAAGGAGTCTGACACCTCACTGAGGCACAAGATGGGTGCTAGCTCTGTACTGTACGTTGTACAAGAAGGCAAGCCCTGCTCAAACTGCTTTTGGGGAGGTCTTTTTACAAAGAACCAAAACAGGCTAATTCTCGGTATTCTGTTTTAAATTATAGTGTACTTAAAACGATTTTACTGTATTTCCCTATTATTTATACCAATAGTAAGAGAGCTTTTAATGTTTTTACAAACATTTCTAGAAGTGATGGAAAATTCTATTTTTTCCACAGATTATTAACATCATTTTGTATGGTTTCCTTTATGATCCAACACTATTATGCAAAGCAAAACTGCCTGTAATTTTTATAGAATCTAACCAATCTAACCAACTAACATTGCAATGTGTTATATTGAAAACAGATGTATTTTGGAAGGCTGGAGTCATTTTCCGAGTTTACAAAATCTCAGTCTTGAAGACTCCTAAGACATGGAAAACAATATTGGTTCATTACATTTTTAGAATGTTATTCAAATATTCCATAACTGAACTTTTGCCTTGAGAACCTCAGAAGTCCTGAAAGTCCAAGATGTACTATGCTTCAGTAAGCACAATGAAAATAAGAAAATCTGCCTATATTATATTTTTTGGGACTTAGTAAAGAATTTCCTTTAGTTTAGGGGCGCCTGGGTGGCACAGCGGTTAAGCGTCTGCCTTCGGCTCAGGGCGTGATCCTGGCGTTATGGGATCGAGCCCCACATCAGGCTCCTCCGCTATGAGCCTGCTTCTTCCTCTCCCACTCCCCCTGCTTGTGTTCCCTCTCTCGCTGGCTGTCTCTATCTCTGTCAAATAAATAAATAAAATCTTAAAAAAAAAAAAAAAGAATTTCCTTTAGTTTAAACATCAGTCAAGAATACTTAGGAATGAAATCTACAAAACAGTTTAAAGAATTTAAATCAAAGGGAAACAAGAATGAAAAATTTACATACCGATTGTAGAAATCTTCTCTGTAGTAATCATAGTCAAAGACATAACCACTAAGGAGGAAACAAAAAATTAGTTGACATTTGTTCAACCACACTAATTTTGGTATTAAATTGTGAGGTTATAACAAGAAACTTATGTTATTTTTTAAATATTTATTTTTCAATTATGTATCCAAAGTGTTTTACAAAATAATGTCCAATTGGATATAGTACCATGTTAAACTACCATATGGCTGACAATGCAAAGACTGATAGTGGTTTGTATGGTTTGGAATGGAAGATGAGAGGCAGTAGCAAAAGAAAATGTTTTAATACTTGTAATTACGTATGAATGAAGGCCATTTTATCCTTTCTTCCTAAGGTATGTACAGTGAGGCTACACGATGAACTAAAGGCATGGAAAGGAAAGGCTTAATGACCCATTTGCTATAAGAATGCTAAACAGATATGTGGTTTCCTTAGAAATTCAGCATTCCTTTTCATTCTAAAAATTTATAATTTAATACCCAGAGAAAAAAAATCCACCATGGCTGAATCTTAGCAACAATAATTTAATATTTTAGGGTACTTAAATAGCAATTAATAAGCACATTGCAGTGAAAAGATTAAGCTTCTAAAAGGAATATATAGTAAAAACTGCTCCCATCTACTTATATAATTCTTGGAATTTACAAAAAAGCCCTTTATATGGATTATTTCCGTTAATTTTAGTACACAATACAACTCTGTTGGATACAGTAACTAGAAGAAACTAAGGTGCAAAGGACAAAAGTGACTTGCTCAAATTTTTATCCCTAGTAAGTGATAGAGCTGAGACAGGAGAAAAACAAATCTTCTGAATCCATGTCTGGGGCAGTTTTTCATGGCACTGTGCAACCCTCCCCAGCCTACAAGAAGTTTACTCATAATAAAGGAAATATCTATACTACAGGGGAATCATTATTTTTAATGTGTATTCGCTAATTTTTTATTGGTATGAAACACACATAACAAAATTTACCATTCTAACCATTTTAAGTATACAACTCAGTGGCATTAAGTATATTCACAATGTTGTTTAAAGATCACCAATATCCATTTCCAGCATTTTTCATTACCCCACACAGAAATTCCATACCCATTAAACAGTAACTCCCCATCCCCTGCTCCCCCTCAGCTCCTGGTACTTTCTGAATTTGCCTCTTCTAGGTACCGCATAGAAGTGGAATCATACAGGGGCGCCTGGGTGGCACAGCGGTTAAGCGTCTGCCTTTGGCTCAGGGCGTGATCCCGGCGTTCTGGGATCGAGCCCCACATCAGGCTCCTCCACTATGAGCCTGCTTCTTCCTCTCCCATTCCCCTTGCTTGTGTTCCCTCTCTCGCTGGCTGTCTCTAACTCTGTTGAATAAATAAATAAAATCTTAAAAAAAAAAAAAAAAAAAGAAGTGGAATCATACAATATTTGTCCCTCTTAGCCTGGCTTATTTCAGTTAGCATAACATTTTCGAAATTTATCCATACTGTACCATGCATGAGAATTGCATTCCTTTTTATGACTGAAAAATATAATACTGTACATATGTACACATTGCTTTTTGTTTATTCCTCTATTGATAGACATTTGAGTTTTTTCCACCTCTTGGCTGTTGTGAATAGTGATAGTATGAACACCGGTGTGCAAGTATAGAGTCACTGCCTTCTTCTGTTTGGGGTATCTACCTAGAAGCGGAATTGCTGGATCATAAAGTAGTTTTATGTTTAACTTTTTGAAGAGCCACTGTATGACAAGCAAGTAATTTTATATTCCCCAATTGATCAATTTAACAGTCCTTTAGTTTGTAACTATTCTTATGTCAGGAGAATTGAAAGAACATATTATATAATCTTAACAACAACCTATAAGATGTAGAGTATTGTTCCAATTTTATAGGACGCTGAGGCCTAGAAATATTAAATACCCTATATAACACAGGTTAAGTATTCTAGTACGGCATAGTCATTCATGTGCTCATTTATCAGAATCTGATTAAGGACATGTGTGTCAGGAACTGTACTTGGCACTTAGGTTTAGAAGCAAAGTAGATGTCTAACTTTGATTAAGCACGAATTAGCAAACACAGATGACCTAATCAAATTGATTCATTTCCCTGCTATTGCCACTAGCTCACCCCAGCATTTTGTTTCAGCAGAGTTGAGTTCAATCTCTGTCCTCTATTTAGATAGTCTTGAATACAGTCTTTTCCTTACCTATTTAATCTTTATGTTGCAATTTTTTTTCTTTGACAGCGGTGGAGACAGATAAAAAGCTAATAAGAAAAACATTTTAAACAGAAAATACTTAGAAGTACATGAATGGGACAGAGAGAAACAGAAGGGGAGAACTATTAAAAGGGATTAATCAGGGCTGGCTGCTCTGAGGAGGTGACATGTAACTGGAGGCTTGAAGGATGAGCAAGGTCCGATCAAAAGCCAGGGGAGAAAAGGAACCGAGGGAATAGAAAGCACAAAGGTGCAAGTCAGGAAAAACCCTATGGATTCAGCAAAGCAAGAAGGCTCGTCCGGGGCTACGGCCATCACACCGACAAGAAATAACAGCATCTTAGGCAACACTGCAGACAAGACGGACAGGGCTAGACAGATTCAGGACATGTTTTGGAGGCAGACCCAACTGAATTTATCACTGAGTCAGTTTAAGAAACTGGGCAGACTGTGTTATCCTTTCTCAACTGGGGAAAGATTGGGAGGAAGAGGTCCTAGAGGAAAATCTCGAGTTCAGTTTTGGATAAGATAGCATTTGGATGCTTGTGAGACAATCAAGAAACACTTTCACCGGTGCCTGAATGCTGTCTTACTGAGTGCAGCCCCAAAGAGAGGGCTCACTGGGGAAGTAAGTCTGGGAGGTGTGAGCATGTTGATGGCAATAAAGACATTAAAAGGTGAGATCTTTTTCAGGAGTGAGTGTAGAGAGAGGAAGTAGAGGCTGGTCCTAGGGATTCTAGAATTGTAGAGGTCAAGGGAAGAGGAGAAGATACAAAATAGTTAGGTCAGATGTGGATAGGAGACAGAGCTTGAGAGTAAAGAGCTCTGAGTCCGGGCCCTGGCTTGCCACTTGGTATGACATTTGTATTACTTTCCTAGGGCTGCCATAATGGAATACCACACAGTAGGAGGCTTAAAGAACAAAAATTTATTTCCTCACAATTTTGGAAGGTAGGAGTTCAAGGTCAAAGTGTCAACAGTTTGTGTTTCTTCTGAGGTCACTTTCTTTACCTTGCAGATCATACCTTCTTGCTGTCTCCTCACATAGCTGTCCCTCTGTAATGTCTGAGTCCTAATCTCTTCTGACAAGAACACCTGTCATATTGGATCAGGGCCCACCAATATGGCCTCATTTTAACTTTCTCACCTCTTTAAAGACTCTCTCTCCCAATATAGTCACGTTCTGAGGAACTGGGAGTTAGGGCTTCAACAGGTGAATTCTGGAGGAACACAATTAGCTTAAAACAACATTGAACAATGTATTTAATCTTTGCAGACCGCATCTGCAAAATGGAATAGCACAGCTTCTAGCACACTGTAATAAGTCAGTGAATTTTTAAATATTTTTCATAGAGCTGATATTTAAACACAGATTTATCTGAATCAAAAGTTAGTGATTTTTTCGATTGTGTCACATTTCATCAGACATTTGTTAATTTAAATAAGTTTAATAATCTTAATGCTTTAGCATATATAACTTTCTTTTTCCTCAGATGTTTAAAAGAGCATTTTGAAAGTTTATGAACATGATGATGAGAACATTTAATTAAAGATGTATAAATTCATCTTGATTTTTATATATGTCCTCTCTCTCGCTCTTTTTTTTTAAAGATTTTATTTACTTATTTGACACACACACACACACACACACACACACACACACACACACACACAGATCGCAGAAGCAGGGGGAGCTGCAGAGGGAGAGAGAGAAGCAGGCTCCCGCAGAGCAGGGAGCCGGATGTCCGGCTTGATCCCAGGACCCCGAGATCATGACTTGAGCTGAAGGCAGACGCTTAGCCAACTGAGCCACCCAGGCGCTCCTCCTCTCTCTTTTTAAACTCCCCGAGTACCAAATATGACACATGGACCAATTAATAAATATGCTATTAATGTGGCTGACAATGATGATTCCACCCATGTATTTTATACCTTTAGGAAATACTTCAATAATTTATTAGCCTTCTGGAAATTTAAAAATGCATGAGAAAAGAGAAATCATTTTTGTTTTTCTTAGTAGCTGCTTAAATTATCTTGTCCAATCTGCTTATTTTTCGTTCAGTCCTGCCTGCTAAGACATATTTGCAAGAACAGGCTGTAGCCAAGCATCCTGAACCATTTGATCTCCGAGTCCCACTGTCTGCCATCAGGAACTCAATTTTACCTGTCACAGTTAAAATGAAAGGAAATGCACAAACAGACCTGTCTTGGTAATCACGACAAGACTGTTTTTGCCTTAATGGTTTGGGCTTTTAGCAGAAATGCCATGGTTGTAGTTGGCTCAGGTCATAAGCTGTAAAATCACGCTGGATTTCCAAGGAAGAGAAAGAGATTCAAAGAAATGAAAAGAGATAACCACAGGGCAAGTATGATTTGTGACAATTATGCTTTTCCAGTGTTCCTGCCGCCAGCTTTCTTTTTTTTCCCTCTTTCCCCAGATTTTGTCTCTCTTAAAAATCCCTTCGTTCTCTTTCTGTGTGAAACTCTATTTGAAATTACCTGTCAAAAAATGGCATTTCCAGAAGCCATATTCAGGTTTTTGAGGCGTTTTATGTATTCTAGGATTTTACTGGAAGGAAAAACTTGTCTTTAAAGTTAAAAAAAAAAAAAAGATAGCCTTTCCTTTCCTCATAAACTGTTCTGTTCATGGGCTAATCTACTTTTTTCTTTTTTGGGGGGGCTTTTAAGGGAGGAACCTTTGCAACTTTCATTGTAGCAGCTTTGTATGACAGTCTGGTTCTTAGGCTACTGAAACAAAATGGTCATAAATCAGATGTTTTAGGCACTTTTTAAGAAGAAACTAAATCTAGGAACTGTCAAGGCTTCTGTTGTTTGGAGGCATGCTCCACGGCAAGGGGCAGGTACTCAACTTTTTAGAAAAGTGAAACAATAGTTTTGAATGTTTCACACAAATAATTTATATTTTTATTTTTTAAATCTGGTACACCTTCATGACTTTTATTCTACTTTTCAGTGTACTTTTATTCTAACTGCTCGGGTTCCCTCAAAATTGAATGGGAAATGGGAATTAGTAAAGTAATTGTTTAGAGTTGCACACTCATAGTCTTTATTTTATTACTGAAGATTAAATGACACCAAGTAACTTCCCTGGAATTTAATTTAAGCTTTTTCATTTACAGAAGAAGAAATCACAACTCATTAGGTTTTGCAATATATGAGATCAATTTTATCTAATCCCTTTAAGTTCATAAAACCAGCTTCATATGAATAGACTAATACACACAAGTATTTCTTTTTATTTTCCATTGCAGAACTTCATTAAAATATAATCTGACGAAAATGAATAAACTTCCCAGCACAAGGAGGGAGCATTTTAATGGTTTCATTACAGACATGCTGCCAATAGTAAGTCCTACTGAAGCCTTCTCAGTGACTATCTCTGGCTTCCCAGATTAAACCGGATAATCAATTACTGAGTATTTTAAGTTAGGCACAATACTGGGAGTTGTGGATAATAGTATGAGCAGAACATGGGCTCTGACCTCAAGGAGTGACAATCTAAGTATAAGGGATTAGATAAATATACATATGACTATAATTTAAACAGAATTTGAAAAATGCCAAAACAGATATAAAAACTGCTAAGAGAGCTTATAGGCAGAAGAAATAGGATGTGGTTGGTGGGACAAGGTCTCAAACAAGGCTTTATGAAAGAGATGGCATTTGAATTGGTCTTTGTAAAGGTTAGGAATCGACAAGTGAATGTTCAAAAGGAGGCCCTTCCTGGGGGCGCCTGGGTGGCTCAGTGGTTAAGCGTCTGCCTTCGGCTCAGGGCGTGATCCCGGCGTTATGGGATCGAGCCCCACATCAGGCTCCTCCGCTAGGAGCCTGCTTCTTCCTCTCCCACTCCCCCTGCTTGTGTTCCCTCTCTCGCTGGCTGTCTCTATCTCTGTCAAATAAATAAATAAAATCTTTAAAAAAAATTAAAAAAAAAGGAGGCCCTTCCTGAAAGCCAAGAATTGGTGGTAGAAAAACGTGGAATAAATTCGTAGAATAGTGTTTCATGACGATTAGTCTCTGTCATTAGCACAACTTTTCTTCAGAGTACCTGTGGAAGTCATGATTGCAGAAGTCATAAGGTAGGCTAACAGACTGAATTTACAGAGCATACTTCTCCAGGATTATTAGTAGAAGTATCCGCAGAGGTTCCCACAGGATCCTATTTCTACCTTGCCATAAAATCTGGTGTAGGTTTCCAAATGTCAGGGTATATATAGTTGAACAGATGTATAAATTTTGTCAAGATAATAAGTGGACAAAATCTATTTTCTCTTAGGGAATACACATAAAACTTAAATTTTACTTTGGAGCGTGTGTGTGTTGTGTATATGTGTGTGTATGTAGTGGGTACACACACACACATACGTTAAAAATTCAAAAAGAGTGGAAAAAGCTACTTAGTCTAGGTTGCATTGACAGGATGGTTTACTACTAAGGACTTCGGAATTGAGGGAGGATGTGAGTGGGAACCTAAAGAATTATGACACATTCGTAGAGTTTCTGGCTAATGGTGGATCAGGACCCGGGAGCTCAGGAAGATGCGGTGACTAAGGCATTCACAAGGACAAAAACAATCCACCCAGCCCAGTTATGAGTTCTGATCTCTTACTTGCTGGGAGTCAAGCTTACTGTTTCACACACTTAAAGGATAATTACTTTAAGGTAGGTGTAGATAGTGAATTCAGGGAACAGGAGAGAAAAAGGAGGGGAAAAATTATTTTTCTGTCTTCTGGCTGAGTTAACACATGGATTGTGATTTTGGAAGTATCTTCCAGAATGGGGTTTGCTTGTTACCCTTCTCTATGCTGTGTTCTGTCAGGAAAGATGTTTACACATGGGATTCCACAATTGTGTTTAGTTGTCAATTCTGTCTTTTGATCTAGAATAAATGAAAAAAAAAAAGATTCCCTTCAATTCATGATTCCTTGATAAAGCTACGGTGAAAATGAAAACTTGTTTTTTTTTTTTTTTTTTTGCCAACTGCATGACATAACTGGTAAGAGAACTATAAATGTGAAAGCAGGAGAACGAAGAACCGAGCTATTCTGAAGATCTGGCCTACAGATAAAGAGTCCTGACTGGACCAGTGAAATGGTCACCCAACAGGTATTCCTCGTCCCAAGTATATCCACATCGCCTATCCACGATATATGCTGCTAGTAACTTGAAAGCATTCTTTTTCCAAAATATCAAAAACAGGGGCGCCTGGGTGGCTCAGTCGTTAAGCGTCTACCTCGGCTCAGGGCGTGATCCTGGAGTCCTGGGATCGAGCCCTGCATCAGGCTCCCTGCTTGTGTTCCCTCTCTCACTGGCTGTCTCTCTCTCTGTCAAATAAATAAATAAAAACTTTAAAAGAAGAAAATCAAAAACAAAACAAAACCAACAAACTCTTCCATTACTCCCTGTGGCTTACAACGTAATACTCAGACTCTTCAATATTCAGTGCTCTCTGAAATGGGGCTCCTTCTTCAAATATGCTTTAATAATTCGCTCAACTACTTTTTCAACCATTCGGCGTTTCCCTGCACCCACTGTGGGTGGCAGAGAAACACTCCTTGCTGTCACAAGCAGACTTTCTTGGATCTCTACACAGTCTTCTGTATTAGCCAACTGATTGCTCAACAGTTTCCTGTTATAGGGTTTTGCTCAAGCTCTTCATCTATAACATGCTGTATCTTCTTTCAGTTGAATGTTATCCATTCTTTTTTTTTTTTTTAAAGATTTTATTTATTTATTCGACAGGATAGAGACAGCCAGCAAGAGAGGGAACACAAGCAGGGGGAGTGGGAGAGGAAGAAGCAGGCTCCTAGCGGAGGAGCCTGATGTGGGGCTCGATCCCATAACACCGGGATCATGCCCTGAGCCGAAGGCAGACGCTTAACCGTTGTGCCACCCAGGCGCCCCAGAATGTTATCCATTCTTGAGGGCCAAACTCAAGCCCCACGTCTTCCCCAATTATAAAGCTGTGGGGTTAGACTAAATTCCATGTATTCTGTTATTCTTTTTGCATTTACATTTAATTCTTGCTGGTCAGCTTTCTGCTTTTCCTGTCACTTAGTGAATCTATATAGATTTATTTCTGTTAACCTTTCCCTTCTCAAACCAATTTCTCTATTCCATTCATCATTCTTATCTTCCTTCTTTGAACTTAATCTAATTTGTCTTAATTTCTTGACACTGGAGTTTCCAGAGTAAAATATTCCGGGAGGACTCATGTCAAAATCCTGTAGAGTATTATCTGTCTCTTTGTTTTAACTGAATTCGGCCATAAATACGCAGATTTCATTCTTACAGATTCTTATGCATACTTCTGTCTGAACATATTATGTAACAATTGACATCCAGGAGTGTATTTCACTAGATCGTGAGTTTTGAAAAGGCAGAGTGTTTGCAGTCACACATCTGAAATTATTTAAATTGAATGTTACATGTCTGTGGCAATTTCTGCAATAATATTTATTGTTATTACTTTTTGTAAGAAAACAAATATCTATATTAGAGTTTTCAAATACCTGAATATTAATATTAGAATGTTTAGACCATTATGGGGGTGCCTGGGTGGCACAGTTGGTTAGGCATATGACTTTTGTTTTTGGCTCAGGTCGTAATCTGAGGGTGGTGAGATCAAGCCCCACTTTGGGCTCTGCACTCAGTGTGGAATCTGCTTAAGACTCTCTCCTCTGCCCCTCCTCCCACTTGCTCTCTCTCTCTCTCTCTCAAGTAAATAAATCTTAAAAAAAAAAAAGAATGTTTAGGCCATTATGATTGCTTTGTTGGGTTAGCCCTCTCTGTCAATAAATTGATATTTATTGCCTCTCAATTCTAAATCTTTTTTTTTTTTTTTTTTTTTGGACTGGAGGAAAACCACAAGGCAAAGAAGAGGAAGCAGCTTCTTTTTCCAGGTTCCCATATGCTTTTCTTCTTGCTCATCTTGCACTGTTGTCAGCAGGATGTGGGAGAGCCAGTGATGCTCACTGGCACCCCAGCAGGAGGGTGCCTACCCATTATCCCTAGTCCACCAACACCCCAACAAACTTCTCTGCCATCCAGGAGGCTGCAGTCACACCCTCTCCTATGGGGGTGTGAATTTCATCCTCTGAGAGAGAGGCTCCTCATTTATTCCTTCCTTGGGTATTCTCCCTCAGCCACAGAGATAGTAGCTGTTCCCTACATTTTCCACTCTAATACTCTTTCGTAGTCTTTCTTTTACCCTTTTAAAGTAGTTAGCCATGTATTTTACTAGTTAATAATTCCTTATATTAAATTTTCTCTGTTAAAATGACTGGTGTGGTTTCCATCTTCTGTCTCCTGACTGGGCCTTGCTTGATACAACCCTGTTTAGGTATCCTTTTTTCTACATGTTGAGAATGATCAAATGTGATATACAGTCAAAGGGCACAGGTTGTCCATTTATAGACAAATGCTTTTCATAGCTTGTATAGTTGATAGTTTTATTATTATAATTTTTATCTTATTGGGTTACAATAATTTTTTAAAAGTTTTCCTTCAAGACTAAATATATCAACTGCACATATTCTTCATGGTAGAGTCTAGCTTATAAAAATGTTTGGGACTGATGTCAAAAGGGATAATAACAAGAGTAACAACGATGTTAATAGTTCTAACAATTAACATTTATTGAATGCTTAGCATTTATCACTAGTTTAACTGCTTTGCATATGTCAAATCATTTAATTGTCTTAAAAGTCCTATGAATTAGTGTTAATATTATCCCAGTTGTATAAATGAGAGAACCAAAGCAATGATATGATTAATTAGAGTCCAGAGTATAAACCACATTGTCTATGGCTTACCAGATATTGGTGTTAAGAAATATTAGGTATTTTTAGCAATTGCTACCACTACCAGAAGTAGAAGCCAGGAATGTGCTACCACTACCATAAAGCTAGTGAAATCTTAGTGGGCATTAACTAAAGTGCAGGGTCTTTCGAAAAGAAGATAATAATTCCACTGGACTCTCACTTTTGAGACATCCCTGGAAACAGTTTAGTGTATTTCAGTAAAGTTTCATAAGGATATTAACCAACTGGAATGCATACAAATGAAAGAAATTAGGATAGCAAGAAATCTCAAAAATTACTCTGTATGAAAAAGGTTGAATTAAATAAGGCTGTTTGGTCTAGAGAAGAAAGCCTTTGGGAAAGAAGGCAGCTAACTGTTTAAATATTTGAAAGGTTTTCTAGTGGAAAAGGCACTGAATTTATTCACTGTGGTTCCAGAAGGCAAAACAAGTCTTAAAGAGTAGTAATTACAAGGAACAATGTTACTGCTAACTATAACAAAGAAATAGAATAATGAGTTCCAAATATCTTGAGTGTCTAGTAGTTTTGGAAAGAAAATAGGATCATGAAAAGAGAAATACCATGACAAAACACTGTAAGATCTAGTATAACACAGAGTAACAGATACATGTGCTTCAAGAAGAGCCTGAAAATCATTTGTTAGGGATTTTGTAGAGAAGAGAATTGATGCATTACATAGTTCTGGGATATCTTCCAAGTTGAAATTTCATGATTTTATTGAATCAAATTACTTCGTTAAAATGTAACATTTAACTCTTCACCTACAGGTTTTGGGAACATGGTGACCTGAATCCGGCTCCTTTTCTGTTGAGCACCAGTTGTGATCTGTTGGACTCTCCTCAGTCAAACTGATGCAGAATTAAAGAAGAAATCAAAATTGGACTTTCATATTATCTAGAAAGAAATAAAAAGAATGCTTCTTCCAAAACCTATGGGACATAGTAGGAACTTAACTCAGAAAAGGTATGGTTTAAATGGGTTCATTGTTAAAGACGAAAGATGAAAGAGAAAAGAAATTAGCCTTAATCTTACTAGAAAAAGAGCAACACAATAGGCCAAAATAAACCAGAAAACTAATGTCAGGTTCAAGTCTGAAAATCTATTAGCATACTCTGGCACAAAAACAAAGGAAAGGAGAAAAAACATGATTTTTATCAGTAGGTACTGAAGAGGTATTTGATAAAATTAAGAGGCAATCCTTATAATATATTCTAAATAAAATAGTAAGAAGAGAACTATTTAAATAGATATGTGCCAAAAACAAGAAGGAATATTGAATGATTCTTCCACTCCTTATTGTCTTGGTTTGCACTCTGTCCGTTATTACCTTCATGTATAAACATGGCTGATTGTTGTAGTCTGTATTTTATCCTCACTGAATTGCCAGTTCTTATCCCCAAATGACACATTTGTAGAAGAGATCGTCTCCTTCATAACTATGATTCTTCAAAATTTTGTTTATAATATTCTCATCTCTAGATAAACTCTAGAAACATTGTCAAATTTTTCCCACACTGTCATTTTCCCCGTAATCTTTTTCAACAAATCATTTTGTCCCCTTCAAGAACTTTTCAGTTAAAGAACATGACTAAATAGTTGTTAAACATATTTTTATAAATTGAGTTGATTCCTAGGATGCTGGAGTCCAGAATCAAAACAAGGTTAGTAGCTACATGTATAAAATTCTGCCTGGGTTTGGTACGTGGTAAGACGTATTTTCTCTTGATGTCTTTCTGTTACCTTCACAAAAGAAAGATGACGTAGCTAAACACAGGATTCTTGTTACAATCTTTTCCCTCAAAAATATCTCTGTTATAGTCTTCCCAGTAGTACATATCAGAAAGAAAACTGAGTCCAACTTTCGTTTTCCTCTTAAAGTTATAGCTTTCTTTACATTTCAAACTGTAAAAATCTCATTTAAAAAATCAGTGAATTATATTTTTTCATTGTTGACTCTTTCATGATCTGTAAAATTGTTCTCTGTGGAGAACAGAGATTAAACTTATTTATAGATTATTTACAGATTAAACTCTATAAACTTTCATCCATTTCTTTTTCCTTGTTCTTGTTTTGCCACTTTCCTCTATTTTACTCAGGGGATATTTATCAAGGTTTTTCCTAAAATCACTTACTGGGTTTTTTCCCCAGTGTAGTATCAAATGTGCCATTTACTTCTTCGTCTGAGGCATCATATTGAATCTGGAGTTTTAAAGAATCAACTGCTATTTTCTAGATTAGTCTCTTCTTATTACAACCTATGGATATTTCTTAGAGGCACTTTCCTTCTGAACATTACTGAACTAAGTTAACAGACATTTTCTTTAATATTTTTCAGTTTCTAGAATTAAATCTTTTGTTTCTGTTTTTAAATTGAGATAAAATTGTCAAATAACATTGTATCAGTTTTAGGTGTACAGAACAATGATTTGATATTCTGCGAAATGATTACCAGAATAAGTTTAGTTAACATCTATCACCACACATAATTACAAAATTGTTTTTCTTTGTGATGAGAACTTTTAAAATCTACTCTCTTACTAACTTTTGAATATACAATACAGTATAATTAACTATAATCACTATGCTGTACATTACATCCCTGGGGTTTACTTATCTTATATCTGGATGTGTGTACCTTTCAATCACATATTCATTTTGAATAGAATTAAATCTTACTCAGAAGAGTGAGTTCTCTGTGAGCCCTCACAATATTGCTGGGCTTACTTGTAGTGAAGAATTTTTCATAAGCTTCCATGCTTTTTTTCTCATTAGTTCTTTTCTGTTTTAAGTCAATATTCAGTGTTTATGTTATTATGAATACATAAATATTATTTACAGTTGAGCAATATACTATGATTACATTTCTTTCTTGTACAAATTGTGGTTTATTTGCCTTTATAATGGCTTCATTTTTCCATGCTTACTAGAGATCTCCGTTGTCCTGCTATAACCCATACAAGTCCTTTCTCGGTCTGCTACAAAGAGACCACCCTGGTACTTCTCTTCACCAGCTACTTGGGGACTTTTTTCTTTCGTGTGTTAGACCCTTTCTTTTATTTGTTTATTTATTTGTTTGTTTGTTTGTTTATTCAATGATTTTGGTGAAACAAGCATCAGTAGATTTCTTAGAAAGGATTTGTTGTTAATCCTTAGATTTCTGAAAACACAGTTGATTCTGATTATTTGTGGATTCTGTATTTGTGAATTTGCTAAGATTACCTGTAACCCCCAAATCAATACTTGCAGCTCTTTCACGGTCACTCACAGACATGCACAGAGTGGCAAAAAATTTGAGTTGCTGAGGCAGCACATTCCCAACTGAGACTGAGGTGATGTGCTGGCTTCTTTGTTCGGATCTGACACTGCAAATAAGTATACTTTTCATGGTCTACTTAGTGCTGCTTTTTTTTTTTTTTTTTTTGCATTTCTGTGCTTTTCACTGGTGATTTTCCTGCTTTCAATGGCCCCTAAACAGATCCCTGAAGTGCTGCTTGGTGTTCCCAAGCACAAAAGGCTGTGATGTGCCTTAGGGAGAAAATACATGTGTTACATGAGCTTCCTTCAGGCAAGCACTGCAGTGCTGTTGGTCTTGAGTTCAATGTTAATGCATCAACAATATATATGAAATAAACTGTCTTTAAACAGAAAACAGACACTAAGAAAGCTTATGTATTAATTTGTTAACAGAAATGTTGTGACCAGAGGCTCATGGGAACCTAATCCTATATTTCCCTTAGGAGCAATGGTTCAGTATTTGCTAATGCAGTGGCTGCAGTGACCTGATAGAATAGAACTACCACAGAAATCCAAGAATGGAGTGGCTCTTTTCCTATCTTCATGCTTGCCTGATAATGTGTTTGGTAGGGCTGACAGTCTGCTTATATCACTTTCTCTCAGAATTCGGAGGGCATTATTGCATTGTCTGCAAATTCCTAATGTTGAGAAATTTGATGTCATTATGATTCAGAGTCTTTGTATGTAGCTTTTATTCCTCTACTTGAAGGTTGAAGGTCTTCTTCTTCTTCTTCTTCTCCTTCTTCTTCTTCTTCTTCTTCTTCTTCTTCTTCTTCTTCTTCTTCTTCTTCTTCTTCTTCAAGATTTTATGTATTTATTTGAGAGAGAAAGACAGAGGGAGGGAGTACATGGGCAGGGGGAGGGGCAAAGGGAGAGGGAGAAGCAGATTCCCGGCTGAGCAGGGAGCCAGTGGAGCTTGGTCCCAGGACCCCAGGATTATGACTTGAGCCGAAGGCAGATGCCTATAATCAGCCTAAGTGCGAATCATCTTTCGTTCACTGTGCTGAGCATTCTCCCACGCGAAACTTAAATGTTTTAGTTTTAGGACACTTTCTTTGATTACTTATTTGATATTGTCCTCTGTTTTCTCTTTGTGAAACAATTATTACTAGAGCTCTCGGAATAAGCCTCAAAGTATTTAAAATTTTTTCTTTACTATTTTCCATCTCTGTCTTTGTGCTCTTTTAAGTTTGTGTTCTAAGCTTTCATTGAATTTTTCATTTCTGTTAACAGCTTTTAATTTCTAAGAAATTTTTTTGTTTTCCATGTATTCCTTTTTAACAATACATTTTTATATAGATATAGTATCTTATCTCTAGGGATATTAATTACAGGTTTTTAAGAGGGTTTTAGGGTTTTTTGCTCATTTATTTAGTTTAGTTTTGTACTCTGTATATTTCCTCTACTGTGGAGTTCTGATTTTCTCTGGGTTTTTTTTCTTTCATGTTAGAGTATTTTCTCAAATATTTGGTGATCCTTTGCTGGTAGGTCATAATTCAGAGCATGGCACTAAAAACCTGACTGGAAGTAGTATGTGTGTGTGTGTGTGTGTGTGTGTGTGTATGCATGCGTGCACACATATGCAGGGCTTGTTGACTGGAGGGTCTCACTGGAGTGTGACGGGGGCAGGGTCTTAAGGGTTTACTGGGATCATAAAATGTCAGTATCTCCAGATCTTCTGGGATGGTCAGTTTTTTGAGATAATACACTGCTAAGTCTTAAAGAGAAATTTCATTCTGGTCTAATGTTGAAAATTAATGGCATTATAGGGTTGTCCTACTTTTTCCACAGGCCATTAAGATAGTGGCAGGATCTTTTCCCCAACTGTGAAGAGTTGGGTTGGTGTTAGGAATTAATGTGATTTCTGGCACTCAGCAAACTTTCACATATACCAACTTTCCTCCTCACAGTGGAATCTCTTGCAAAGCAGAGGGGGTAGCTGAAGACCAGACACGACGATATAAGCTCTTTTTTGAAGGCATGCTTTTTTTTTTTTTTAATGAAGAAACAGGAAGAGAGAACAGGGAGGAGAAGGGGGGAGGTAGAGATGGGGGAAGAAGTAAGAGAAGGAGCAGATTGGGAAGAAGGAGAGGAGGAGAGAAGAGAAGGAAAAGGAGGGGAGGGAGAGAAGGGAGAAAAGAACAGGGAGAGGGAAGGAGAGGAAAGAAGAGGCAGGAGAGGGGGAAAAGGGGTGAGTGGAACTGAAGGAAGCTTGAACACGAGGTTTTTCGGTCTCCTGTGATGTGGTTACTAGTTAATTTGCCAGTTCTGTCATTCAGTGTAACTTCTAAGATACCTCTGGTGTAGCCAAATGGTACTACTAGTTATCTCCACAATAGAAACTAAACCTGCCCAACTGTATCCCATCATGACTTTTCATTTATAACCTCTTTCAAGAATTATTAAGTAATGCCTCACATCACAAATATTTGCTTCTTTTTATTTTATCTGCTCTGTATTAGATACCAACTTCTTTGTTTTTTATCCTCTGCATGAGATGATTAGGTCCTTAAAGGCAAAGACCGACTCTTGTCTACAACTTCTCAATTACTGTAGTGATGGACCAGCTTTTTATTTAAAGAATTTCCCAGTCATCACAGACTGATAATTTCATAAAATACCAAATCATATACTTAGATGCTAAAGTGGCATAAGAATGCAATCAAAGTTTCTAAATGCTTTTTCTTCCTTTCTGTATTTCAGTCATTATCCTGGTAAAAAACAATTCACGGACTGGCACTGTTTTAGTGAATCCACTATGAGAAACACTGCTCTAGGACACCTTTGTACCTTGGTTTGCACCTAGCAATATGATTCAAGAAGAATTTTGTACTGAATAAATTAATTCTCATCCAAATATAATTAAATTGATATTCAGAAATAAAGATAAAGATCTTGGATCTTGATTAGAATGAAATGGCATCATAATATCCATTTCTTGTTTTTAACCCTTGGTTTGTACTTTGAAGGTTTAAATGTTAAGCAATTAGCAATGACCTCAAAAATAATGTGAATTGTAGAATTTTTTTCAATATATTCAACATTTAAGTCTAAATAATTTGGTGCCACCCTTCATCTGCCGTTGTCAAAAGGAATGTTTTACTTTACTAAATTCTCCACCCATGATAATTTGGTGTTGTGATCTTTGTAATACTGAAGGAAAGCTCAATATTCAATCACAGTAATGGCAAACTATTTCTGTCTAGTAGGCTGGTTTTCAAACAGCAGCTGACATTGTTATCACATAATATTTTGCACACACACTTAGAGTGCCCTTCAAATAATGAATTGATGCACTTAATGAAATTAGACAGCTGTTCATTGTACAAAGGGCAGCAACGCTATCAAATTTTTTCTCATGAGCGTCAAACTAAGAACTGGTAACTGAAGAAAATTAGGAATGAATGAATTGATTTATTGGGAAGTGCCCTAATCTTTGACTCGGTGGTCTGACGTGGGAATTTGGAGTACTCCACATGCCAAGGGCCTGCTGAAATTTACGTTAAAAATCAAAGGCCCATGCTTAAGGAACACATTTTAAAAATAACTTCTTTAGAGAGCCTAACTTCTTAAAAGGCTTTCAAGATTTTTAGTATCCAATTGGGCTATAACATATACTTCATCGAAATGCCACTTGCATGATATAATTTAACAAGATCTGGGAGAAATGTCTCATCAAGTGTTTCATCTTTTTTATGCTTTTTACTGAAGCTAAGAGGAAGTTATAGTCGAGGGCTGTCTACTGTTGAGTTAAACCAGAGGCACTGTTACGTTATTTTGAAGTTGAACGTGGCCTGCAGGTTCTAATGGTAAATGTTGAATGTGATCTAATTAAAATTTCACCAAAGAAATCATGGTTTCTAAAAACATGAAACATTTGGGGGCCGATTTTTTATTTTAATAACTACTTTAGTTGGTATGCCAAAATATAGCTCTTCAATGTATTTTTCCCCCTGATAAGCTCCTAAAGCATAAGGGATGCTTGGCTTTTGCTAATAATTGGTAGCTATCGATTATACTGTGATAACTGATTTGTTCTGCAGAGTTAAGTAGGGAATCTTTTAAATCAAAAGTATTCTGTACTTTGAAAATGTCATTAAAAGTGTTGAAAAGGTCACATTTTGAGATTGATGAAAAAAAGATCAGCCATTCTTGGCTGGATGAACAGAATTTAATTGGGAAGTGAGGCTTTAAAACTTTTGCCAGCAGTTTCATAATGCAAATCTGGGATTCACACTGCCTCTGGAAGCAATAAATAACTTTTTATGTACATGATTATTTTCCTGAATAATTAAATTTATCATGTGGATGTTCATGATGATTCGGATGAATAGGAAACTTTGAAGACAGCATGAAAGTGTGAATGAAATTGACAGCTCTTTAAGCAAAAACCCGAGGCTGGGCTCCATTCCATAATGACTACCCATATGCTGTGTGTCTTTGTGGAGATCACATCACATCTCTGTAACTTAGTTTTCCAGTAGTAAAATAATTATAATTCTGTATATGAGAATCAGTATAGATTCATTGAACAACAGAAAATAAAGGCTAATCAATACTTTGAATCCTTTAAGAAGGGCTAATACTGCCAAGAAATTATTTAGATAAGCAAGTGTAATTCCATTGGAAGGCCTATTTTAGGTATATTTAAAAATAGGAAAAATGTTTTTTTTTTTTAAAAAAGATTTATTTATTTATTTGAGAGATAGAGAGAGAGCAAGAGCAGGAGGGGTACAGGGAGAGGAGAGAGAGTCTCAAGCAGACTCTGTGTGAATGTGGAGCCCTGTGTGGGGCTTGATCTCTTGACCCTGAGATCACGACCTGAGCTGAAACCAAGAGTCCCATGCTTAACTGACTGAGGCACTCAGGTGCCCTGGAAAAAGAGTTTCTTATCTTCAAGTAAAGTTAAATAGTTTTCTGTCCTTGGAGATGGGTTGATTTTAACTGAGTGGAATCAAGCACTTTATTTATTTGGAACATTTATTTCTAGTGAGTGTTTTCAGGACAGATTTTAAAAGTATATGAAACTGAGATCTTCCTTCTAACTGAATCAACACTCTTCATGTAGTATTTCTGCATATGACATGTAAGTGATCAGAGCCACCATTTCCATTTTATTCATATGTACATCCAATACACCTCTTTTATTGGTTAGACTATATGCTTACCCTTTTCAGTGTAGCTTGACACCTTAAAAACTCATGTTCCTCAAAAACAGTGCTGGTACTTGTGTATTAAGGAGACAGTGGTACTTGTGTAAGTTAATATACCTGTCAGAACTTTGATTGTTTTAAATTTGATTCCATAACATCATATAAGATTAGTTCTCCTCAGAAGTGAGATTTTATGTATGACAACCTTAGTTATTTATTTTCTTATGTATGGGTGTTTGACGTCTACAAATTAGTTCGGCTAATTTAAAAGTGTATGATATGAAGTGATCATAAATCCTTTGTCGATTTTAAAGGACTTCTTATTAGACTTGCCTTTTTAGAATAATTAAGTGGTGAGGATTGCTATGACTAAAAGTTTAGAGGATACAGTAAGATTATTTAGTCAATATTATTTAAGTTATAATTTTAACAGCATTTTTATCTTAAATAGACATCTAACCTGTATGACATCAGATTTGTTATTGAGTTGAATGGATTTAATGGTTGAATCTCTCTCTTTCTCTCTCTCTCTCTCTATCAAATGATAAATGGACTTTTAAATACCTTAATTTATTATGATCAAAGATCTCATCCAAATTTTGGGGGGGGGGAGGTTGCCTGGGATATATAATAATACCAATTCTCAAAGTAAAACTGATACGAACTGTGACATTTGGCTTAATGTGACACTTTATTATATGAATGAATGAGACAGTAGTGGAAGTGCTGATAACACTCTTTTGAAATATCATCAGCCATAAAGTCCTGCACCACTGCTTTCTTTATAAGCAGAACTTAAATAAATCTATTTAATGATCCTATGTATTTTCTTCCCTCTAAGTAACACTATACTCCTGCCTGCTATAATCTGCAATTACTTTCTTTTCCCCGAGGAGAACATTTCACTGAAGAAATAAAAGTCGTTTCAGTCACCATGAGTCTCTCTGCTTCCTAAGACATTTTCAAATGGTAAGGACTGAGGAAGACTGTTTTTGATGACTCTACTCTATTTTATTATTGGAGAGTAATGAATTCTTCCTCCTTAAAAATGCGTTCTGGAACCTATGCATTCAAGACACCACTGTCAAAAAATATATATACATGATTGATGACCCAATTTATCGGTGATATTGTATATGCCATCACAGTGCAGTTTAAATGATTTTGACAAGTACAGAAGAGTGGCATTGACAGGTGCAGAAATAAATAATGGGTTTAAGCTTTCAAATGTTTTTACAGCATTTCCCTGAGTGGCAGGTTGATAAAT
Source organism: Ursus maritimus (assembly GCF_017311325.1). NCBI lineage: Eukaryota > Metazoa > Chordata > Mammalia > Carnivora > Ursidae > Ursus > Ursus maritimus. The sequence goes on along the minus strand of NW_024427107.1, from coordinate 32,408,040 downwards.
TAAAATTACAGTTGTAGCATCAGGCCTGAGAGCACAACTGCTTTAGATTACAAAAATAGCGCCGTGGAAACTTTGTGTACTCTCCGGAGAAGCAGCCTGGAGGGCCTTGGGAAAAAATGAAACAAGTGCTGTTGCTAAAGGAATCATTAATTTTGTGGTAGCACTGTCTCAGTCTAAACAAATAAAAAAATAGATTTTTAGAAGAGGAAAATTGGCTTTATCCCCTTATCCCTTTTTCCCTGGAGACTCACAGAAAATTGAAACCATACCATCAAAAGATAGGCATTGAGCTGGCCATTAGTGGCTTCAGGATGTCAGATGGGCATATTTAAGAGCTTAGGGACAGTTTCTTGTTAACCTTCCCTTAGTTTTGATGCTACAGCTGGATTTCAGGTTGTCATACTCTCACCCTGATCCCACAAAGTCCAGCTGAGGAATCTGTAACACATCACTCCATCACTCACTGATTCTAATATTCTCAAAAAAAAAATGTTATTTTCATCAGGCATTTCCTTCCCATTATTTTTTTTCTTTACAGATCTTAGTAAATGAAAATTGCAAATATTTAAGGTGCACAACATGACTTTTTGACATATGTACACACTGAAACGACTGCCTTCATGAAAGCTAGTGAACATATTCCTCACCTCACGCGGTTACCTTTTCTGGTGATGAGAACGCTTAAGATCTACTTTTTAAAGCAAATTCAAGTATACATTATAGTATTAATAATTACAGTCATCACATTCTGATTCCCAGAACGTACTCATTCTACGTAACTGAAACTCTGCCTCCCTCATCCTCCCAGTCCCCGGCAGCCACCATTCTACTCCCTGTTTCTGAGTTCAGCTACTTTAGCTTCCAGTCATAAGTGAGATCATGCAGCATTTGTCTTTCAATGTCCGGCATCTGACTTATTTCACTTAGCGTCATGTCCTTCAGGTTCCTCCTTGCTGTCACAAATGGCAGGATTTCCTTCTTTTTAAAGGCTGAACAATATTCTATAATATGGTACTAAATAATATTTCATATATATAATAGTTTCTCTATCCATTCATCTGTTAATGGGCATTTAGGTTGTCTTGGCTATGGTAAATCATGAGACTACGAACATGGGGACACAGGTATCTTTTCAAGTTAGCAGTTTCATTTCATTTGGATAAATACTCAAGTGGAATTGCTGAATTATATGGTAGCTCTATTTTTAGTTTTTGGAGGAACTGCCACACTGTTTTCTGTAGTAGCTGCACCAATTTGCATTCTCCCCAACGGTGCACAAGGGTTCCCCTTCCTCTACATCATCACCAGCATTTATTAGCTTTGATCTTTTTGATGATAGCCGTTGTAACAGGTGTGAGGTGATTTCATTCTGCTCAAGTCATGAGTCTTTTCAAGTCATGCCTGAACTATCGCAGCAGCTTTCTACATGGCTCTACCATGACCTCACTTTGGATAACATCACTCTCCGGTTAAAAATGAAAAAGACAAGCAAACATACAACATCCAATGACTCCACTGAATCCATAGAATGAAAAGAAAGCTCATTTTCTTCCCTCTCTCAATCTTGTACTGAATTCTTAACCTCACCTTGAGGATTAACTCAGGTCCTACTTTTTGTCTAGAAAAATTTCTTGACAATGTGGCCATTTTCTTCAACTTCCCAGTTCTTTTTTTTTTTTTAAGATTTTTATTTATTTATTCGACAGAGGTAGAGACAGCCAGCGAGAGAGGGAACACAAGCAGGGGGAATGGGAGAGGAAGAAGCAGGCTCATAGCGGAGGAGCCTGATGTGGGGCTCGATCCCATAACGCCGGGACCACGCCCTGAGCCGAAGGCAGACGCTTAACTGTTGTGCCACCCAGGAGCCCCTCAACTTCCCAGTTCTTAAATTAAGCTAAACTTTTAATTCCTAAATGACTTTACAGCAGTCATATAATTCTGTTTTATGTTTTGATGCTCTACTGAAACCATCCATAAATTGGTATTGCTTTCCCTTTTTCATGCTCCTATTATTAAAGTTTTTAATATTGTGTGTGATATTTCTATAAATCTAAGTACCTTCTGGAACTATCTTCCTGTCTTAATGCTATTTTATTTTTTCTTGTCAACTGCATTACCAGGAATTGGATATTCAGTTGAATTCTGGGAATAGAGTTCAAAAGAGAGTGAAATCAGCACAGGAATGAAGTTCATTCCTTTAGGAAAAAAACTATTCATATAACTTAATTGTTGCACAGGATATTGATAGTAATTGGTATTTGTTTCCTGTTTACTAGGTGTCAGACACTGTTCTAAGCACTTTGCAATATTATCTCGTTCAAAACAGCCCTAAGAGTAAGTTATTACCTAAGGTGAGGAGATGAGGCTGGAGAGTTAAATTGCCAAAGGCACCTAGCTAGGAAGTAACAGAAGGGAATTCAAACCAAGGAAATCAAATTATAGAATTTAAACTCTTTGGGGCACCTGGGTGGCTCAGTCAGTTAGGCCACTGACTTCAGCCCGGGTCATGATATCAAAGTCCTGCATCGTCAGACTCCCTGCTCAGCAGGGAGCCTGCTTCTCCCTTTGCCAACCCCCCACACTTGTGCTCTCTCTCTCTCAAATAAATAAACAAAATCTTAAAAAAAAAAAAGGAATTTAAGCTCTTAAAACAGGTAGTTAACAGTATAACAATGTATAGCACCTGTTAGTAAATACAAAGACTCCTAAAAGACCTGGGTGAAAGTAAAAGAGTGTAAATATTGGACCAAATAAGAGTGTCAAGATTTTAATAATGTCTTCATAATAACAGCAGAAGTATATTGAATGAAGATTCAAATTCAGTTTCAAGACTGGAAATAAAAGGGGAAAACATCCCCCAAGCAAAATTATTTTAAAAAATATAGCTACCAGCAGTTATATGAGGATCAATTGTAGATGTAAGGTGAGCTTTGCTGTCCTGGCAGTGTTCACTCCCTCTTGTTAGGACTTAGTAGAATGGGTCCACCACATCTCAGGAGATCCAGGAGATCCAGGCTTGACTGGGCCACGATTAGCTCACTCACTGAGCCTCGATGGATATAAATATAGTAATTTTGCTATTTTTATCTTTGATGTGTTTTGAATGTCTCTCAGACAAGCTCGAGAAATACTAATTCTGAGCTTTATCAATATTATTTTAAAATTATTCTGAGTTATTTATTTATTTTTAAAGATTTATTTATTTATTTTGGGAGGAGGGGCAGAGGGAGAAAGAGAGAGAAAATCTCAAGCAGACATCCCACTGAACATGGAGCCCAACTCAGGTTTCAATACTCACCCCACCCCACCCCTACCCTGAGATCATGATCTGAGCTGAAATCGAGAGAGTCAGATGCTTAACTGACTAAGCTACCCAAGCACCCTTGAGTTATTTAAATTAACCTAATACAGTGAAAAAGTCTGAATTTTTTTTACCTGTCTAATAAATAATCCTCATAATAAAGCTACCCATGCAAAAATTCATCAGCTGAAATACTGGTATGAACCAAAATTTCAATTCCAAAATACAACTGATTCATATTAAAAGTCTTCTTTTAAAAGGTCAACTTCATGCTGAAGAGGTAAGAAGAAATAATTCATATGGAAAATTTCATTTAGTGCCTTGAGTGTATTTTTAAAGTGGCTCAGTGTCTGCAAAGCGTCAACAGTCACTTGTACTTGAAGAGAACTCATGCGTCGTCTTGACATGCCCTTTTATACTGTGAATCTTAAACGTCAAACGAACAGGAGCTTCCTTCCCCTCATCTGTATTTTTCATTAAAAAGCTGTAAACGCTTTATCAAGGCAAGACTGGTTTTAAACTAAGATCTATATCTTAGAATCTTCATTGAGAGGATCACTTAGTTCTTGTTCACGTTCCTAAATGCAAACTTGATGTCTGTTTTCTCCCAGCTTATTTCCAAAATCAGAATCTATCTGATGCCACAGAAAGGAAGACATTTGTCAGAAGAGTTTTCTTAATTGCTCTAAAATGGAACGTATGGAGGGCGAGTAGAATATCACAGGCTTAGTATTCTTGTAACACTCAAGCCTAAGCTCCACACTAAAAAACAATTTTGCTTAACTGATGTGTTTCACTGTTGGGTGAGCGAGATGGGAAAGAATTTTAACTTTTTAAAAAGATTTTATTTTATTTATTTATTTGACAGAGAGATAGAGCACAAGCAGAGGGAGCGGGAGAGGGAGAAACAGCCTCCCTGCCTAGCAGGGAACCTGATGAGGGGGCTTGATCCCCGGACCCTGGGATTATGACTTGAGTCAAAGGCAGATGCTTAACTGACTGAGCCACTCAGGCGCCCCAAGAATTTTAATTTTTAAATCGATTATTTAAATTTATTTTACGTATAGTACACATATTTTTGTATCATATATTTATGATAAATGTAATATGTGTAATGCATATATTATATACACATAATATTGATAATATAAAACATAAAACATTTTAATCAACATTTAATAAAATTATTTATTAAATATTAAAATTATATTATTTAATAATTCAAAATTTAATAAATTTCCAGCCTCAGGTCTGGGACGACATCAGAATGAGTTTTGATGCACCTGAGAATAGGTAGTGTGCCCCTTGTGCACCACAGAACCTTCCATGGCATACTATCTGGTCTCTTTACATGTATCCTGGTCTCTGATGGGTGAACTCCAAGACAGTTCTAGATCAATGTGTCAACCTCCACCATATGTATCCCAAACAGGGAAAGACTGTGGGAAGTTATGTTTCAAAGATTTTCTGAGAAAATTCCAGGGACTGTAGATGTCTGTAAGGACAATCTATGTATGTCTGGAGGAGAAGGAGATGGGAGAATGCAACTGTGATGTAGACAGTGGTTTCCAGGCTTGGCTCGACAGCCTGGGAAAACACTGCATTTATTGGCCTACTCTGGGTAAACAGACTCAGACTCTGTGATGAGCCTTCCTGCCTCACTCTAGGCTAATTTTTTTCCTAATGACCTTATTTTATTAATCATTTACTGATGCATGTGAAAGAAAGCTCCCCTCATATCAATCTTTAGTTGAAGGTCTGAGATCTGAGATTTCACTTAACTTCCTTTCACAATTCTGTAACCTTTTTCCATAAGCAAATATTTCCTGTATTATAACTTTCTTTGACAAATTTTCCCATTGCTATATTCAGATTGAATTTATGTTGTGACATTTAAAAATTTTATTTCATAATTACTATAGCACATTTATGAAAGGAAGAATTTTGCTCGCTAATTTATATAAAGAAGAGATGCACATTTTAAAAGTATCAATATTTCTTTCCAGTTAAAAATTTAAATGACAATCATTAGATTTCATCATAAAAATTCAAACCAATTATCTGTACTTATCTTGTTTGATAGCTTATTCCATTCACAATTTTTGTTTTTTTCTCTCCATTATAAAAACATCTTTTGGTTTCCACATGTAACTCAAAGAATGCCCTGTTAAAGTGGAGTTTTATTCTCTGAACTACTTCAGAGCTCTCGGATTGACTCTTTGGAGCATTATAAATGAGCATACCTTCCACATCTGTAATAAAAGCTAATACTTATGAACAATTATGTGCCGAAAACAGTGCTAAGTACTTGATCTAAATTATCTTATTTAATCTCCGCATCACAAATAAGAACTCAAAGCTTGGGGGGTTCAAGTAATCGCCTAAACCAATACACATAGCTTGTAAGTGTCAGAGGCTACCAAGGCAAAAGCAACTTCTAGAGGTACATATTAACGAGTGCTTTCAGACCCTGGTGGGCAGTAGACTGAAGTATGCAATATTTAGCACTGATCTATTCATTAATATGCTTTTTATTCATAGAATTAAAATTAATGTGAGGTGTGCAAGGTCCTACAAAAACTTGATGCTATGGACTTACAGGTCAACTCATACCAAAGACCATATACCATGCATTAATTCCTTTTGGTAAGTGACAGAATCAAAAGCCACAAATCTGAATAATGGTCCTCTATTAGACTGCCTTTGCCTGGTAGTCTCATATGTGTCCACTATGTTCACAATCATCCTATCCTCTTTACTAACAAGGTCAGGAGAAAGACTCATCCAAACTTTAGACAATTTTATTTAAAATACTTTTCTTGGAAAAAAAATGGAGAAGTTCAGCTCCATATTAAAGTATCCAGTCCACAGAACCATTTGGGTTACATGTTTCACCCCACTTTACTTTTAAGACTCACCTAAGGAACAGCAGTATCTTTCTACTGCCATGCCAGCTCTCCCATGTTGGGTACTTGCTGAGTTATATGGTGAGTTATATGTCATTCTTTTTTGGAAACTTTTTTTTCGTGGCTCTAATACGGAGTTTTAAACTCCTGATATGTTTAAAACAAAGATTACTTAGAGTCTGCCCTTGTAAAATAGAGGTATGAAGTAAAAAATGAATTCCATCTCAAAAAAGCTGGGAGAACAGGAAATGCTGTAGAGAAACTGCAGTAAGTGAGGCATGAAGAGAAGCTATTTCAGCCCTCTTGACTTGAGGGCAGGACACATATGCATTCAAAATAAAAGATTTCTTCAGGCTTAAAGATTTTTAACAATAGGAGCTGATGATCAATGAAGGAAAGAAGCCTGCTCTAACGATTTTTTTGGACCAGATCAACTTGACCTTTCATTTTTTTTCCATAAAATCCTCCAATAAATGCATCTACTCCATTTTTTCTCTCCCAGCATCCCTAACAATTATTTTGATTCTCATGATTCAACTGGCTTTCTCAAATGCTTTTATGAGGAGTCGAAAGGGGAAAGGAAACCATGTTGCTCAGGGAGTGACAGAAATATTCAGAGACTGTGAATAAAGTAATAAAAGAAAACGAATGTGATCATTAAAAAATCTACCCCATCCCATGTGTCTGGTCATTAGCATGAGTATAATGGCTGCCTGTACGTGATTTTTTCCCCCATCAACTATGGCATGACTGCCTTTAAGCTATCATATCTTCCGGCATTTTTGATATTTTACGACATCAGCCATAATGCTGAGCATGCAAAAGTCCCCTAATGAGACGTTTTAATATATTAGTCAAAGGATTATTTGGTAAATCAAATAACAACTTTGCTGATTCTTAATTAGCAAAATGCTTGAAAACAGTACATGTGTATTCTTGTCAACAATGTATTATTATTAGAACATGTATTGGGACTTGGAGTGTTGGTTTTACTTGATCTGTTTCATGGCTCCTCAGCTTTGCATTCAGAGAAGGAGTGGAGTGGAGAAATAAAAGTGAAATGGGAGAAAAGGAGAAAAGAGAGATACAGATTTTGAAGGGAGGAAAAAAGGGAGAAGAAACATTAGGATAAATTAAGAGAAAATAGTAAAAAAATGAGTAGACAGACTAGATATAGTGAAGCTGCGGTTCAGAGGAATTTTTAAGACCAATCTGAGCATTATCTTTACATGATAAGAATATTGAATATTACTGTATACCTCGTTTGATTTTTTAGAGGATACAGGCTTTCATATGCATTCATTTGCTGAATTTCCAGGGTCATAAAATAGCTTTGTGAACATTTTGGTTAAGTCTTTATAAAACGTAGACAGCAATGTTCCTGGGGATGTGACGCATCCAATGATAGGGGATGACTCTGTATATGGAATTATATGACGATAATACCATCCCAGAAGACCTGGTTAAAAATCGATGAAAGAACTGAGATTTAAAATATTTAGACATATACTCACCCAACAGACAGGAAAGGCTCCTTTGACTCAAGTCTATGAAAAAATATGAAAAATTGATTTTAATATAACAATTTGCTATACACTTAAAAATTGCTTTTATAGGAATCTGACAAAATTATTATACTTGTTTGGAAGAAAATGTATACTTTAGCACTAATAAAAAGCTGTGAATAATACATGAAGATCTAATCTGGACTGATTCAAATTCTGGCTGGACTTGATGCAGAAGCTAATGAGAGAGACTTGGAATGGGAAAGTAGCATTTAAATGATACATTAAAATAATAATACTGTTAATCTAATTCTGATTTGCACTCTCTATATCCTCCTTTTTTTTTACAGTAATTTGTAGAAATTTTGATATATCTGTTTGTAGTTGTTGTAGTAGTAAAGAAGTTTATAATGTATTTAGTTACATATTGGCTGAGTAATTTATTTCCAGTAAATATTCTGTAACGAAGAGAGAAGCAGCATGACATTCATCGTCATGTACCAACAGCAGCGCATCTGGGGGTGTGTCTGGGAGGGAGTTAGGTCATAGTTTAGGATCTTAATGCTTCCTTTTAATGTCTCCTAAGAACCAGGTATTTTTTTGTACCTCCTAATATATTAAAGAAGAATTCTAATTCTGAAGCCTCTGATTAGTTGTGGCATCTTGAGCAAGCAACTTAAAAAACTTTCTGGGAATTACATTTCTCATTGTAAAATAGGCTAGGAGTGCTTCCAGTTAATTTTCTTATTTCATAAATCAATTTCTTTGCAAAAAGCAAATCAGTCAGGAAACTTTCCACTTTAAATATTTCCTAATTAAGAATTAAGGAGACCAGTGGGTAGGTGTATATTGGCCACTTCATTTTTATATAAGTCTCAACATATGATTATGGGTTAAACGTAAGCAAATATTAAAGACATTTTTATCTGAATCCTGGTGTTTTAAGATGATGTAATGAGCACTGGGTGTTCTATGCAACTGATGAATTCTACCTCTGAAACTAATAAAAAAAAAAGCTCAGAGTTTGGAGATGTACATTTATGCAGTCTTTTTCTTTTCTGAATTCTGATTTTATTTGCACCTCCCTGTAAATTCTTTGCCATACTGTGTATTTGTTGTCCATATATATTTATAATATGAATAAGCAAACAGAACTAAGGGGGAAAAAATTAAAGATAAATATTGAAATATATTTGGATATGCTTGTTTTATAAGACATGACCAATGTTAACGATCAAAAGAAGTGACCTTGAAGAAATGAGGGGGATTCTATACAATGTGATGCAGGGGACTGGTGACCTATTTGGATCATCAACATCTTGACAATATCACTTCTCCCTTACTTTCCACTCAGCAACACTTAATAAACCGTTTCCTGCTGCCTACAGTGTCCCCCTAGCCTCTCACTGCTGCCTGTTTCTTAGTGGCATCGACTAATCCAGTAAAAGAAACACTGAATATCTTGACTCTTCTCTCTTTTTCATCTTCCAGAAGTATCTCAATTAGCAATGTCTTGTCAATTTCTCCTTTATGTGACATCTCCCTCTTCACTCTATTCCCAGGCTAATTCTCATTACTTACCCCAGCCTAGCCGGTCTCTCCAAATGTAAATTCTTTGTTCACAGTTGCTCCAACTTCACATGGTTTCACACTACATCTTCCTTCAATGCCCCCACTCGCATCATTTGTTTAAGGACTGCATACTGCTGCTTTCACTCAAGGTATCATAAACAGCAAGAATAAAAGGAACACCCACCATCTTGCCTTCCCCTGTGCAATTACTAAAATACTGAGTTCCAAATGTATTTGGAGTAGTACTTATTGATTTTCCTTTTCTTTTTTTTCTGAAGGCTTCAGACAAGCTGTTGTTGGATTGGAGCATATAGGGATATACGTTGCCCCACTGACACCAGTGGTTAATATGGTTAGTCCCACTACCTAGTTAATTATCTCCTTCTGCTTCTACCACTTCACTCCCTTCAACTATTTCCTCCCAAATGTTCAACAGAAGAATTCAGGGGAAGATTAAAAATTTTCAAAATTATACCGGATTGAGATTCTGACTGACGTTCTATAAGCCAGGTGTTGGCAAACCCTGCTCTACAGGCCAATTCTTGCTCACCGCCTGATTTTATATAACCCACAAACGAAGAACTGCTTTTACATTTTGTTTTTTATTTGAATATAGTTGACACATAATGTTACATTAGTTTCAGATGTACAACATAGTGATTGACTGAACATCTCTATGGTTATGCTATGCTCACAAGTGGCCATTTTTAAACGGTTGAAAAATATCACAGAAGAATAATGTTTTGTGACACGTGAAAATGATATGAAATTCAAATTTCAGAGTCCATAAATGAAGTTTACTGGGACACAGTCATGCTTATTCATGTACATATTGTTTCACGCTGCTTTTGTGCTATGGCAGTGAGATGAGCAGTTGTAACAGGGACCATATGTCCACAATTTGGAAATATTTACTATATGGCCTTTACAAAAAACTATGCCAATGCATGTCCTATGATGATATGGTTGGAAGGAACTGGAAACAACCTTTCAAAATAGGCACTCTTAATTTGAATACACATCAAGATACTGTTTCAGAACTAGAAGTTCAGAATAATTTGAATTCCTCACTGCATCACCAATTCTCTGTACCTACTACAGACAGGTCAACTCCCCTACAATGATCTTTTCACGTCACCATCTTTCTCGACAATTTTGATACCATAGGATGATGCCCAAACTTTTTGGTGTGTTACTTGAAAGCTTGTCACAAACATGCCTCATGCTAGCTTTCCTTGTTGCTCTTTATCACTTCTCTTACCAACCACGTTATTCCAGGAACTTTGTCTATTTATCACCTAAACAAATCTCCTTTGCTTTGGTGTCTCGACGCATTCTATTTCTATACCAAAATACTATTTTTTCTTCCTTTCCCTATGCATGATCTACTTATCTTATGAGTTTATTTAACTCCTTCACAATGCTAATCCTGACACCTTCATTTTACAGGCACAGTTCTGTCATTAAGCTTCTATTACTTATTATCTCCATTATGATGACATTCTCAGGACAATAGTCCTGGGTTAAATGGCTAGCTTCAAGTTTTAAGACTGGTAAGAATGTTAAACTTGCAAGTCTGCTTAGACAAGAAGCTCCTGGAAGTTCTGTGTTATATCTTCTAATGGCCGGGGGGAGGTGCTGGCTGATACTCTATCAGCCGAACAGAAAAGAAAGATCCTTGTCCATTAGTCATCCTAAGCCACTGAAGATGAGCCCTAGGTACCTGTACCCCAAACATTTTCAATGGTGACACAGAGCAGAAAATCTGTGAGGAGCCACCATCAGGCAATCCTATCTCATGTCTCATCTTCAAAATGATGACACATGGTAGAGGGAGGTGATAACTGGCCCACATTGAACGATGCTCTGTCATGTAACCAACCATGTCCAGTCATGGATTCATTACATAGACTTAACTTCCCTCGCCTTGAGTTGATTCAGAGATTTTTACATTTTTTTTCATTAATTATGTAGCCAACATCATAGCCAACTCAAGAGGCTGTTATGAAGAATATGAGAATATGTACTGAGAGCAAATAACACAGTTCTTGGTATAGAGTAGACTGTGACAGTTAAGACTATGCCAAAGAGAGGTTGTTAGTTCTAAGGGCAGAAACTACCTGAATACATGAAAAGCTCACTTTTGCAATTTTAGTCCTGAAAAGTGAAAAAAGTGCAAAAGAAGAAAACTACCAGGAGAAACATCCCTTTGGAGAAAATTGTTTATCAATGTAGTCCTTAGAAACAGATGATTACATTGTGATATGCCTAGAGAGAACTTTTTCTGAGTTTTTTTTTTTTAACAAGGTAATTGTTTTGTGAAAAAAAGGATTGATTTTATCATTCCTGAGATTTACTTTTAACATGAACTGGGTAGAGAATTTAATAATACTTCATTCAGGATCCGCTAGAATGAGGAGTAGAATAAGATAAACAAACCATAGCCTTCAGAAAAATAGGCACAGTAAAGAACTAAGATAGAATGTAAAATGAAGATCAAGATTTGGAGCTAATGGATTTATAATGTTTTGTATTTAACAACAAAAATCTAAGCTGTATTTACTAAAGACCAGGCATTATTAAAAGGGCTTTATAAACACTGATTTATTCAAGCATCATAATATCCTCTGAGATAGATCTCATTTTACAGATGAGGAAACTGATACCCCAAAAATGCCAAGTGTCTTGCCTAAGGTCACATAGCTATAAGTGGCTGAGCTAGAATGTGAATTTCGGCATGCTGTCTCTAAAGTCCATGTGCTCATGTCTTGCCTTGTATATCGCCTTTCATCACTTTATTTTGGTTTGTTTCTGTGTGCCTTATGGCACTGTCACATTTCCTTTCTTTATTGAGAAATCTAATCTGGTCTCGCATGTGGTCCACATGCTGGATAATCCCAAACTTTTGTCTTTAGTATCACTCTATATATGAAGTGTGGCTGTATCTATCCAACCATATATCTCCAGTTGTAGGTGCCTTCAACTTAACATGTCCCAAACTAAATTCATTGTCTGCCTCCCTCATTCTGTTCTTCATTATCCCTAACTCAATGGCCCAATCAGCCATTCAGGTGACCAAACTAGAAAGATCATAATATCTCTCTGCGACTTCTTTCCAATGACACTCACTTTCAGTAGATCCTCCTAGTTCTGTTGTTTTCTATTGTCAAAAGTCCTTTTAGTTCTTTACTTACTTCTCAATTCTTATTATTACAATTCAAGTGATCATCAACCTGCTATTAGAATAATCTCTTTAATGACCTTCCTTCCTTAATATTTCTTTGAAATAGCCATGTCTACTAGCAGACTCTTCTTTCTAAAATAGCTATCATACAAATATGATCCTGTAATTCCCCTCATTACACATCTCCAAGTGCTTCTAGGAAGTATTTTTTTCATAAAGTACCATAAGTTGGTTAGGAGAGCTTCATAACATTTCATCATAACATACGTAACATTCCCAGGGTATTTTCCAAGTTCCCTATTAAGACTGTATACTCCTTGAAGGTCGGAACCCACTTTACTTCAAGTACCTAGAATCGTGTTTACCTCATTAGGAGGTTGTCAGTAATGATCCTGTCAAATGACCTTCCCCCGTGCCTCACTCCCCTACCCCACTTCCATTATTTATTTATGGAGTAGAGTCTAAACCCTTTAATGTAACTAAAAGTTCATTCACAATCTTGTTCTAGCACCTTCCCAGCCCTTGTCTTCTACCACTTCAGCCTACAAATTCTATGCTCCAGCCAAGCTGAGCCAACTGCTCACCGTCAGGGTGGCATTCTGCTTTCTCACTCCCGGTGTTTGGGCATATACTGTGTTTTTGCAGAAATGACTTTACCTTGTTTTTATCAAACTAGTGGGTTTTTTTAAAAAAAGATTTTATTTATTTATTTGACAGAGATAGAGACAGCCAGCGAGAGAGGGAACACAAGCAGGGGGAGTGGGAGAGGAAGAAGCAGGCTCCCAGTGGAGGAGCCTGATGTGGGGCTCGATCCCATAACGCCGGGATCACGCCCTGAGCCGAAGGCAGATGCTTAACCGCTGTGTCACCCAGGTGCCCCCAAACTAGTGGGTTTTTTTTATGACTCGAAGGTGACTTACAAGTATGTTCCCCTATGGTATTTATATGATTTTGCAGTGATAATTGCAGCAACACCATTTACGACCATTGGATCTATTCTCTTTAGCAATGACAACCTAAGCCTGACCTACATTTAAGATGGATGTTCCAAAGGGCTTAAGGATAAAGATTCTGGAGTCAGAGAGCATGATTCCAGTTCTGACTGTAACATCTTCTGTCTGTGTGGCCTTGAAAAAGTAAGGCATTTTTCTTTGTGCCTCAATTATCTCATCTGCAAAATGGGGTAATAATAGATCTAACTCTTAGGGCTGTTGTGAGAATTGGATAAGTAAATAACTATAGAGAACTTAATAAATTAGGTAAGTAACTAAATGGATAAATACTTAATAGATTTCTGCCTTCATTGTTATTATTTTTTATCCATGAGTGCTCTGATTGTTCCTGAATTCATGGCCAGTTAACAGATAAAGGGAGTCCAGGCTGGGGAACAGGTTGGTGTAGCTGTTCTGTAACAATGAACCATGTGAGGCTATGTTGGTGAAGGAATGCAACAGATGGAAATGTATGCCTGGAACTCAGACAAGATGTTGGGGCTGGAAATACAGATTTAGGAGTCATGACATCTAAGCAGAGTTAGTATGTGCCATCAAAGGAGACAATGGGGGCCCCCAGAGAGAGAATGTGTAGAATAGGAAGAAAAAGATCAAGGCTTATATATAAGATATATCAAGATATATCTAGGCTTAACTAACAGGCCTCTAGGTGTGTAGATGCAAGATTCAGAAAGGGACATGATGGTGGTCCATGTCATTGTGAGTTAACGTTTAGCTAACCAATTGCCTATTATTTATGGAATAATTTGACAAGTTATTTTACAAATAGCTTAATAGCTTTTTTTGAATTATAGGAATCTTATTTTGATATTTAAAATTTAGTCTGCATTTCATCATTAATCATTTGTAATCTAAACATATCCACATGACATTTTCATCATTCCAAGGCCTTCTGATTTAAACAGGGTCTTTTTTTCAAGGTAAATGATTAAATGTGAGCAAAAGATGAGGATTTTGATCAGAGCTAAGCACTTGTAAAGTGATTCTTAGATAACTTCCTTTACTGAACATTTTACATACTAAAATATAACACGATTCTCTCAGTATTCTTAAAAATTCAACTATTGCCAGAAAACTAAAAAGCAAATAAAAGTCTTCCTTATGCAATAGGGGCAGGCTATTCATTGGTAATTGCAGGTGAATCCTCTGACATTCAGTAAAAATCAGAATCTGTCTGCAGTACTTACCTTGGCTATTCTCCTCTTCTCACTTAAAGAGAAAAAAGAAGCAAAAGCAACCAGAGATTACTGTGCTGGCCCACCAGGGCCTCGATGCCTAGAAGCTCTTGCCCGGAAAGCAAGAGGCTTGTTAGGAAGAGCACACGATGTTGGTGCACGGCACCGGAGGAAGCACTGGCCTGCACAGGCACCAACCTCCTTGCCTCCATCTGCCCAAGGAAGTCTGAGTACGACTCATCAGTTAGCGTCTTTGGTTGAACAAGAGCTCAAGATATTTTTGGCACTCACAGTGCATCGACCATAGTCCTTTCCCAGGTGTGGCTCCTACAAGGGTGTAGTGTTATTACAGATACACAAGGATTACCCCAAGTATAGCCTTTTATGGTGTCCTGTCAACCACATGGAGAAATTTGTGGCAAAGCAGGGCTCTGGATGAGACTGTGATGGGACAGTCTGAGATGGCTAAGAGTGGAAGCAATCATTTCCTTAAAAGCTTGTAAGCTCTTAAGCTGAGAGGTCAAATAGGTCTTCATTTTTGTGTCAGTTCTGACTAATCGATGGTGGCTGCTGGGAAGAAAGTGTTGATAAGAATTCTAAAACCTATTCAGGCCTCAGGGTGTAAGATGGTTGTAATTAACCTATGTCTGCCACAGAAATATAAAAGAAAAGGAGAAGAATGTTGTACAAATATGTATTTACCAACTCTGTGCTAATAGCAGCTACAGAAATTTGCTCAAAGATATGAAAGGAATAAAGAGGTACAAAGTCTGCAGCAGAACCCAGACTTCCAGACATATAGTCCACATGGCAATGTGTGCAAATAATCATGTACACGTAATGCCTTATATATGATAATAGCCAGGACTTTTAATTTTTCATGCTATTTTAAGCATTTAAACACATTTAATCTTCATAAGTTCCCTGTGAAGTTGTTACAATTATTTTCTCTATTTTATACATAGCAAATTGAGGCAGAGAGGGATTGAGTAACTTCCCCAAGATCTTAAAAAGCTAAAGAAGTCATACAGCAGGATGACAATTCAGGCAGTCCGATGAAGACGTTATAGTATATTTGTATCACTTTCTAGCGTATCATTCGTTGGCCATTAGAAGAGCGTCAAATTCACCTCAAAGCCGAGGAAAGCCAGGCTTCTTCACTCCTATTGTGAGATCTGTCTACAACGGATTCCATTTCTCTGGAGTAAAACGTAGCTTTCCCCTCAATTTCCTGTGATACCTTTTTGCAAGGGCTTTCATGCTCAATGGAAATTTCTGCTTAAAGCTATCATCAGACCTCTTGGTAAGTCCCATTTGCAGTTACCACCATCTGTGCTCCTAACTCCAGGGACAGCTTAATGGATGGCTGTGGGATCAACCAAGAATCTCAGTGGCAGTTTGGGCACTCACAATCATGACTTTTGCCACATTGGAAATTGAGGCTGCAGGGCTCATCTCCCTCGCACAGAGCGTAATGTATCTTCACAACTCTGTCAGGAGGATGGAGCTGCAGTGAGAGGAAGGGACATGAAGTATAAAGACGAACCTCATGGCCAGAAAGATTATTAACCATTGGCAGATTCTCCTGGGAGACTGGAAACACTTACTTCGAATGCCCTGGGGGTAAGGCTGGGGGGTGTGTGTGGGAGGAGTAGATATTTGGCCAAGGCAGAGTATAGAGTCTCACCCTCGCTCCACTCTGACTCCAGAATTAATGTCCCCACACCTCACATGGGAAAGGAGTACACACAACTGTGTGGATCTTTCCATTCAAATAAGAAAAATAATTTTCTGAAAAGAGAGAGTTTCAAACTCCATTATTTTCATGTTGGAGGATTTGCTCATCTCCGTTCCAAACCTGTGTAATGAAAGGAAGGAGATTTAAGAAAAACTAGCGAGTGGCTGCTCATCTGTCTCTTTCAATTGTTTTATTTAGCTACTTGCTAATAACTGTTAAATCCTACAGAGACCCAGTGGTCTGCCGAGAGCACAGACTGGGAAAGCGGGTGATCAGTCACCGAGTCATCCAGTTTCAAATCTCAATCCTCAGTCCTGCTTTTTGCAGCATCATGATGTCATTTATCTTTTTTCCTCCATTTGAAAGAAGAGATCAGACACAAGACAGTGCTGCACAGTCTTTCGATGCCAGTCCTAGTAAGTTGTGCAGAGGGTGAATGGCGCTGAGGACATAAACCCGCACGCACAGGCCAGCCCCGGTAGGCGGAGAGGAGCAGTTGGCTTTCGTCCTCACGTGCCCGCCTCCACCCCTCCCTCCAGGCCACACGCTGCATCTGGGCCCCACACTCTCACACTCACTCTGTTCCTGGGGGCAGCCGCATCCCCTCCTCTGCCTTCTCTTAGTGAAATGCTGGAAGCTCATTCAGCCCAAGCGGTCGCTGAAGTCGGATACGGGCTGGGGGAACAGCAGTCCATCTGTGCGTTTTGTTTAACTGCCTTGCTGCCCTCTTCCCCGTGATGAACTTGTCTGGCAGATTAACCTCCCGTCTCCGTAACCTCCACCTCTCTCAGACCCGGAATTTTCCCCCCTCAGGTCTTTGAAAACATTAAATCCTGGCACCAAATGTCAGAATTTAATGACCTCAACTGCCACATGCTGACCAAATTGTGGGATGCCCATCACCCATCACGATACGACCTCCTCCGGGACGCTGCTGAAAGTTCTACCTGACTGGCAGGGCTGTACCTCGGCTTTACGTGAGCGTCTCCCTCTAACCCTGCGGCGAGAGCTGTTTCACCAGAGCTTGGGTTTATAATCCCAGGTGCCATCAGTTTCTGCTCCCTGAGTGAACTACGCAGGATTGAGCCAGGACCCTGAGTCTGGTGGATGCAGTCTTGTTGGAAGTCCCCAGCAGTTCCACAGTGCTGAGACTGGTAGTAAGTCACTAGTTAACCAGGAACTTTGAAGAACACTTCCCCCAACTGATCACGTCTTTCCAAAAACATTTTTATCACTGAGCTTCATACCACTTAGTCTACCTCACTAGTTGTTTCTTTTGAGTCCCCTTTGCTAGATCTTGACTTCAACTGTTGGTGTGTTCTCAAGCTCAGTCCTTGGAATTCTTCTCTCTTCTATCTTTAATTACCCCTGTGGTGTTTGGCGTCATCCAGGCTCATGGTTTTGGATACCGTCTACACAGTGATGACTCACAAATGTGCCCATCCAGTTTGGCCCTCTCCCTGAACTCCGGATTAGGTATTTGACTGTCCACTTGACATTTTCACTTAGATATCTCCACTTTAACAAAAACCAAACTCCCAATCCATACGGCGCGCCTTGGCCAATCCAATCTCTGCCATGAGTATTGCTCATCTCACTTAACTGGAACTTTGTATGTTCAGATGCTCAGTCCAGAAACCTTGGAGATTTCCATGGGAGCTAGTCTGCTCATTATCCATTCCTTCCTTCCACCCATTAAGATCTGGAGTCTCTGTCCCTCATCTTGTATATGAACTGGCCTTATTCCTTGCTCTCATAAATATAATGTGGCAGATGTGACACTGCAGAATTTTCAGCCTAGATTGTAGGAGGACAGGCAGCTTCTTCCTCCTTGAACTTGGTCACTATGAAAAACTGGTTAGTCTGAGACCACTGTGCCATAATGAAGTCTAAGCTAACCGCATGGAGAGACCACATGGAGAAAGATGTTCAGGCATCAGGGCTGTTCTAGCCAGTCCCAGCTGAAGTGCCAGATACGGAAGCACAGAAGCCATTTGGACACCACAAAGAGCAGACCCGCTCAACCAAACCCACCCCAGATTGCTGAATACAACAAATAATATGTTTTTTAAGCCAGTACATGTTATCTAGCAGTAGATAATAATATCCTTGACTTTGCTCCTTCTCTCACAGTCCACATTGTTTGTAATTTTGTTGGCTCTACTTTCAAAATATATCCACCACATAACCACTCTTTTCATCTCAGCTGTTACCACTTTGAGTCATAATCTCTTGCCTGTTTTCCCATGTTCCTCCCTTGCTCTTTCATAACCTATTCTCAACATAAAGCTAAATTGACTATTCAGAATTTAAGTGTTGTCATGGTACTCCTTCGTCTAAAGTCTTCCAAAGGCTCTCGGTTTCACTCTGAGTAAAAGCCAAAGTGCTTCAGTGGTCTGCAAGGCTTTACAAGATTTGGCACCCTCATTGCATCTCTCTGCCTTGGCCTCTCACCTCCTCCCAGCCCTCCGCTTTGCTTCATTCTACTCCAGAAACATCGGCCTTCTTGCTTTTTATTAACACCGGGGTGTGCTTCTGCTTTAAGGATTTTATGCTGCTAGTCCCTCCACCCAGGTGAAACTTTTCCCCAGGTAAAACTTACCTGTTCATCACCTCCTTCAAGTCTTTGCTCGAATATCACCTTCTCAGCTAGGTCTTCACTCACCACCTACTCAAGGTTGCATCTCTTCTCACCTTCCCACTCTCTATCCCTCTTGTCTCGTTTTACTTTTTCTATAACACCTCTTGCCTTCTAATGTATGCTTAATTTAATTATTTATTTTTATTTATTAACATTTACCTCACGCCTGAAGGCGAGGTCAGGGATTTTTGTCCATTTTGTTAACTAATGCATCCTCAGTGCCCAGAACAATGTCCTAGAGGTCCTTAATAATTGATAACAACAGAATTAGTGATTCTGTGTTTCCTTCTCCTCCACTAGATCCACTGAGAATCTCTAATATAGGCTGAATTTGGTAAATCCGTGAGCCAGATCTGTTAATAGAGGCTTAGAGATAAGTTATTCTTTCAGGCTCGAGATGGTGTGGTTCATTTAAAATTGCTGAGATGACAGATTCTTCTCCAAGTCTCTAGCATTCCTCAGAAGACTCTCAGGGCTGACCCCATGTGAAGTCCTTCATTTCTCTTTACCAATTCGTGTTGTCTCTAAACATTGTCTTATAACTGCTTGCCCGCATTATGCTTCACGTACGCATAAAGCTGTTCTTTCTTGCTTTTTGTTTCTTCAGCATCACATTTTTAAAAAATAATATATTTGATTATTCAGTTAAAATGGATGCTTAATATTACTTCTTATTCATAATATCTTTATGTTTTTTCATGCCAAGAGTTTCAACTTTTTTGATACTCTATTTAGTCCATATTTTCACATGCTGATTATGTAATTTTTCTTCCCAAACATTCTAAACATTAGATTTACTCTTTTGAGTTTAGATTAGAAGGAGTAAAAAAAAAAAAAAGACAATCTTCAGGAAATCAAGAAATGAGAAGTTACCATTTGACTTCAATTCTTCCAGAATTCTCACAATATCACAGTAATGTGTACACCCTGACGCTGTGGATAGTTTCATTAAGGTTGCTAAGCAATCCAACTCCAAATGCTATTTCGCACATGATTTTCTGTGGCTTGTGGGTCATGCTCTATTTCTTTTCCCTTTCTTCATAAATACACTCTGATATGTTTACTGTACTTGGACGCATTACCACTGGTTCTCCTGTATTGATTGATCCTCTCCGTTAAGAGTTTGGAACACAGAACCTATCCCCTCTTTCGCTGCCATGTCCCATGCTCTGTATACTAAGGACATAACCTGGGCTTTATTCCAAACTATTCTGTTACTAATTGTAGCTCACGTACGCTATGCCCTTTCAAAGCATCAACAGCAGCAAAACGACTGGATTACAGCTTTCAATACAAAGAGGGACAGTTATTGTCAGACAAATGCCATTGTCTTACTCCTGGTTCACTAATCTGTAGTCAGAAGAACTGCCATCACTACACATTCCTGATGACTTATTTTATTGCATCATTGAAGGGCTCATAAATTTTGACTTTTCATTTTTGAAGATTAGGTGACTTCAGCCGCTCTCCCCTGCACCCCGCTCCTCACTGTCCCCTCTGCACAGGGAGCTTCTAATCCCCTGGTGGCATTGACTGACTGACAGGCCACTTCCCGCAGTTAGCCCTGGCAGTCAACTGCTTCACCACACAAGGCTATTGGCCTGCCCTGAATGTTAATGAAGTTGCCCCTTTTAGAACACTAACTTTTCAAATAACCGCGGTAACTAAAGAAGTGTCGTTCCAAAGATGAAGGGCTGTATCTATTGAATTGATTTTGCACAACACTAAGCACAAAAAATCCTCAC
Organism: Ursus maritimus; assembly: GCF_017311325.1. Lineage (NCBI taxonomy): Eukaryota > Metazoa > Chordata > Mammalia > Carnivora > Ursidae > Ursus > Ursus maritimus. Next base: position 32,387,260 of record NW_024427107.1, on the reverse strand, counting down.
TGGTGCCTGTTGCAAGTGCTTCTGTGTGATGTTTATCATCCACCACTGGAAAAATCTGGCTTTTAAATCTCTCTCCCTCTCTCTCCCTCTCCCTTTCCCTTTGGTTATAAAATCCTCATTAAAGAAAATTTGCATAGGTATTAAATTTACAAGAAAAATATCACCCATATCTTCAGTGTCCAAAGAATTACAGCTAATATTTTGATCTCTATTTTTTTTTCTCTGCATATATTTGTTTCATTTGTTAAATAGTTTTGGTTGTGTGTTTATATGATGTTTATATAATTATATGCTGTTATATATACTGTTTATCTAATTTTGTTTCTTTGTTTACTCAAACCTTAAAGTTTTTCCATGCCATTACGATCACTTCATGAACATTGCATCTAATAATGTGCCCATACCCATTATTGCATAATATTTTGGCTGGATCAAATTGTTCAATGTTTTAAATAAAACTCAAAGAATATCTTAAGAATAATTACATATATTTTTACATTGTTTAAATATTCAGAATTATTTTCTTAGACACACTTTTGGAAATGGAATTGTTTAGTCAAAATATATGACTGTTTTAAGATACTGGATAGAGTTTGAAGGAAAAAATAGGAATAAACTTGATAATAAAGCACCTTTGCCTTTCTTTTGTTTTTGGATTAGAAAATAAACAGCAGAATACCAGAGTGTTAGAAACGGGAATGAAGTAAAAAATGGTTCAACTCAATTCCTTCATGTTCTAAGAGAGCTGAACTTAAAAGAGGTTGTATTGCTTATAATCACCTAGCTGGCATGGGCAGGTAGTACCAGATACATGATGTGGTTGTAGGTGTCCTAAGTTCCAATCCAGTGCTTCTTCTAGTGACCACAGAGAGCTTTTTAGGACTGAGTGACTCTGACACATAAGCAGAAGTTTTGCCAGAGAGAAGATATTCAAACAAATATGAAAGGATAAACTATAGAGCATCTCAGTTTCATTTGCGATGTAATATGCTTAACTCAGAACAAGCCTCCTGTCCTTTTATGACACCATCCAGTAAACACAAATGAAATATACATCACTGCTTGGGTTTGGAAGGAGATTCACTAGTACTGTGAGTATTCTGCTATTTAACAATACCGATAAGGTTGAATTATCAATCATGCTATCATTCCACTAGAAAGAAATTTTGAAAGTTTAATAGAGTTAATTAATTTCCAAAAGAACAAATTTTGGTGAGAAACATTCATCATACACGGCTGATTAATAATCTAGTGAGACTATGCTGTCTTTTTTGCCCTCATCTTTCTAGACATCAAAAAAAGAGGCATTTCAATTGGAAGAATTATTCTTGCATTTAGTTTATACAATTTTTATAAGAAATGTGTGGACCGTTTTCTAATTAATATATTTAAAGCCAACCAAAGCTAACAAACTTCACTTTTTTACTGGGCAAACTTGCTCATGAGTAAAATCTCAAAAAATCTTTCTATAGCTCAACATTTTCCATTAGTTTATAATTTGTGGTAAGTTTTTTTCAAACTTTAATTGATCAGGAGAAAATACATTTTTATAAAGATAACAAAATCAGATACTTTTTTTTTCAAAATTAGATACTTCTATAAAATACTTATATGTGATTTAAAAAACATTCACATTGTAAAAGTGAGAATAAATGACAGACGAAAAAAAGCTGTTTGGCTTCTCATTAATCCAATTATATCCACCTAGACTGTAGATATTCATTCATCTTTTCTCCTCTCCCCATTTTTTTTTTTGTACTCAGACATTCATCTACCTCACGGCACTTCTCTTATTACTTTTTTTTTTTAAATCAGAAGATAAGCAGTTGGTATGGTCACAGAGCATCCTTGTATGTGTGCTGGGTATGTTATAGTAAGAGCTGGGACTTCAGAGGAGCAATCAGTGAGGTGGTACACACTGCTCAGGAAGGGACATCATATAAGGCACTTCCCATCAGGTTTACACAAGCAACTCTGTAAATTATCCCTCTCAATTGTACTTCAAGAAAAATGAAAAATGGGACAACACCCTAGGAATTTAAAACTCCCTCCTGAAAATTAGGAAAACTATTTCCCCTCCCTCCTTTTCCCTTGATCATTTACACAAGAAAAGTTGTCATTGTAGACTTTCTTCCTTCTTTGAAATGTACATAAATCTCTTTAAAAACTAGGTAGGTCTTTATGACTTAGGCGTGTCTTTTTTTGAGGATGTGGGAGCCATGTTTTGAGATGTTTTGAGGACATCTCTGAAATGTAAGCATCAAAGGAGATAGCACCCCTATCTTCCAGTTTCTGTGGGAGGGGAGAAGTCTAACTTAGGTGTTGCAGGTTGCTAAACCACCTGTCATAGCGATACGAGAAGCTTAATTTTCATCTGGACAAAGCCAACTGCCAATTAGTTAACACAGATGGTCACCCCAATTACCAGGTGAATTTATAATGAACTATGCCTGACAAATGGTGTTTTCAAGTCCTCTTACTTGAGGATTAGTTATTGTTTTTCTTGAGAACATATATAGACTGGGTTATATCTGCTTTGCTATATTAAAGGGTGAGATTTCTTTCTGTCTTTGTGAACTCTCAGCAGATTACCAGTGATGTGCACCACATTTTGGATGTTTATTCAATAAGAAAGGCGTTTTCCTTCTTTACTACCTTAGTGGAAAGCATTTCTGGGCTGGGAAAAGATCTTGGTTTTCATTATATTAATAACACTGTAAAGAGAGGGTACCACTCCCACACTAAAGATTTTTTGGTCTTTAATTTTATTTGTTTAAAAATAGGACTTGAGACACATTTCAATTTCTTTCATGATCCTTCCATGTAGTCTTGTGGGAAAGGAAACACATCCTGGAATTTTGAACTTAATGTGTAGATTGAGAAGACAGATGAGATATGAGCCCTTGGTGGACAAAAAACAAAAACAAAAACAAAAGGAATGAAATAACTCTTTGAAATGAAAAACAACCAACTTAAATTAGCTTAGGTTGGAAGCTCAGGGCCCAAAGTTCTCTACCAAGACTATTCTAAAAAACAGGTCACTAGATCTAAAGATAATGACCAAGTAGATAAAATGATGAAAACAAATGAAATCAACACTGACAGTGGAGAGAGACACTTCATCTTGTGAACAAGAAGGACATTGTCTTTTGGAAGATAAAAATCCAGAAAGCACCTTCCTCCCAGGCAGGGAGCACTTACACATTGACCCAGCAATGTGAAATGACCATCATCCTCCTACGCTTTGTGGGGACTCGTGGTGTTTCTGTTGGGGCTCTAACCTTAATACCCCATCATGCAATGCAAGAAGAACAAAAACATAGTGAGACACAAAGAGCATATAGCATAAAAGGCCATAACACTTGAGTCCTGCTGATAAGGACGCTTTGGTTCAACAGAAAACCCTGTTTTCACAAATGAAAGAAAGCAACTATTTCAGGAGAGGCTGCAGCTTCTAAAGTACAGTAAAGTTGCCAGCTAGAAGGAAAGAGTTGCATGTCTTCATCTGCACCTGCCAGCTGTGAGGAAGAGGTGAAATTTCAGCCCCTTCTGTCCCATGCTGGGTTTACCATTTCTTTTCTGTTTCTCCCCATCCTAGGGGAGGATTAATTAACAGGTCAAGAGGCCCCTGTGTAGAAGGTCATAAACAACCAAGCATGGTCTTTTTCTTCCTGTCCTTGGTGCTGGGTAGATAAGCCAACCAAGGGGCTCAGCCCACTCTTGCTCTCTGTCTCCTCCTCCCATGCAGCTAATATGGGTAATTTTAATCTAGGCTTCTCTGGAGATGCAGCTATCTCGAAATGTCACTCTTTTTTAGTTTTATGCAATTTGTCATAAGGTGATAAACTGTCTTGGGAGAAGCAGAGAAAAGTCTGTGTGGCTTGCTCTTGGTTTTTACTGAGAGACTCCATAAGGAAAGTTCCATTAGTTTAAAAATATTTTGTGTGCATGAGTGTGTGTGTGTGTTTATTGCATACCTAGTACTGAAGGTACTATCTACCATGCTGTTTAGATATTTTTATATGTGTTAAGTTTCTCTGAGAAGAGAGAGTTAGGGAAAAATAGTTTCTTTTCTTTTTTTTTTTAAGATCTTATTTATTTACTTGAGAGAGAGAGAAAGCATGAGCAGGGGGAGAAGCAGAGGGAGAGGAACAAGCAGACTCCCCACTGAGCAGGGAGCCCAACTTGGGGCTCAATTCGAGGACCCTGAGATCATGACCTGAGCCAAAGGCAGACACTTAACTGACTGAGCCACCCAGGTGCTCTAGGGAAAAATAGTTTCAAACTGAAATACTTGCTTTTAATAGATGGTTACAGACGTTACCGTGCATCCCCTTTTAGCCTTGACTGCTGGGAATCTCATAGTTAAGTCTGATGCTTACTTCTTATTATTGCATAAGTTTTCTAAGTATAATTCGCTTGATCCTATCTGCCACACCCCACCCCTAACTCCCACCTAATTCGTGATCCTTACTATTTATCTCTTTCTAAAATTGTTTGCATGGTTTTGCTTCCTTTGATTTTATCATAAATCACCTCAAATCAAACAAATAGAACTGTACTCTTTCAAAAAGCCTTAGAGATGGATTCTCCGCTTTAAGAAACTGTACCATCCAGTCTCCCTTTACTGATACCACGTTCTTTCCACACGCAAGAAGATATTTATTCATGGATATTTATGCATCAAGAACATCACAGAAGACTGCAAATAGGCCATTCCCTAACCCAGCAGAGAACTTGCCTGCAGCGGAACTATTTTAATAGGGATGGTGTCAGCATTTCTCCAAACATTTTAAATTAAAAGGTTTATAAATTACATGTGCTTAGTGTCAAAATATGAGGGACATACTCTAAGTAAATGTAATTTTTCCCCCCAAAATATCTTTTTATTAGGCAGCTATAGAAAATGTTAACCTGTTTGGCTGACTGTACGAATTTTAGCCACATTATTGTAGCTCAAGGCTCGTTTAAAATAACTTCCTAAAATACCTTATTATAGACCTTTTTCTTTGAATAATCACAATAATGAGAATAACTACAATTTATAGAGCATCCATAACAGTTCCAGACTCCTTAAATATATCGCCTTTCAAGAAATTTTATGTTTCCTTCAAGCAGCTGAAGAAGCTGATGAGTAAGAGATGGAGTTCGAATCATCGATTACACTAAGCCAATTTGAGAAGGCAGCCCTGTCTGA
>NW_024427107.1:32237755-32382057 GCF_017311325.1 Ursus maritimus | reverse complement strand
TTTCCACCAAACATACTTACATAAAACATTTGCACAATTTTAAACCATCCTCCAAGTGCGTGCTTGGGACCTTTTTCTGGTTCAACAGCATTTCATGTTCGCTTGAGAAGTGAACTAAAGAGAAGTCACCCTCAATTACCCAGATGTATGGATATTCAGCTTGGAATTTTAGAAGTGGATTTTTTTCTTTTTTTGTATTTTCTCTTGTGGATATCGGCGACCACATTTTTGCATGCTAGCAATTTGCCCAAGATTGAATCAGGAGCTAAAAGAGACTGTGATTGCTACATAGACCCAGCAACAGCTTACTTTCAAATTGAACCTTGTAGACGTGTCAGTACTGGGGCTTGTGCCCATTCCGGAAGGACAGGGTGCAGCAGCATAGGGGGTGGGAGTAACAGTTCCCCGCCCATCTCACATTCCACTTAAAAACCACAGAGTCCGTTCCCAGATGGCTTTCTCAGCGGGCCCACCTGATTAGGTAAGTGAAATGGAAGACTTTACTAGTGCAAAGGGAGCACTGACACTGGATGTACTAAGCTTATAAAAATGAAAATGTATGTCTATTATCCTTGACATTATAAAAGGAGACAGAAAATAAATAAAATAATAAACATTCCTCAACAAACAGAGCAAATCAGTGAAGAAGAGGTGTCCAGGATGCTTTTCCTCCATATTGATTTTTGCTATTTAGCATTAGCTGAAATTAACCTCTATTGCTTTTGTTTTAATTGTCAAGGTCCTAAGGAACATTTTGGGTCACTTGAGGGTCCCATGATGTGCCAGAGTCACCATGAAGGATGATAACACAACTCAAAGTAGGTCAAGTAGTAAACGAATCACAGAGATATTTTCCTGCAGAGTCATTTTACTTGGTCCAGGCTCTGAAAGTGTTTTGCTGTTTGAAGTTCCTATAATACAACCTGCCTTCATGGTTATCACATTAATTGTGGCGATCTTAAGACAGTGATGACTGCAGGTCATCCGGGGACAACCTTAAGGAGCCTTAAAGATACTTGTAGTGACAATCTTGATTTCCACGGTCATCTCTGTGAGGTGGGAAGGTTGCTATAAAAGGCAGTGGTCTAACCATATGTGGCATAAAGCCATATTTGGGAATGATACCTAGTGATATCCACGCAATGAGTGGAACGAAGCTTCGTTTCACGTCTTACTGCATTGTGCTCCCTGTGACTGGGAGGGCCGCCTCCAGGTGAGGGAACACCTGTACTTGGTCAGCTCTGATAAATAGTATTTTTGTTCTCTGATTGTCAGCTATACTCACATCAGAGAGGAAAGGTCTGTCTCTTTTACAAGCAGAAACAAAGCCATCATACAATTATTCTCATTTAGCTATTATTTAACATTAATTGGAACTTGGCATGCTGGGAAACTCACTTCCTGGGGGAGAATTTTATTTTAGAGCCGCATAGACACTGTGTGATGCACACAGCACATTTGAAGCAGCAATTTATTAAAAGTTACAATATTTTCCCTAGAGAATTGATTTGCTATTCACCATTAGGACTAGGTCCAATATTTATGGAATGTTCACAAATGATTAATTATGTTTCATTTACAAATAGCCTTTAATGGGAGACATTTTTATTACAAGTGCTATTCTAATGAATTGTCTGTCCTTATGAATTCATGTCTAAGACTGAAATAATTTCTTCTGCCTCCTTTCCCAACCCTGTACTTGAGCCTGCTGTTGCTTATCATGTCTTTCCTATTTCTTCTAACAGACTCATGTGATCATCCCCTCAGCTACCTAAGCTGGAAACCTTGGACATATCTGTGATTCTCACTCATCCTTCCATTCCATTTCCAATTGCTTACCATATTTAAATGGCTCCTTGTTGCCTGGACAATAAAAGCCTAATCTCCGTAATCTGATAAGCAGGCATATTAAAATCCTAATAGCCTGAGCCACCATATCTTCCAGTTATCTGTTCTTCACCAATTGAACTACACTAGTTCTCACCATGATATACTCTTCTTTATTTCTGTGCCTAGGACCCTGTTCACATTTTCTTTGCCTATCATGCCCTTCTTTCTGTCTACTGAGTGAATGCCTGCCTGTTCGGAAGTCCACTCAAGTGTCACCCAGACTTTTCACTCCCCTCCCCCTTGGCAGGATCAGTAACTCTCTCATTTATTTTCTTATAGAACTGAATGTATACATACTTTATTTATGTTCCTTATTTATATGTACATCTAACTCATGTATAACAGTAAATATTTTAAAGCTTTGGTATGTTTTTAAAATTTTTTGTGTCTTCCATGTATACCATGTTAAGTTAGCATGTGATAAATGCTTGGTGAACGTCCTTGGCTAAACTGAAAATCCTGTTAAAAGAAGTAACAGAGCAAAATAATGCCTCAGTGTGTATTCCATATAAATACCATTTTGTGGTTGATGATGGGATGAAATGGATACAGGTGAAGGAGAAAGTCTGATAGCACATCACGCACATCCCCAACAGAGTAAATAGATATAGAGACATAGAGCTTAGAGCACAAAGGTGTATCAGAGGTTACTAGTAACCAGAAAAATAATTTACTTTTATTTCGTTTGCTCTTTCCTTGCCCTGTAGCCTTGGCATTTTCCGTGTCATTTGCCTTGAAAAGGAGCTACCACGGTGTCTAAACCATAGTAGACACACAATAAACACGTCTTGTATGAATGAATGAATGAATGAATGAATGAATGAATAAATGAATGGAGAAATGAAATTATTCCAGCTCTTTCATTTCACAGATAAGGAAAACAGACCCAAGATACAAAGAATAGGAAAGCAGAAACAACCTCTTTTCAAGCTGCTACCATATGACCTACACTAAGGTATGTGCTTTCGCCTCCATTATTTAATTTTATCCTATGAAGGAAATTATACGACCATTATGTGAGATAAAGAACTTGAAGCTCACAAACTGTGTGCCCTATGATCACAAAAATCGGTTGTAACTCTTGTTCTTACACTATGCCTAGTGTAGAGTCTTTCCTTTGCCACCTGCTTGCATGATATTCATGGATAGAAATATAACTAATTATTGGTTTTGGTGGGCAGGAATCTCTGCTTTTTATAATTTGTATTGTTTAGATAGTAGCGAGTGAGTAAATACGGGGAGCTGGAATTTTCTTTGCCCAGCATGCCCTTCTTTCTGTCTACTGAAAGAGCCCTAGAAATGAAGGCTGAATACCAGAGTTCAGTTTCCAATCTTGTTACCTTAGTGGGGGTGAGTCCTTTATTGTCTTGGAAACGTAGTTTTCTCATTTATAATGCAAGGCACATAATACCAACCTTGTGGGGTTCTGTGGTGAACAGATGAACAGTGACTATGAAAGCACAGTTTGCCCACATAAAAAGAAGGTATTACTATTATGAAGCTTATGTGAGAATGAGAAAGTGTGTATAAAAAGGCTTTCTCAGCGGCACATTCGCTCTCTTTTGTTCCCTTTGCTACTGCTTTGTAATTTCACGACATCCTAGCCTTCGTTTGTGTAAACAGATGAGAACAGGATAAGTAAGCATTCTCCACTAATGTGATTTGTATACAATATATCAGACTAAATGAGCTTCTGCTTCTGATTTGTTTGAATTCACAATTCAACATAATTTAGTAATAGAGAAATAATAGTTAAAAAGACATCTGTTTCTTGTCATAAGCTTCTATTTTCATAAGAAAATCTAAACAGTCCGAGAACAGGGAAAATATGAAAACCAACATTACTGCATCGCGGTAACTCTTTGATGAGAAAAAAAAGCCACTGGCTGTTTTGTTAATTACTGAAAATTCAACTTTTCAAATGTTCTGTATTAGCACCACTTCTACGCATACATTTAAAAATGAATCTGATCAAAAAAGAACTTGCATTTTTCAGTTTTATTAATATTATCCTTTACCTCAAACAAGGCACAGAAAGTATCACTTGCCTTTGGTTGGTAACTTCATTTCTTTTTTTTTTTTTTTTTTTGGTAACTTCATTTCTGACCTTACATATCAATATTGCCTTATGATCCTCTATCAAATTTGTAAAGACCTGCATCTTTCCATTTTTATATAAATTTTTAAGTTAAAATTAAATAAATCCACACAGTTAAAATAATAAAAGCAATTAAGACATATTTTTAATATATTCTTTAGGATCTCTGATGGTCATACATTAGAGAGCACTGGGGTGTTAGGAAAGAATAGGACCTTGAAACTCATCGAATTCTAACCCTTTTATTTCATAGTTTGGGAAATGAGACTGTGAGTGGCTGAAAAAAAGAGATATGCTAGTTCTCAAGAACAAAGACAAAAAAAACAGCTCCAAGCTATCTTTTGAGTGCTCTTCTTACTGTACTAGATCAGAATATAATCAATTTCGACAAGTGTAACTCAATTCTCCTTTATCCAAATAATATCGGGGGAAAAGGGGGGCCTTGCTCAACACTTACATTAGCTTCTGGGATGTGGACACTGATGGAATGAAGATACGTATCTGGGAGAAGACTAAATAAACTGGATGATAGGAGACCTCAGTAGCTTGGAATAATTGGCTAAATCTAACAAAAGGGAATTGAACAGAGAGAGAAATACAAAATCCACACTTAACAATACAAAAACCAATGGCAAAAGTCCATCAAACACGACATATGGCTTAGCAGCAGAATAGTTTTTGTCAAAAGTGGCTGTTTTTAAAGAACTTAAAGTTCAATGAGTTTACTCTTGTCTTCTTCCCAAAAGGAACTGAATTTTACTTAACATGATAGAAGTTTACCCAGAACAATAAAGAGGCTCAATGCCATCTACTTACCCACCTACACTTGAAATTATGGGTGTGGACACAGATAAACTGGGGCATGCAGAGGGGAAAGACCAGAATGTTAAGTTGATTCAGACCCAAGTATATTAGGAAAAGTTAAAGGTACTTAAGTATGTCTCTCTGGAGAAGGGAAGGACTGCATTTACTGTTTTAGAGAAATAGGGGTGAGATGAACATGTAGTTCGTGACAAAAAGGGCTGAATGATCGGGTGGAAAGAATTCAAGATATAACATCAGAAAGCATGAGTCTGAATTTTGGTGCCATCATTTACAAGTGGTGTGACCTAGGGAAAAATCTCTAAGAAAATGCATTTATCAGGTTCTTGATCTGTAAGATGAGAGTAGCAATATCTACAATGCAGGATGGTTATGAAAATTAAGTTAAATTAAACAACATAGGAAAAATATCTACAGTACAAGGCATACAGTACTCAAAAGATATTGACCTTTCCACCACTTTGTCAGTAGAGTCATGAGAGATTTCTATTAGATTTTACTACAGGAGAATCTTGTACAGGGGTTAAGTGGAGATAGGAAGGTTAGGTGTACAAGATCCCTGCCAATGCTGTGTGATATATTTGTATGTTGATCACCAGCATTTTGTTGTACTTTACGCCAGGAAAGACTGTTCTTTAAAACACTTGATTCCTTATAGGTCATATTGCCTTTTAAAGTCATAACAAGTTTCCATGACTCTGTCTTGCAAAATTGCTTACTTACCTATAAAGTGCAGAAAGGGGCCTCTTGTTTCCAGGTTTTGGTCTGTATGGTTTGGGTTCTCCTGCCATATTGATATCTAAAAGCAAAAAATAATATAGCACTGATTAGGAAAAATTAATCCATTTAAGAAAAGTAAATCATGAGGTTTTCTTTTTCCTTTTGCCATTTGCCTCTACAAATGTTATATGCCATTCTTTATTAAACAGTTATTTATTGAGCACCTACTCCAGCCCAGGCACTGTTTGAGCTATGTCATGTACCAAACAGGTTAGCTCCATGCCCTTGTAAAACTTACTTTCTACTGGGGGAGAAATAGATAGTAAACAACAAACAAAATAAGTAAGAAAAATATATAACATATTAGAAAGTGATAAGAACTATGAAAAAAGACAATGTTAAGTGAGGTAGGGAAATGAGGGATGCTTAGTAAAAATGAGAGAGAGAGAATGAGATATCCTTCTAAATTGGATTTTTGCCAGCAATGTCTCAGTTTGCATAAACATTTGCATGGAATAGAGCTTTGTTCACAAGAGGAATTATTAATTTCCCATGACAGTATCTTCCATCTATGTAGAAAAGGAATGTAGGAGGGTGGAATTGTACTGAGGGAATAACACCATGCACTCAGCAACTAGAATGTGTAGTTATAGTTCTTGGTGGTCAGAAGAAGAGAGAGCACATCCTTGGCCTTCATGAACTAAAACCATGATAAAGTCTCTAAGATAAGACATAGGATACTTAAGTACACGATGAAAGAGTATTTATATACAGTTGACCAACTTCTCTCTTAAAGAAATGTGTAAAACTGTTAGGGGGTTTTAGAAAGTTGGGTGACAAAGGTTCGGAAAATCACATAAAAAACAAGATTTAATAAAGTTAAAATTCCTAAAAATGATAAAAAGGAAAATCTAAAAAAAGGGCAAACTTCAAGAAAAGCTTTGAAAGAAGCAAGGGACATTATTTTGACAGAATAGAAAGGGAATGCTTCTCTGAGAGTGGACTAAATACACTGGTTTAGGGGTGGATGAGCCAACCAGCAGTGAAAACAACCAAAATTTCTATATAAAATACAGCTGACCCTTGAACACTGATGTGAACTGCACTGTCCATTTATGTGCAGATTTTTTTCAGTAAATACAGTACAGTGCTATAGATGAATTTTATGGTTTTCTTAACATTTTCTTTTCTCTAGCTTACTTCTATTGTACGAATACAGCATATAATACCGGTAACATACAAAAAATGTTTACTGTTTATGTTATTGGTATGGTTTCCAGTCAACAGTAGGCTATTAATAGCTGAGTTTTGGGGGAGTCAAACATTATACATGAATTTTTAAAAATATTTACCTATTTATTTTAGAGAGAGGGAGAAAGAGGTGGGGAGGGGCAGAAGGGGAGGGAGAGAGAATCTCGAGCACACTCCTGGCTACACGCAGAGCCCTACATGGGAGCTGGATCTCATGACCCTGAGATCTTGACCTGAGCCAAAATCAAGAGTTGGCCACTTAACCAACTTAGCCACCCAGTCACCCCCATATGTGAATTTTTGACTGCACAAGGGGTCAGTGCCCCTAACTCTCTTGTTGTTCAAGGGTCAACTATAGAATGTAACTTTTTTTTTTCAAAAAAAGACAATATTGAGCTTGTAAGAAAGTAAGGAGTTCATAGAAGCCTACATCTGAATGAAAGCAGGAACTCAGATGGAAGTGGAAGACTGACTCTACCTTATTCCTTGAAGACATTTGTTGAAACCAGAACTTGAACTTTAGCTTTCATGTCCTTGTGAACTAGAGGGGGCGGGAGACAGTGCCCAAAGAACATGACCATATAATCACTAAATTCAACACCCATTTACATTGAAATCCTTAATTAGGAAGAGATAGAAACTTCCTTCTTTTACCTAATTAAGGATATCTACAAAAAACAATCTCTAGAAAATGTCACAGTCAATAGTGAAACACTGGCCACACTTTCTTGAATATCAAGGAATTTTTTTTATTTTATTTATTTTAAAGTTTATTTATTTATTTATTTTTAAGTAATCTCTACACCCAACATGGGGCTCGAACTCATGACCCTGAGATCAAGAGTTGCATGCTCTTCCAACCGAGCCAGCCCCTAATATTAAGAAACTTCAAAGGGCATTCACTATTACCAATTCTGTATAATGCTGTGCTGGATTTCATAGTCAGGGAAGGAAGACAGAAAAACAGTATCAGAAATTGTGAAGGAAGAAATGTCATAATTGCTGATAATAAGTGGATCCACATAAACACTCCAAAGCATCCACAAATTATTATAATTAATAAAAGAGCTTAATAAATTTGTTGGATTCAAAGCCAATATATAAAATTCAACTCCATATCTCTACAAAGCAGTAAATGTTTTTAAAATATAATTCTAAAAGATATAATTTAAATAGTATAAAAGTAAAGTACCTGAGGATAAATACATTATAAAATTTTAAAGATGTTTATACGGAAAATTATAAAACTATATTGGAAGATTTTACAGTTACCTTACATAAACAGAGAAATTGGAAGCCTTGATACAACAAACATTTTAATTCTTCTCAAGTTAATTTTGATTCTATATAATTTCAATTAAATTACCATTCTTTTTATGTCTCTGTGGAGTTGGATAAGTTCATTCTGAAATTTATATGATAGAGCAAAAGGTCAAAACAACCCTTGGGAAAAAACCCAAAGGCGGCAAAGTTGCCTTAGCAAGTTTTATTTTAAGCTGTAGTAATTAAGACTATAGTATTGGTACAGATAGAAAAAGAACCACTGCACCACTGACACACACGGATGTGGATGTTTGAATTAGGACAGAGGTGGCAGAGCCGATCAGTGAGTAAGGATAGGCTTCCAGAGCTGTAATAATTGGTTACCAGTTACTGCAAGGACAAACATGAAATTGGACCTCTACCTTACACTATACAGAAAAATTAATTACCACTGGATTAAGAACCTAAATGTGAGAGGCAAAAATACATAACTTTTAGGAGGAAGGTAGCAGAATATCTTTATGAGATCAGAGTATGGAAGGATAATCTTAAACCAGACATAAAAAGCACCAGCCTTAAAATATAAGATTGATAAATTCTACTACATTGCAATAAAATAAAAAGAATTTCTGCTCATCAAAAGTCACATAAAGACAATGAAAAGAAAGGCCACAAACTAGATGAAGAAATCCTTGAGAAAGGATTTGTTTCTGGAATATATAAAGAACTCATTTACATAATAGGAAAAAGAAACAAACCACCAAATAGAAAATTGGGCAAAATCACAGGAGAGGGGGCGCCTGGGTGGCTCAGTCATTAAGTGTCTGCCTTCAGCTCAGGTCATGATCCCAGGGTTCTGGGATTGAGCCCCACATCAGGCTCCCTGCTCGGCAGGAAGCCTGCTTCTCCCTCTCCCACTCCCCCGCTTGTGTTCCCTCTCTCGCTGCCTCTCTCTCTCTCTGTTAAATAAATAAATAAATAATCTTTAAAAAAGAAAAAAAAAACACAGGAAAGGAACTTTACGGAAGAGGAAAGATGAATGCTAAATAACACATGAAAAGACACCCAACCTCACCAGTAATGGAGAATTCAATAATAGTATATGTGCTGCCGAAGTGAGCATAATAATGGAGAATTCAAATTAAAACACTATGAAACACAATTGATACTCACTAAATTTACAACAATTAACAAATTCTGACAAAATCAAGAGTTGGTGAGGTTTGGGAGCAACTGGAATATGTGTACATTGCAGGTATAAGCATAAACTGGTACGATTATTTTGGAAGATAATTCAGCAGTTTATAGTGAACTTAAAATGCCCAAGCCCTATGAACCAGAAGGTATGCACCTGGAGAAACTCCTGCATATGTGTACCATAAGATATATACAGGAATGTTCATTGCAGTACACCACGATGGAAAAAATTCCTGGATGGAAAAACACAAATATCCATTGATAGGTAACTGGATAAATGAATTGTGATATATTTACAAAATGAAACACTATACAACAGGGGAGAGAGAGAGAGACAGATACAGAGACTTAGAGCCACAGGCAACAACACGGAATCTCAGGAACATAACAGTGACCAAAAAATGATGTCATGGAAAGACACTGACAGAATGAATCCTTTTATGTTAATAAAAATACAAATTTAAACAGACGTTACATAGGAATCAAAATACATGTAATAAAATAAAAGAAGAGCAAGCAGAGATAAACAATAAATTTAGGATGAAGGTTACCTTTAAAGGGCAGAAAAGAATGTGGAACTTGGGTAGGCCATCTAGGAGACTTGAAAATTAATTACAATGTACTATTAAGGGTGCATGTGCAGTGGGAACAGCAGCATTCTTTATAACTCTAATATAGTATAAATTTTATTTTGTATATACTTAATAACTAATAAAGAATTAAAAAAGAAAATGGGAACAATGATGGTAAGTTGTGAATTGATAAATATTCAGGTCAGGGGTAGTGAGTTTTGGTGAACAAGTGGTTTCAGCAAAGATTGTGAACAAGGAAATAGCAGGAAAGAAGAGCAGTTGGGTGGGTGGGTGGATTATTGGATATGAATAGATTAGTAGAGACTCCAATTAGAACTTTACATCTAATTTGACTGGGATATAATTTTGGGTTCTGGGTAGAGGGCAGTTGTGAGAATGAATCATAAAGACAGTGACTCTTGTATGATTTGGGATAAGGCACACCAAAGATCAAGGCTGTCTGAATCTTTCAGATGTGACAGAGTTGGAACAAAAAACTGAGTGAAACAAAAGCAGATTTCTATTATTTTTATAAGCTTTGAAATGATGGTAGAAGACAGGTGTCCATGAAATAGAATAAGACACAATGTGTGTGTCTGTAGCTCAGAACCCATGAGTCTCCATTATGAACTGAAAATGTAAAACTATTCTCATAAATAAATAAAAAGCTTGAGACTTGTCTGTCAACACAAATATTATAACACTTTTTTTTTAATAATATGGTGTCAGTGGTTCTGAGGATAAACTTAGGAGTTTGACAGCATACACATACAATGGAAAGCCTTTCGTGAAAGGCTGTTAAACTCAGTATTTCCAGACATCAGCCTCTGTTCAAAAGTTTTAAAAAATGGAAAAGAAAATTTTTTGTTTCTTATAGACATAAAATAGTGTTCAAAAGTATAATTTTCCTTTGATCTTATTAAAGGAAATACTTGTATTTTATATATTTCATATTGCTATAGTGGAGATCATCCATAACTTGATGTTAATGGACAGGGATGAGGGTGAAAGGGGTTGGATGTGGTCCAGGAAGAAGAAACGGTGGGCAGTGAGCTCAACTAGTAGTGAACATGAAGTCTTGCCAAGCTCTGTATGAACGAGCATTGCCATTGTACTGAACTTTATAAATAACAAGATTTAATTGTATCTTCAGGACACATGGTTTATTTGGAAGCCAAGGCTCAGGTTTTCATGTCTCAAGAGCTGTTGGCCTTGAAGGGACCATGCAAACAGGGCAAATGTCATCTGAACAGTAAACTCTGTGGTCAATGCTGGGGAGACATCTGAGGTTTCCTTCCATGATTGTCGGACACTGGGTAATTTTCCCATAGGTAGAGCAAGAGAACAATAACCAAGGTTCACTCTTCCATCCCTCTTATAAGGTAGGGGCTTTGGAATAAAACATTGAGATACAGAAAATAAAGTTATTTCTTAAATTCCCTAATTTGGAAACAGAGCCATACCAAATACTAATATTTAGAAATCGTGTACTGTCCTCAAGAAAGGCTGTAGGTTTAACCATTCTTAGCAAATCTTTTTGAGATCATCCAAAAAATCCTAGTTAAATTCCTACTTGTTTTGCATAAGAACCTATAAAGGTACTTATATATCAAGAAGGTGGACTCTATTATCTGAGTATTAGAATTATATTCTTGTAAAGAGAGTCAGTAAAGTTAGGTAAGCGCCATTAAAAAGCAGTCTCTTGAAGTGTTTCTGTTTGAATACAATATACATCATACCTGTGTGGAAGAACTCCCCCAACCCCTTTCTGGCCTGAGGGACAAAGCAGAAGGGAGCTAAACTTTTACCCATGGATAGGAGATGAGTGGAGACAGCAGACCTCCACAAAGATGGAGGAAGGGCATCTGCATCTTGTCCTATGACATTGTGAGCCTCAGTAAGGACCAACTAACAGACTTATAGAACAGACCCCCTATCTGTTTTGAAGTTTTGATATTTCAAGTTAGTGTGAAAAAAATAGGTTGAAAAAAAATTCACTCCAAAATTATTCTTCTAATATTAAACCTCAGAATCAAACAACTGAAAAATACCCTGTTGGGCTACAAACTATATAGCTTCACAGTAAACTACTTAAAAAATACATTACATGTTCTAAAAAATTTAATCAGTTTTCCTTTCTTCTTTATATCTAAGCTAAATAAGCAATGCCAATATACCATGACAGAAATAACTATAAAGTCAGAGAACTGGAAAAAGTCAATGAGCTGAACCTATTCTGGTTTGAGGTAAATGAGATGAGGCAAGCAGAGACAGGTGCTGCTCCAAGCGTCATTCTCAGAAATGATATGCAACACACGTTCACGTATTTGTTTCACCGATTCTCGTTAGCATGCGACTAAGATGATGGTAACAGCATTCTATTAGTTTATGCTTTATGACTCTTGGGAAGATACCTCCAGTTCGACACCCAAACCCTGTGACTCTCCCGTCGGCACCCCCATTTTATGTTATGACATTGCTCTAATGGCACAGACAGTGCAGTGCTTGTCTTTGGTCTTGGACTTTTATCCTGCAGTGTTGTTCACCCGATAGGTGTTCAATGAGTCTATTGGTTGATTAAATTCATACAGACCAGAAGGTATATCCTTGCACAGGTTGTAGTGTGTCTAGCCAAACACACTTTGTCAGCACATTTCCTAAAGTGGTATTCGTATGAACTGTTTTGGAAGATGGTAATAGGTATGTTGCCAAACAAATAAATCATGGTAAAATAAGTTCAGTAAAAATGCTATAATATATCTCTTTCTTGGATATTTGTAAGCATATTAAAGGATAAGATTCTGAAAAAAGGGAGCATTCAGTTATGTTTAACTCATATGTTTATATCTCTCTCTATATATCTCTCTCTATATGAACACAGTACGTTTTGGATGGCACACCTGTGAACATCCAACAAAACAGTGTGCTCTCAGAACACTGGTTTATGAGATACCCTGAAATAGTTAGAAAAATATTTTCCATGTATTTCTTTGCCATGTTTCAATTTGGAATATCCTCATGCAAAAAGACAATTTAATCTCTTCAATTACATATTATTTACACTACTACAGTAAATGGACACTTGCTACTTACCTCTACCACTAGTGATCCCTTTTGGCATCTGTCATGTCTGCAGGAATTTCACCTTGATATCAAAGTGATGTCTAACTTACAGTAGAATAAGGCATCTACATTATCAATATCATCTTTTAGATGGAGAAAAAAACTAAAAGAAATATTTTTCAAAAAGAATTAGTTCAAAGCATTCTCTTGATTCTTGAGATTTGTTTGTTTTGTTTCCTTCCCCAGGTTTAAATAAAAGTTTAAATATTTCAGCCATGGCATAGAGACTGCCAGGAATAGTCGTTCAGAGTCTTTTATTGTTCACATTTAAAAGATTTAGGGATTCATTACTATTCCATTGAATAAAAATTCAGGAGATAAAGAAGACAGTCTGTTATGTTTGACAAGGGAATGCATGAGCCCTACAATTCTCTAGTATAAGCACCCTCCGTTAAAGAGTGTTTGTGCCTTTATTAGTTTAGACCCTCAAAACAATCTTGTGAATGAAGCAGAACAGGAATCATTATTCCCACGTCATGTACATAGATGTCTGAAGAACTGAGAAACTAAATGGCATTTATAATAATATCGTTAGCTCAGTTCAGTACAACCGTCTCTATTATTGAGCATGGCCCATGGGCCAGGCACTGACTGATACCTGTCCCTGTCCTGAGAGAGAGGACTGTCTGAGAGTCAGCCGCAGCCTCCAACTAGAGCTGTAAGACTCACCGTCTAGAACCTAGCCTACTCTCTCATTGCTCTTTACCAGATTTTGGATGTCACATTTGCTATGCCACTCAATCCTGGTCTGGCTGTGGAAAGTATTAGGAAAAGTAATATACTCTGAGTCCCCAGGAGTCTTGGCATCACGGAGGGAGGATGTATGATTAAAAGAATGCTGTAAGGAGATCTGTCTGGTGGCAGTGGGGGAAATACATTCGACCCAGTTGATTGCTTGAGATTTCTGGGCCAGGTAGGTTCACAACACTGTGGTTTGATGGAGCTGCCCGGAAGTGCTTTTACTCTAAGGAAAAAAACACGCCAGACTTGCAAATGCAAGCATAGCCTGCCGTGTGCTCTGAAATATGGACATTTGAAGTATTTTTAAGCCTAGAGCTGAAAGTGGAGCTAATTTGGTACAAAAGTAAATGGCTTTCTAATCTTGTTGTTTTTCCTTTCACGGAATCAAAGCTAGTTTTAACACTTGAAATATGTCCTTAATAGTATGTTAAAATATTCACTGTTATGGGAATGAAACTGTAGTCTAATTTTACTGGGCAGTCACTGAATTGTGACCATTTTAATGAGCCTTTGGACCCGGTTTCATAAATTAGTTCTGACACAGCACTATGGCACGTTGGCCTCTGGTTATTAGAATGCTAATGCAAAGATCACTGGTTGGCCAGATTCCCATTTGTTGCCAGAAAATGCTCTGTGCTCCCAGGGTCTGTCTGCAAGGGCAAATAAAAGTGGAAGCTTGAACTTATTACTCATTACTTGGTAAGTCCAATCACTGTATGTGACTTATTTTCCCCAATAGAAACTGAAGTGAAAAAAGTGGGCATGTATAGTTGATGCCCTTTTTTATTTACTGTCTATTGCATTCAATGGTTATATTAAGAAGAAAATAAAAAGGCCACAAATCATTCATTTTCATTGATCAAATAATTATTGAACCTACAGACTGTGCCAGGTACTGTGCTAGGTACTGGGTAAATGTATATGAACATGGTATTCTCCGGGATGTCACAGAAGACGAACCTGCAGCTGACCGCAGCTCATCCGATAAACATCACCATGAGGATGACTACTTCGCACTTTGGGAACGTGGTGTCCCACCCTCTATGACTGAGAATGGTCTCAACTCAAGAGTCCATTCTTGGTACATGATGTGGTTTCCTCCCAAGACACTGCTTATAGTGTTAGCAGTTTCACAGATGTACATCTATCAACCAGCTCTGCAAAAGCCTCAGCTCTATCCATTAAGCTGTACAGACCTGTTTCTGTCCTGTTTATTTTGCTTTTCTCATCAAAACTCCCATTAGCTAATTGTTAGAATACTTTTGGTTTGCCTGAAGTGTAAGTGGCCACGAAACCTGAGGAAATGTTGCGGCATTGGTCCATGTTTCCTCGATGTCTAGTTTGAAGTTACATAACAGCGAATACAAGCACACAGTCACACAGGTACAAAGCAATTTTTAAATCAAATTTGAATTTCTTTAATTCCTCAAACTTTCACCTTGCTTCATTTTTTCTCTATCACTTTATTTCTTATATTACCTTGGGTGTATTTTTTGAACAATGCTTTTCTATATTCTATGAAAATCTCTAAAAATCTCTACAAAGGTAAAAAGGAAGGACTGTATGTTTTATTAAGAGATAAAGGCTCCAGAAACCAAATCTAAATTTTGGATAAACATTCAACAGCAGCACCGTGAACTTAGGATCTTGCTTAACAATTTTACAAATATACTTAATGACCTATTGATATTGGGAGTAGAGATAACTGTTGTGATAAATAAGACCAAAATACCTGGTAAAAAATAATCTAAGCCATATATTCATTATCAGTGTGTGGGCTTAACAGTAGTAATTTCTTTGCATCCCAAGAGTTTAGTTTCATAGTTGAGGACAAAATATTCCTTAAGGAAAGTAAAATTCAGCCACAGAATCTGGATTAACAATTTCCTTGAGAACTCTCAGATTTCCATCAGCGAAGTAAAGCAGATCCCAAACTTTGGGTATTGCTTCTCTCTGTTCCCTTTCTTCTTCTCTAATCTCTCTCTTTTCCTATATGTATAGATAAATTTATTTTCGCCGTTCCTTTCTGTGATGACTTTGCTTTCAGCGTTTAAAACACTAAGGTTACTGTGTTTAGAGTATTTTATAATTCATAAATATAATGAAATGCCAAAGCTAACATTAGGTAGCTAAACACATTTTATGTCGAGATTAGTATACAACTCTGATACTCAAAGTTTGGTTGGCAAACAGACAGCATGTCTATCCTGTAGGAACCTGTTAGAATTGCAGAATCCAGGTTCGATCTCAGATCTAATGAATCAGACTACATTTAACAAGACATCCACGTAACTGCTATGCACATTCAAGTTTGAGAAGCAATGGAATCTAACATACTTAGCTTAAATCCCTTCCTTTAATTATTCTTTAAGGATTTTATTTTTTAAAACAGTTTGAAAATAAAATATTAAGAATTCTGAGCAGACAACATCACCCACCGTCAGAAAAATGCAAATCAAAACCCCAATGAGATATGACCTCACCCCTGTTAAAATGGCCAAAATCAAAGACAGAAGAAACAAGTGTTGGTGAGGAGGTGGGGAAAAAAGGAACCCCTGTGCACTGTGGGTGGGAATGCAAACTGGTGCAGCCACTATGGAAGATAGTATGGAGGTTCCTCAAAACATCAAAAATAAAACTACCCTAAGATCTATTAATCACACTATTGGATATTTACCCAAGGAATACAAAAGCACTAATTCGAAAGGATATATGCACCCCTATGTTTCCTGCAGCACTATTTACAATAACTAAATTATGGAAGCAGCCCAATTGCCCATCAACAAAGTGAATGGATAAAGAGGTGGTACACACACACACACACACACACACACACACACACACACACATGGGACTATTATTCAGCCATAAAAAAGAATAAGATCTTGTCATTTGCAACAACATGGATGGATCTAGACAGTATAATGCTAAGTGAAATAAGCCAGTCAGAGACAAATACCATATGATTTCATTCATATATGGAATTTAAGAAACAAAACAAATGAACAAATGAAAAAAAAAGAAACAAAGCAAAAACAGACTCTTAACTATAGAGAACAATCTGATGGTTACCAGAGGGGAGATGGGTGGGGGGATGGGTGAAATAAGTGATGGAGATTAAGAGTGCACTTAATCCTGATGAGCACTGAGCAATACATGGAATTGTTGAATCACTGTATTGTACACCTGAAATTAATAGAACGCAGTATGATAACTACACTGGAATTAAAAATTGAGCAGAAAAATAAAGCATTTAGGGAAGAAACTTGAAAAATGCTTTTTTAAAGGCTTAGAATGGACTAATGGTATCCTAATGTCATCTTTGATGATAACTACAGTTGCTAGCATTTGTATATCATTTAACATTTGATCACATTTTCACACTCCTTAAAAAATTTTCACAATGATCTTGTGATGTGGGTCTTATTGCAGATTTCCATTTATACAAACGGAAGTTGAGAAAGTATAAGTTATTTGCACAAGATAACATAGCTAATAAGTAGGGTGCCAAGACTCTGTATTCGGGAGTTGTCACTCTAAATAAACATCATGCTTTATAGATGAAGTTTGACTTTTCAATTAAAAATAGATGTATCACTTTTGGCAAGGCTTATAAAATTTATTGGCAAATTACTAAAATATTTCATAATTTCATTTATTAAAATGATAAATTTTTCACAAAGTCTTCATCAACATATATAATGGAGAAAACCATTAAACTCAATCTTACTGTTAAAATTCCATGAGACAGCAAAACTTCAAAGAGCTCTGTGACCCAAAATGCGAGTCTAGAAGAGCCAGAAATCAAGGAAATGCAAAGGATCTGACACCCTTCTCCAGAAGCAGGAAAGAAATAGATTACCTAATATTTAGCAACAAAGCCCAGTCTAAAATACAGATGAGAATACACAAGATTTAATGAGATAAAAATGCTTTTAGATATTGCCATGCAACAATACGTAGAGGATTTTAAAATGACTTCACCTGTATCATATCCTCTCTCTTCACACCTCATAACCTACTCCACTCACCCGCCTTTCCCCCTCCAGGTATACTGGTCTCCTGTTTCTCAGGCACTCCAGGTGTGTCCTCTGCCTTTGGCATTAGCCGCTTCCTCTCTCCCAGCTTCCTCTCCCCCTACATAATTCCACAGCGAATTCCCCCAATCCCTTCAAATCCTTGCTCAAATGTCACCTTCTCACCTATTTAACGTGCAGCATTTCATTTCCCTACACTTCTCACACTCACAATCCCTGTTACTCTGCTTGAATTTTTGTTTTCCAAAGGATTTATCACTTCCTAATGCATGACACAATTTATTTATTCATTATGCCCACTGTTTATCGCTAGGTGATACTCGACCCCACCATGCTAACATGCTGACCCCATGAAGCCAGGGATCTTTGTTTTGTTCACAAATATATTCAAAGCACCTAGAATATTTGGCGAATAGATGGAGTTAATAAGTGTTTGTTAAATACATGAATGACTTAATGAATTAGTGACTGTTTTATCTGAACTTCAGTGGCTCAACATGGCTGTCAAAGGTAGAAAGTAGAATCAAGAACAAGGTTATAATTACAGTGACCATATAATTTAGTATCTACAGGAGTCAGTTCTGGGTGTGAATAGGGCAATGAAATTATTAAAATTATGTAATTTTGAAAATTTATTTAATTGATCAACAAACTGGCTTATTATATCACTGGTTCTATAAAGAGAGGTAATGAAAAAGATTTTTAAAAATTCTTAATCTGTTTAAAATGAAGAAAAATTAAAACAAATTAAGGTTGATTATCTGAATATGAAATAAAACAGAGTAACTTCCCATGGTGCTTTGATCAGTTTATACTGTGTCACATTTTTCTGTAAAATTTGTTTTCAATCATCTTATTTTAAATTCTTCATAAAATTTCACGTCTTCCTCAAAGTGGCACTTTGCCATGAATGATTTTGACATTATTGACACTTTCAAATTATTCCAATCTGTAAATATAATATTTTTAATTGAGAAAATACTTCTAGAGGTGCTGAGGAAGATCAGCTCAGAACTATTTTAAGTGGAAAATATTCTTAATTCTATTTTTATGTCGATACGTGTAACTGTATCAGACCAAATATTTTCATAGGTATTGTCTTTTTACTTCCATTCATAGAGTACATTTCTTGACATTTTTATAAGAAAAAATTGTCAAAAATGTCTTAATGTTCTTTTGAATGTCTTAGGAAAGGTAGATGCCATACAACCATTGGCATTCTCATTTTTTTCTTTAAATTCAATTAGCCAACGTACAGTACATCCTTAGTTTTTGATATAATGTACAATGATTCATTAGTTGCATATAACACCCAGTGCTCATCAGACCACATGCCCTCCTCAATGCCCATCACCCAGCTACCTCATTCCCCCCAACCCCCTCCCTTCTGCCACCCTCAATTTGTTTCCCAGAGTCCAGAGTCTCTCATGGTTTGTCTCCCTCTCTGATTTCTTCCCATTTAGTTTTCCCTTCCTTACTCTATGATCCTCTGCACTATTCTTTATGTTCCACATATTAGTAAAACCATATGATAATTGTCTTTCTTTGCTTGGCTAATTTCACTTAGCATAATCCTCTCCAGTTCCATCCATGTCAATGCAAGTGGTAGGTATTCATCTTTTCTGATGGCTGAGTAATATTGAGTATATGTGAAACATATCTTCTTTATCCATTCATCTGTTGAAGAGCATCTCAGCTCCTTCCACGGTTTGGCTATTGTGGACATTGCTGCTGTGAACATTGGGGTATGTGTGCCCCTTCTTTTCATGACATCTGTATCTTTGGGGGAAATACTTAGTAGTGCAATTGTTGGGTTGTAGGATAGCTCTATTTTTAACATCTTGAGGAACCTCCATACTGTTTTCCAGAGTGGCTATACCAGCTTGCATTCCCACCAACAACTGTAAGAGGGTTCCCCTTTCTCCACATCCTCACCAACATTTGTTGTTTCCTATTCATTAATCTTCATCATTATACTGGTGTAAGGTGGTATCTCATTGTGGTTTTGATTTTACTTCCCCGATGGCAAGTTTCAATTTCATTTCATTTTGGTAAAAATAAAACTCCCTAATTATAAATAAGACTTTATAAAAAGTCAAAAGACTTCTCCCTCAAGTTGAGACATTTCGAAACATTATAATAGAAAAATGAAAATTAAATCTTGTATATCTTTAGAGTTGTCACTGTGTAACTTACTTACTCCATTCATTGCTTTTGTAAGAACTGTCTTCTCACTTAAGAGATTTGCTTTTAATAATCAAAATTCTTTACAGACTTCCAAATTTGAATCTTGCTGAACATGTTTTTTAAAGATTTTCTTTATTTATTTGAGAGAGAGAGAAAGCACAGCAGAGGATGAGGCAGAGGGAGAAGCAGATGCCCCGATGAGCAGGGAGCCCAATGTGGGACTCAGTCCCCGGACCCTGAGATCATGTCCTCAGCCGAAAGCAGACGCTTGACTGAGCCAACCAGGTGCCCCTTGCTGACCATTTTAATTAGAGATTTCCAACTAATTTTGAAGAAAATACAACCAAAATTTAGAGTATTCACAAAGTAGTTCTTTAAAAGCTCAAACATCTGAAATTCAATTGATGGATAGCAGAGAGAGATTTTGTAATGATATGCTAATGTTTTTATTTCGCAATCAGATTCATCACGAAAATTTCTGTAGTTCTGTTTCTTGACTCTATAAACATAAAAATATTTTAAAAATGTGATACTTACAGGTCAGTTTGTATAAACTAGTAGACTATCATAGCTTGTTTGATGCAATTATGATTTATACACCATAACCAGTTCAAAGTACATTTCTGCTTCACAGCTTTCATAATTTGCTAAGAATGTTATTTTTCTACCATGCTGTGTTCTACTCAAATTTGTATTCATATTATCCTGTAGAAATCATATAATTTTATTTTCAATGTTGAATTTTTAAACTAAATTTGCAATACCATTTACAAATAATGTCATCAGTTCCATGGTTTTCATTTAATAGTCAAAAATAAAGGTTTTAATCTTAAAGGCACAAATAAATTAGCCTAGGGCCCATTAAAAATGTATGAACAAAATAATTAATCATTGTTATTAAAAGGCTTTCAGAATAATTATTATGGCTAGAAATTGCCCATAATGTGGGAAGCCAGGACAATGTGATTTTCAAGAAGAATTCTTTCTTTCTGAAATATTTATTTATTTTTTTAATAGAGATATAATTGATGTATAGAATTATAATGATTTAATATATGCATATATGTGAAATGATCATCACGATAAGTCTAGTTAACATTCATCCATCACTACACAGTTACAATTTTTTTTTCTTGTAATGAGAACTTTTAAGATTTACTGTCTTAGCAACTTTCAAATATACAATACAGTACTATTATCTCTAATTGTCATGCTATACATTACATACCCATGACTTATTTATTTTATAATTAGAAGTTTGTACCTTTGACCGCCTTTACCCATTTTGCCTACCCTCCACCCTATCCTGCCTCTGGCAACTACCAATCTGTTTTCTCTATCTATGAGCTAGTTTTTGATTTTTTTTTTAGATTCCCACATATAAGTAGTATCATATAGTATTTGTCTTTATCCGTCTGACTTATTTCACTAAGTATAATGCCTCGAGTTCCATCCATGTTATAACAAATAACAGGATTTCCTTCTTTTTTGTGGATGAAAAATATTCATATATAGACATACACAATAATAGGCACACATATATCTAAATCTATATCTCCCTCTCTCTATCTATCCCATATTTTCTTTATACATTCATCCAGTGATGGACACTTAGTTTGTTTCCATGTTTTGCTACTATAAAAAAATGCTACAATAGACACAGAGATGCAGATATATTTTCGAGTTAGTGTTTTTGTTTCCTTTGGATAAATACCCAGAAGTGGATTTGTTGAATGATATTTTACTTTTTTCCTCAAAAGGAATTCTTGATGTTCTAGGTTAGGTACCAGGCTCAGGGGTTCAGAGGTACAAATCACTTGTGGAGGGCCTAAAATATAACTTTAATTACTGACTTACAGGCATTAAAAGAAAACATTAATATCACATATACATAGTGGGTTAATGGTAGCCATTTTATAAAAATATACTAGATTTTCTCTGAACTATAAATTTCTGAACTATAAACTAATCTGCACAATATCTATGCAATATCAATACTGCTTTCCCCATTGTACAGAGAGTAAAACTTTAGGCAAGAGAGATGAGTAACTTGCATAAGGCCATGCACCCTGTGTTCTGGCAGAACCCACATTCAAACTAGATTCTTTTTGACTCCAGAGGTACATTCCTCAAACTACCCAATTACCTGCTCCTGCTTTAAGGGTAGAAATTTTATCCTATTGCTCTTGGCAACCACAAATGCCTGAGCAAAAGAAAGATAGGGATGTTTATCTCCATTGGATATTGAATGACTACTGCAGGCAGTTTGCTACTTGGGTTAGCGCTTATTAGCTTTTGATGAATATCCTGCAGAGACAGGATCTTCAATGTGTTGTATTTGGGAAAAAGGCAGATCCTAGGAGCATTATTTAATAGTGACTGATTAGTAAGGTAGTTTAGAAAATATGTCTACAAATTCTTTCATACATATAGTAGGCAGAATAATAGTACCCCCGCAAAAAATGCAGAGTGTAATTCCCAGAACCTGTGAATATGTTACATTATATGACAAAGATGAAATAAACTCATTTTAAAATAGGGAGACTATCCAAGGTTATCCGGGTGGGCCCAGTGTAATCAAAGTGGTCCTTAAATTTGGAAGAGGTAGGAAGGAGAGAAGGTCAGAGTGATGTAATGTGAAAAGGACTCAGCTCACCACTGTTGGCTTTGGAGATGGAAGAAGGGAACCATGAGCAAAGGAATGTGGGAAGACTTTAAAAGCTAGGAAAGGCAAAGAAACAAGTTATCCCTGAGAGTCTCCAGCAAGGAACACTGCCCAGCTGAGACCTGTACTTTTACCCAGTGAGATCTACGCTGGACTTCTGAGCTACAGAACTCTAAGATACTAAATTTGCATTACTTAAATCCACTAAGTTTATGGTAATTTGTCACAGCAGCAATAGAAAACTAATACAATAGCCTTTCCTTCAAGAAGTAGAATATAATTCACCTCGGCCTGAGTGTGGGCTGGACTTGCTTCTAATCCATACAATGTGTGACTCACTTCTGAAAAACAGAATGTGGCAAGAAATGGTATATCACTTCCTAGATTAGGTTATAAAAAGACTGTGTCTTCCATTTTGGGTACACTCTCTCTTTCTCTGGGATTTCTTCCTCATTTCAAGGGAGCTGGATGCCGTGTCATCAGGCACTCTATGGAGAGGCCACGTGGTGAAGAGCCAAGCCCTGCCAGCCACCACATGGGTGAAGCTGGAAGAATATCTTTCCCAGTCAAACCTTTAGATGGTTGTACCCCTAACTAAAACTTTGATGGCAGCCTTGTGAGAGACTCTAAACCAGAACCACACAGGTAAGCTATGTTAAGATTTCCTGACCCACAGAAATGGGAGTATAACTAATATAATTACTCTAAAGCTTGTATTTACCTATTGAAAGAGAAGAGAAAAACAGAAAAGGAAAAAAATACTAATTAGGTGAGTATGGCTCCATTTCTCCAAATAAACTCCAATATGAATGTACGTATTTCATTGGAAAGTTGTGAGAAAGTCAATATTTTTAGTGTGACAATGTACACATACAAAAGCTGGCATTTTTATAAATATAATTTAGTCAACTTTCATTCAGATTATAAATGAAATTAAAATCACAATGTGGAGAATAAAATTTTTCAAAACATGCAATTTTACTAAGAATATATTCATCAATTTTTACACATATTTTAGTGGATTAGAGCTGTCAAAACTGTTGAGATCAACAAAGGCAATTAACCTCTAATTTTTTCCCCTGTTCTTTCTTCTATTTTGCTTTTCCCTTGAAGTCTAAACTTAATGGAACAAAGCATGCCATAAACTGAGGTTAAATAATGGGTTTTCTTATGTTGCTATATAGAAATATTCTCTAGACTACAGTTTACAAAATTTAATAACTTCCAGCCAAACATATGTATGTGTGTATATATCCATTAAACGAAGAAAATAACCATTTACTTCATGATACTTTTATGTTGAATTTCAAATTGAATATGATTATTGAAACAGAGCATCATTTTTTTTTCCTTTCTGAGTCTAATTTGTCTTGGCTAACCAAATACATATACTAGCCATGCTAAACTTACTACATGACAAATAGCCAAGTTTTCTTCCCATCCTCTTTTTAAATTTTGCTAACATTCAGATAACATATTTAGTACTCACAGCTTGTTTTAATTTTTTTAATTTTTAAAAATTTTTTTTTACTTTTTTATTTTTATTATTTTTTTAATGTAAAGTTCGATGATTCATTAGTTGCATATAATACCCAGTGTTGTTTTAAATGGAAGTGTTAGTTAATCAAATCCATTGCTCCTCCATTGTTAAAATATAATTTCCCAAATCCAGCTTAAATAATGACTAGTATATAAATCATCTCTACATATGAATATAAAAGAGAGGCATAAAACTGCACACTGGGGATTTTTTTCATAAGGTTGAATGAATTTCCCCATTTAAATGTTACAGTAGGGAAAATAGTATTTTTAAATAAATCAATGTCCATTATTTTCTCTGTGAAATCAGAACTAGTTTTATCTTTTGAAATGAATTCCTAAGGAAATTTCTAGTGGATAGAGATTATGTACTTTTATTTTGTAATGGCCACCACTGCTATAGTAATATTTGATACCACACTTGATTTGAGTTTAATTACCAGGGTATCATCCAATAATCATGCTATTAAATATTCCTAAACTCTATTCATATCCATCAGTAACAAATTGGGGTCTATATTTCTACCTAGAGGATACAGAAGCTCTTTCCTCCTTGATTTAAATTCTCCTTGTTAGTGTATCAATACATATAAGATCATTGCTTAATTAAGAGGGGAAAAGATATAACACCACAGGAAATTTCAAGTAAGAATGGTGGAGTTCAAAAACAAATGAGCAAAGGAAAAAAAAGAGAGAGGGAAGCAAACCAAGAAACAGGCTCCTAACAGAGAACAAGTTGATGGTTACCAGAGGAGAGGTGGCAGTGAAATAGGTGATGGGGATTAAGGAGGGCACTTGTGATGAGCACAGGTGTTGTATGGAAGTGGTGAATCACAATATTGTACGACTAAAACTGTATGTCAACTGAGATTCAAATAAAAACTAAAAAAAAAAAGAATGTTGGGTTCACATTCATTGTCCTTAAATGAAATAAGAAACTGTTAAAGAAGAAAAAAAATTTCTGTACATCTTCAAAAGAAAACAATTGTGGTTTTATTCACAGCGTAATCAAAATATGCTTCATTATGTAAAGGAAAATGTGCTTGTCTACAAATCAATTAGTTCTGCTAATGAAAAAAAAGAACAGCCTTTTAAAATGTATCTTTTATAATGCCTTTGCCTCACATATGAAGCTTAGATAAGAAATCACAAGAAAGCATCATCAGCAATATGAATATTAAAATGTGAATATAACTAATTATGCACAACGACTTCTCTCCTCAGGCTGGAGCTGAAGGATCAGCAGGTGACACTGCAGAAATTATTATGTTAATAGTCTAGTTGTCGGGAAGATAGACATGTGTTACTAGTGAATTCCTAAAATATACATGTAAATAAAATGGTAGTCAGCCATCAATACTTATTCTTGGGGAAGTGTGATTTCTGACTAGGATTTCACTCTCATTAGAACGTTTTCACATGTTTTAGCTTCTATGGGAAAGGGTAGGGTACCACTACTGAGGGGCTGTTACGTGTCCTACAGGATTTTACTGAAGTTGTCCCCATAATTTTGTGTGCTGATCTCATAATCTTTTCTTTTCATTTTGAGAGGTGCCTATCGATAAATTTATATTTCCTCAAGCCTCTTTTATTTGCTTTACTGTTTCTTTTCTTCTTAGAAAAGAAGAGGCACTTAAAAACATTTTATCACTTCATATTTCAAATATTCCTATTGTTTTTTGGGGGTGGATTGTGGATGCCACAGGGGTAATAAAATCCATGGTATATTGGTCCAGATAATGTATGTCCCTTACACTTTATGAGATTACTAATCTCAAAAATTCAGAAAAATGTAGGTTGCCTCTATTTGTTTATGGCCATAAATTATAACAAATTTTCTGTAAACCTTTTTGGAAAAGCCCAGCTTAACTACAGCTCACATGATTTAAAACTCCGTCTTCAATACTTTTAGCTTAAAGGCATTTCAAATGTCAACACTCAGTAAGAGGCTTTTTTTTTTTTTTACAATATGCTATATTTTACCTTTTTAATAATAGCTGTCAAGTTGTAAAACATTTGCAGTGAAGAATGATTAAAATAAGTGGATTACAAATTTAGTCACAATATTATAGAACTAGAATCTTCTTGGATTTCTACTGTAGCCACATAGTTCTATTATTACCTTTGTATTAATATTTACAACACTTATGGTTCAATATTATAAGATAACATAAGATTGACAGATTACTTTTCGTATCTTACAGAGGCAATTTTTTGTAGACATAATACTCATATACATACTCTAATTCAACCATATTGCAAATTCTACTAATTCAGTAAAAACAATGGTTTGCCAATTCTATCAAGAAAATATTTAAACATTTTAGTTTGACCTCATAAGAGTGAGTTAAAGTCCAGTTTATTTATGGTATGGTGTTTGTTAGACATGTGTGCACAAAGATACTGTAAACATGAAGGAGGGACAATTGAGGTTTAAAGTCCTTGCTATACATCAGTGTCTTTGATATCTTGAAAACGTGCTTCTGTTGACAGCATGTTATTCATGTGTGTAGTTGTGACAGAAAGGACTGACATGGGGTCAACAATGATTTTCACAGTAGGTCTATACAAAAAGACTGCCACTTAGTTTGAGAGAGCATCAATTCATAGGAGAAATGCGGCTTCTTCATCTGATGGGCCACACCTGCATTTTATTCTGATCCATCCCTTCACTGGTAGCCTTATAGTAAGCATACTTACGTAGTTCTGCCATGTTCCAACAGCTCCTTCAAAATGCACATCTGCCCTCTCCCTATGTCATCTTGACAACTAAACCTCAATGTCCCATGGCGCCTAAGCATCGACATATTCATAGCTGGTCTCAGCACCAAGCTCAGAATCTAGACACCTGCAATCAAACTCTAGCTCCAATACTCACTAGACTGGAAACTTGGACAAATTAGCTAACCTCATCCATCAAAAAAATGTACTACCTCATAGTGCTTTGGGGAGTAATTAAATGAATTAGTATGTATAAAACATTTGGAGGTTGGCATGTAATGTAATCACTGGTTAGCTGTTGTTGTGAGTATTATTATTTTAAATCTTTCCTCTTCCTCTTCTCCTCCTTCTCCTCTCCTTCTCCTTCTCCTCCTTTATTTCTTCTCCTCCTCCTTATTCTTATAATAATTATTGTCCTCTACCTCTCCATGGCTCCTGGGTGGTGCCATCTATCACTCCTCTTTACTCCTCATCTCTCAGTCCCTCATTCAATAAAAGAGGAGGTGTTGGGATGGGAAGTGTTGCCTTTTGGGAGTGTGCAATACTTGTGAACTATGTGCACTCACCTTTCCTTTCATCATCACACTGAAAAAGGGGACAGCTATACGTAATTGGGGTATATCTCTGAAGCCAAGGTCAGGACATCCTAAGAAAATCATTGATAAAGTGTGAGGATTTTGACATGAAAGGAAGAATGATATTCAGCTTCACCACCGGATGTCTACATAATCACTAAGCTTGTTTGATTTTCCTGGGGCTACCTGCAGAGGAGAAAGGGAACTGGGAAGAAGGTAAGGTAGGACAAAGAGAGAGGGGCAGGAACGCCTCTTCAAATTCACAATTCAATTCCAGATTCTGCTTGGGCCCCCCAACATGTATGAATTATCCATTATGAGTGGTTCGGATTGGTAGCCATAGGCTTGACTAAAAGTGCCTCAACATGGGGGCAAAAAGATGCATATATCAGAGCATTATGGAGTGATTCCACTGACTGGGTATTAGACCAAAGACACAGTCTCATCAGAAACCAAACTCCTTGTCAAGACAGCCTGTTTAGGCTATACTATACTTATCATAATCACATGAAATAAGCTAAAAAGAAGAATGATATGGCCACAAAAGGACTAACACTTTTTCAAGGTCGGTTATGTAAGAAGACAATGTCCCTTTGTCTTCTCCCCATACAAGCAAAATAAGTGCAGGAAAGAAAGAGGGGACATAAAAGCAGGTGAACCACAGCCCCTCCTTCTGGTTTGAATGGCTGGTTGACCGTTTTCTTTTCTTCTTCTTTTTTTTTTAATAAACATTTTTATTATGTTATGTTAGTCACCATACCGTACATCCCAAGTTTTTGATGTAAAGTTCCATGACCGTTTTCAACCATGAGCAGAAGGGCAACATTCCAGGGTAATGTCACAGTAAAATAGGAAGTGCCCTTGTCCCCACACAAGCCACCACATCAGTTCCAGATAGATGTGTTCAGACTTTAACGTGTAAAAGCAATTTCTATCTTGTTAAAACCATTGCATTTTGTAATAGTTGCCCACTCTCTAACTAATATAGTATTGATATATTCTTTTAAAAATGATTCTTCTCTTTCACCATTTAACCAACAGCTCGTCTTAATCATGTTGAACAAAAACATATTTGCTATGTTGTACGTGCCATGTGATTGCCCCTAAATCCATTATTCTTTCTCTTAATTTATGTGCTGTAAATTTTTGCCTGACAAGGCCAAAACTCAATTTAGCTATCATTTCTTGTGGGCAATTTTTCCTGACTTCTTGGTCAAGATTCTTTGTCTCTGCTGTTTGGGCTTACCTCTTTCATAGTGTATAGAACATGATACTCACTGGTGAGTTACCCTGAGAGATAGTGCCTAAGAGTTTCTCAGCACATTGTAGGTGCTCAAAATTGGTTTGTGAAGTAAATGAACACAGGACTCAGAAGAAGGATAACAAATTCAGAATTACATTTAAGGCAATGCAATTTGGCTACAAATCCACATTTGTTATAAACAAATACATCAGACAGCAAGACCAGTTAGGATACTATTAAAACAATATGGATGCAAAGTAAAAAGGCTATAAACAATGGTAATATCTGGGGTAGGAAACACTGCAGAAAGGTGATAATACTTATTTTCCTACAACTCCCAGTACCAGTTACTTGAAGAATTCTTCTGTCTAGATTTCAATCTGCATTTCTTTGAACATTTGGCATATAAAATTTTTTAACTTCAGTGCCTCACTTAACTAGTTATTAGACAATGGGGAGATTAACTTATTGTGCAGTTCAATCCTCAGAGCAATGCTGCTGCCATTACAGAGAACTCTCTTTTCAAAAAGTAGCAAAACCAAAAATGATCAAGTTAATTGCAGAGAAGCAGATGTTAGGGCAACTGAGGATTGCCAAGGAAAGTAGAAAGGAGATGAAGGACGGCGTAAAGGACAGAAGAGAAAACTGGGGAAAATGCCTGCTTACTGATATTTTGCATTGGATGAAAACCCACATCAAAATATGACCAACAGGATAAACACTAATGTCTTGTATTAATAACAATGTTTGGGGATTTTTGAATATGGTTACATACTTCCATATTATTAATCAACTATTAATTAAACATTTGTATTCAAGTAGAAGCAGATTTTAGATTCTGATCAAAGGATTAAATATTAGCATAGTTTGAAGTCAGGATGCAAAGACAATGTATTTGAAGTGATCTATTCATGTAGAACGCTAACATGAGAAAGAGATGTTTTACTCTAAGATATATATAGATATCTATAAATTTTTGAATATGGTTACATATACATATATACCATATATATACATATATATGGTTACATATAACCATACATATGGTTATATATATCTATATATAGATAGAGGAGGATATAGATATCTATATAGGTTATCTATAAATATCTATATATATATATAGATATATTTTTTGCTATAGTAGCTACTGGCTTTAAAAACTTTTGAGACAATATATTGCTCCCTTTGTTTCTTAAGTAACTCACAGAATTTCAGATGTAGGAACACGGGGGAGGATTATAATGGATCATCTTTACTCTAGAGATTTTCCAAAGATTAAATATAAGAGCCAGGCTAGAACTAGATCTTCTCACTTTTCATCTGAGCTGCTCTTCTCCTACCTTACGCTCATCATACATCCTTATTACCCAAATATTATTCAGGCTCTAGTATCATGACTGAAAGTCTCATACTTTATTTGACAATTAGGTAAGCTGTGCTCAACATTCCACACCAGCCCTACTGTTTCTACCTGAAAATAAATGCTTGTGTTACTAAACTCTGTTGAATCATGGCCAAGAGTTAGAAAAAATTATATATGAAAAGAATGCAGAATCCTTCCAGACAGTAAGAAGATCAAATGAATTCATTGAAGTGGTGCTGGAATTTACCTGCAACCTAAGTGGGGTTACAGAATTATACCTTCCTACCAATCAGCTAAAAAGAGCTTTAAAGGGAATAAGATAAAATGAGACAAGGAGAACTAGTGATTCACTAAGTTGCAAAACCAATTGTCACCTGAAATATGTGGACTTGGCTTCTACTTTTGACAAAGCATATAGAATTCAACTCTAAGAAACGTGTCAAGGTATTTACCTGTAACTTGGTTGGAACCTAAAAGAAAGTAGGGTCCAAGGTTTCTCTTTGGTCACAAATATGTGATTAAAAGATAAATATTTATATCATGATCTTAGATTGTGTCTAACTACAGTGATAATTGTTCTCCTTACCTAAGTATCTTTAAAACCCTGGAAAGATGAAAAAAATAAGTAGAAAAATGATAAATCCAATCAAGTCATTATTTTAAGTTTTTAAATATTTAGTCCAATCTGTTTAATTTTGTTAGTTAGTGTAATTGAAATAATAATTATAACTTAATAATATTTATGAGATCAACTTAAAAATTTGGAAGCTAGATTATAAATCTTCCTTTTTAGGCATTTAAAATATTGAGGGAGCCAGACATACTAAAATTATATATTTAATGTCGTAAATGTTTAATGCAATATAATTACCTGTTTATAAATGGGATTAACTTTATAAGGAAATTCAGTCTATTAAAAGAATTAATTTGGACATTAATCAAGGAACAAGTACTTATTATTATTTTAATATAATTACCAAATGTATAAATTAAATTTAAAAAGTATGTAAGATGAATTAATCTAAATCTTAAGAAAATTAAGACTTGAATGTGTAACTTTAATAAATTGAAAATTGACTTAACTAAAAAATAATTTATTTAATTATCTACATACAAAACTCACTGAAGACATGAAGTGTCTTAAATGGTAGCCTATGATTTGGTTATTAAGTATATTTTACTAATTATTTGAAATGACTCTATTGTTGAGTGTATGAGATCCAGGTGTATTCTGACAGACTTCTCTATATTCCTTCAGCTTTATCACGGAGCTGGTTTCTTGTTGAGCTATCTTGAGGGAACACTAGACCATTTTCATGTAATTTCCTATTAGGGAATAAATAGAATTTATTTTTCTACCTACAAACTATGAGAAAGAACGCTTTTCAAGAGTTGCATTTGGTGGTATAGTCCAATAAATTGAAAAGGCCACAAAATTCCTCTTTATGGACCATGACTGTTCCCCTTATTTTCTTTTCATAGAATACCACACTTGGGTTATAATATGATGAAGGAATTGCTATGCCCTTTCTGGAGTAAAAAATCAGTCTTTGCAAAATTGTCTGATTTGAATCTGAGAATTTGAGAAAGGTAAGATTTTTCTCAATATACTCACAGCTTCACTAAAATTCCAGTTCTCTATATTTTTTAATATTCATATTTTTTCTCCCTGACATAAAATCCTATACCTATGCCAACTCAAATAGACAGTCATGCACTTGTGATAGAACTAGTATTTGTTGAAAAAAAAATATTATTATTATTGTTGTTGTTGTTATTTGAGTGACTTCCCTCACCCTGTGAGAGGGGTCTATATTGCCTTTGGAGAGAATTCAAGTTGTTTTTGCAGGCATGCAAGGAGAAAAAGAGTCGACTTTTAAATTTTGATATCCAGAGTAGGATTTTTAAGACTGCAGCTAGAAAATAATCTTGAAAGCCAGACTTCATTGAGAGATAAAAGGATTTTCTCTATGCCCTTACTCTTTCTTAGTAAACATTTAGAGAGACACGTTGCAGGCTCAATCCTAGGTTCTTCCATAGCCTCGAGTGGCTACTGCTTCCACTAATCTGCCTGAACTATGAGGCTACTTGCCTCTGGAAGAGGAATAACGTGTATATGAAATCCACACCAAAAAATACAGACATGGAAATCATATGCTTTTAGCTCCATGGAGTATGGGAAGAAGAAAGGAATAGAAGTAGGAGGTAGGCAGTGAGATACGAACATTAGAAATCCAAGAACCGGGTTGAAGGAGAAGACAAGATTCCAGGGTTTTTGCCTTCTTTCTGTTTGGGATTCTCGAAGGAGAGATCCCAGAAGGGTATTGTTTTCATAAATAAGAGGTGTCTCATGAGAATAAAATTCTATGTGCCACCTAACAAGTGGGAGCCTCGTGAAGAAAATTGGATAGTTGCAGAAAAATAAAGAAGCTCCATTTTCTTTGCATTACTGAGCAGCAGACAGTAAATCCTGCAACTGACTTACATAGTAACTTACATAATCAATCACTTCCTTAAAACACACATGTTCTTAGAAACCACTGTACTGTGTCACAAAACACAATAAACACTACAGGGTTTCGGGGAAAATTCAGGTTGCTGCACAGCACTCCAATACTTCGTCAGTGATACGTTAAAAAAAAAAGGATCCTAATAAATATGATAGCACAGTGTTACACATGCTAAACCATTAAGAAATCCATAAGCATTACAATAAACATGGCAGTTTATTTGGAAAAAAGACCAGACATTTGCTTGTGGAAGTGGTCCTTGGAAAAGTCGCAGCTTGTGAGTTATGTGAAGTGGTGGGAGGAGTAGGATCTGAAGTCATAGGGAAGATTGTACATCAGATATGGATGGACTATGGGGACTGATGAACTGAGATGGTTGGTAGATGTTTGAGGGGTGCATGCATGTGTATGTGTGTGTGTTTGGGGTGTGTGTGCACGTTCCTACTTGGCTAGGTTCCGCTGGGTGCTTTCTACACTTACCTGCTTTTCCGAGATGAATTTATGTACAAAGAGAAAATTTGCGCTATGCTTAAGTTATTCCTTAGTGTATCCATTATTTTGGAATAGATTCACAGTTGAAAACAAGCCTTATAGCAGAACTGCCTGTACCTTAAGGTTTTAATATTATCATCCATCATTCATCATCTCTCAGATTTTGAAAAGGTCTAAATCAGGAGCACCATTCTGATACCAATCCTAGATCTCTGCTTCTCCAAATGAAATGATTCACTGCAACAAGTATCACAAAATAAAAGGCAATTGTGAACCAGAATTATTGACCCACCTTTAAAAAACCTGAATAACCTTGATATTTTTGTGAATAGTTTAGACCAGCGATTTTCAAAGTGTGGGTCACAAATAATACTTGGCTGATACATAACGCTGAGCTGTGTTTTTAGTAAAACTGTTGTACAATTAAATGGAATCTAGTTTCTTCCCCCACAAAGGTCAGGCAGTTGGTGCTCTGGGTGTACTAGGATAAGTTTAAATTTGTCTCTTTAAATTATGGCTTCCTACTTTGCTTGAATGAGACGTAAAGAGAGAGAAGCAATGGCAGGAGGATGTCTGGCTCAATCCAGCAACATTTTTAGGCAAAACAAGGAATGCTTGGTTTGTATCTGGGAATCCATCACACAGTGGGATTCAGACTACCTCCCTGGCCAGAATGGGGACCAGAATCTTTGGGGTCAGGGGTGTTTCCGGGACCTTCAAGCTTAGAATTATGGATATTGGTACTAAGTCCATTCACACTGTTGTACAACAATCACCAACGCCCATTCCCAAACCTTTTTCATCTTTCCAAACTGAAACTCCATATCCATTACAAGGTAACTCCCCATTCCCCCTTGGACCATCCTCATGGTGGTTGTCAACCACTGTCCTACTTTTTTCCTACCATACCAAGTACCTCAAAACACAGTAATAATTGTATTGTGGAATAATTGTGGAATAATACAATATTTATCCTTTTGTGACTGGCTTCTTTTACTTAGCTTATGTCTTCAAGGCTCATCCATCTAATAGCATGTGTCAGAATTTCTTTTCTTTTTTAGGGCTAAATAATATTCCTCTCTTTAATTTCCTTTGGTGTTGACTAAATAAGTACATATTTATTTCTAGACATTCTATGTCTTGGTCTTTTTCATTGCAGCACTTAGGATAAGTGTGACCAGATGTTCTTGGTTGTCTTAATAAACTTTAAGCTATTCAGTTATCCCTCAGGCTTTTTTTGTTTGTTTGTATGAAGGAAGTAGTTCCAGCTTTCCAGCACTCAGTTCTATTTAGTAACTTTCCAGCTCTGAATAAAGCTGGTGACCAAAATGTTAGAACCCTTTCTTTAGACCAATATATCCTCAAATATTGAGCAGAAATTGACAGCGTTAGTCCTGGAAGTTCTTGAGTAGGTTGGCAGGGGAAGACAATGAGCAAGAATGCTACAGGGCATTTCCCTGGTAGTGTCTTTTATATTCCAACGCTCATTGTGGTCAAATTCTATTTCAAATGGAGGAGAACTCAAACGCAAAGTGAGCTTTGAAGCAGAGGAAAGAATACAGAGTAAAAAAATTCCCCATTTAGTTTCATCTTGTGTCAAAGAATCACTATCTTATTTCAGAATGCTGTCATTTAAAGCTTTGAAATGCTTTCTATAGAAATGATTACATTAATCCTGCAGTCAATTTGTCTGAAGTTAGCAAGTGTTACAGCTATCAAAAGTGCTACAAAAATAATTGAATACATTTTTAAAACTAGTAGATACTGTGACTGTAATTTATTTTCTTAGGATTGCCAGGAAATAGCAGAAAAGAAAGAACTCCATCAGGCACCAAAAAAAGGATGGACAAATTGAATAATGCCAAGCTTAATGTTATTCAATGATCTCACTTCGTCAATAAGTAACATCAACTTCTGCTTTCAATTATTTTTTCCCTTAGGAGCACAGAGAATTTAGGACAACTATCTGTTCTTTCCTGATGTAAACTATATGTGCACAAGTCAGCCTGATGGATAACCTAATCCGACTGCTGAAGGACAGACTGATTCTCTGTAACACTTCACCAGGACCAATGTGTAATGGATTATCCTAGGAAAGATATTATTTTCCCTTGGGGGATGTTCCATTATACCTGCATTTCCTTGCTTTTAATGCTTGGTACACATCAAAATCATTGACCTGTAGGAACTGGTGTCTACCTCTCTCAATTTTCTCTAGATCTTTCTCACTCCCTGGAGCCACAGTTATGACACAAGTGACTAAAGGCAGAGAGCTGAAAGAACCTAAACAGGAAATCATCGATTATGTGGATGCATTGTTCTTCCTTCTTTTTTGCATGTAGTTAACTTCTTAGGATTAGCCTTAAAAAAAAAAAAACACAAATATTTTTGTTTCAGTTAACTAACTGGGCTATACTAACATTAACAATTTTCTCATTTATTGTTCATGTACCTCATGTGTGTAAGTTATACTATATGCTGAGGAAAAAATACAATTTAATGATAGTTTGAAATGTCTCGGTTTTTTTTTTTAAAGTACTGTGTTATTTGAACACTGACTCCTTTTGTTAGCAGAAGCTTTTGCTGTTATATATAAAAATGCTAACCAATTGTCTACGAGGGTACTTGATGTTGTCCTGGATAGTTTTCCACGAAATTCATAAGGCTCTAGACCACCACCTGTCTAGAGCCTTGTCAGTGTTGCTCTATCTAAAAGTGTAATGGCCAAGGTTATCAAGCACGTATGAGCTCTTTAAAAAAGTAATCATTATATGACCATTAAATTCTAGTTTGCATCTTTTCACTTCTTCTTTATCTTCCTTCATCTTTGGCCCCTCCCCTATTCCCATCCACCTTCAGGCTTAAGAGAAAGAGAACCAAAATGGAAAAATATATATATACATGGCTTGGAAATAATAGGCCAGTCTAATTTCCAAACCTTGGATAATATTGGCCCACATTTTTAGTCTGCTAGCAACTAAAAGAATATGAAGTGTGGAAGTCTGTTCATCAAACCTGTTACACTAAACATTTTCTTCTGCTAATGCAGGACTATGGGAGGGCCTGTGTGCTATGGCACAAAGTTTCTTTTCAAAGTGACATTTTCTTCTGTCATAGTTACAGAGGCATTCTGGGCGACATTCCCCTGGAGGAGGCTACAACAAGCGGTTCCCCAGAGGGGCTAACAGTGCTGTCACCAACCTCCTTCTTGCATATCACACAGGACATGATGTCCTTTCTTTCCTATACCTTTTCTGAGTCTCATCCAGGGGGTGGTACTGGGGCAGTTCGTGACAGGGGAGTCAGATCCCTTTAAAATAGCCATTCCCCCCAGTCCATTTTGGGGACTACAACTTGATAAACTATCACTCCTTTTCTGATGGCCCCCTAATGAAAAGAGGAAAAAAAAACCCACCCACCCTCCTTTCTTCTTTCTCTCCCTTCTTCCTTCCTTTATTTTTCTTGCAAGACTCTTCAGGCCTCAGAGGACATAATCTATTAGTGTTTAATTATAATAGTAGCCCAAATAGGTGTCACCGGGCACTTCGGTTACATTAGGAACATAATCCTCTCATTACCTATGCATTTCCAGGTACTTGTCACCAGTGAACCATCTAGGTGAGACTAGGATAGCTTTCAATTACTGAAAGCTTGTGCCGGAATAATACAGAAGCTTCTCAGCCATGTGTGCACAGCCATCAACCTTATGCACTGTATTGTTCAATTTTTGGGTTTCCTTTTTTTTAACCTCTGGAGTTGTAATGCAAGTTCATAAATGTATTGATGTGTTTGGGGGGGGATATAAATGACACCTGAAAATGTTCCCTTTAAATTACAGACTTTCTTTTCAGAATAAATTATACTCTGTTGCTTTTGTTCTGCAACCAGTGAGAGAGAACTCTGCTCCTCCTTCTCCTGACCGTTAGCAATAACCCTCAATACTTAGTCTTTCATCCAGAGAGTAAGGGACTCCAAGTTTCAAAACTAACTCCCATGGATGAATCTAGATCTTTCAAAATCTTTCACTTAGCTTTTGAAGGCTTCTGTTTCCAGAAGGACATTATGCATACCTAAAATATGACACAGGAAACTAAGTTAGGTATCTTCCTTCACTAGGCACCTTTTCTAACTGCTCTTTCATAAGCATTATGGCACTCAGTACAATCACTGTCATACTTATCTAAATAGTTTGTTTGGCTGCAAGTTCATCAAGAGAAGGAATCATATCTAATTTGACCATGTATCAACACCCAGCACAATGTCTGACATAGAGTAAGCAATCAATATGTTTTTAATGAAAATATATAATTGATTTGTATAAAGTAGATCTGAAAATTAGTCTAACCATCTTGGAATCACACACACACATTTTATATGGACATGTTCTTTACTTGACATGTGTGCCTTCCAGTGGCACTAGTCTATGTATATTACGTAAAAGTCTGAAATAACCTATAATTCCATAGGGAAATCTGCTAGATGTACGTTATTCAGGTCGAAAGTGAAAAAAGGGTCATAAAATATCGCCCTTAAAAGTCTGACTATTAATGGTACATGGGCTAATACTGAGCAATCTTCATAAAGCTCAATATAATGTCAATAACTACTTATATTTGTTAACATACCTAATGAATTAAGATGAAATGAAACATTTACTTACCTTTAAGTTTACTGCACCAAAAAGTTAAGTGTAACTGCTAGGAATAACAACTAATAGTTTTTCAGTGATTCTCAATTTTAAAAGTAGTTCAAAGACAAATAGAATGGTCCAATATAATGTTTTCTTCGAGGATATGTAATTCAGAACCCACAATCAAATTCAACTGTGAATTACCTGAGGTTGAACCTCTAAGCATGTTGCTTGGAGGAATTACAGTTCAGTGGAAATGGAAATGCTTACCTAATAACAGTCATATATGGTAGACAATACGAAACATGATGAGACACTTCACAGATCTGGTGTTTCAGGTGCCTAAGCCATTCTTACTAAATACTTTTCATGTCTATAGATAGACATATACTATATGTGATAGAGATATATGATATTTGTATATTATATTGTCTTGTAGGTCATAATTTACAACAGCATTTTTATATTAGTCTTCTCCAAACCCATGTATTTAATTTGAAATTAATTAATTTATTTTTTACTCTTTCCATTTTTCTTCCTAGATACCTTGGTATAACTTATCATAATTACTTTACTGTAATGCTTCCCACAGTACCCATGTTTTCACCTTTATCTGTACCATCAGCATTCACATAATGAATTCCTCATGCATCATTTTTCCCTATTTCATGGACAGTGCTATTTGCAGTTAGAACAGCCAAGATACAGGGACTTAGATGAGACAATTCCTATAAGAATAATCAACACGTCTTTAGTGACTGACAGGAATAGAATAACAAAACAATAGAATGCATTTTGGCATTCTAGGACTAAATATATTGTTTCTAAAATTCTATTTATATATACCTATTGAATGACATAAACCTTTTTGCTCTTGCAGCTGGCTATTTCTATCCATAATGCCCAAAATATAACTCTGTTATACTATGCATTTTTAACAATAAAGAAACAGTAAATGACAAATTTTTATAAGGCTATACTTTAAAAATGAAAGACAAATTCATCTTTGGCATAAATATTCTTTTAAGGTAAAACAAATAAATACAGAAACTATAACCAAATTCATTGTTTTAGCCAATTTTAATACTTTTTTTTATTTTTATTTTTTTAAAAGATTTTATTTATTTATCTGACAGAGATAGAAACAGCCAGCGAGAGAGGGAACACAAGTAGGGGGAGTGGGAGAGGAAGAAGCAGGCTCATAGCGGAGGAGCCTGATGCGGGGCTCGATCCCATAACGCCGGGATCACACCCTGAGCCGAAGGCAGACGCTTAACCGCTGTGCCACCCAGGCGCCCCCAATTTTAATACTTTAAAA
The DNA here is from genome assembly GCF_017311325.1 of Ursus maritimus. Lineage (NCBI taxonomy): Eukaryota > Metazoa > Chordata > Mammalia > Carnivora > Ursidae > Ursus > Ursus maritimus. The sequence goes on along the minus strand of NW_024427107.1, from coordinate 32,343,097 downwards.
GATGAATAAAGATTTCTATTCTTTTTTTACTCTAAAAACTGTTTCATTTAGTAAATTAGTTTGTCAGAGATTAAAATTAAGTGGTGATATGCACAAGAGGAATAGAAAACGGAATTAACAATGAAATCTATTCAAGGATAAGCAGAGATAAATCTGTCTGCCCACTTGCTGATTCAAATAGACTATGCAGAATTTGTATGTTACAATCTGTGTGCATAAATCATGCAGTTCGTAAACAAAGTAAGATTTATTTGTAACAATATCCCCAAATAAAATGATTGTGTATATTTTCCAACAAAAAATATACTTTGTATGTAGGTCAAAACTCACATTTATTTTACAGCAATAGCAAGCATTCACTCTGCCTTTTAAATATTTTTGTTTCTCCTTCGAACATTTAATCCAGAGGTGGGTGACACCTTCCGTACAGGCAAATCATTCACATCTCTGGACTTGGCTGATAGTGATGGGTCAGTGGTTTCAATGCTGACTACCATTCTATCAAGAGCTCACTGTGGCCTATGTACAGGGGTAAGTAAAGACTTCACAGATATTATCCCATTTAACAAAATAACCATATGATGTAAATCCTGCTATCATTTCTAATATACAGATGAGCAAACAGGCTTGTGGGGGCAGGGAAGGATTCTAACGTTGGCGCACTTGATTCCAAAACCAACACTTCAAAGCTCTGACTAAAATTTAGCTCTTTTAAAAATAAATAACACAGTGTTATTTTCCCACTTTCTCCATCTTTAGGATTAACTTCATCTTTCAGTTTCCAGTACTAACACTAATATTGTATACTTTTTATTATATGTCCTCACATAAAGTATTATGTAGATAAATTCTACTTGATGAGGTAGATAGATGAGGGATAAAACCATGCAGTGTCAGAATGGAAGGGAATCCTAGAGTTTTAGGCTAGTTTAATTTCTTTGTTTTTCCTTTTCAAGTTTTTATTTAAATTCCAGTTAGTTAACATACAGTGCACTATTAGTTTCAGGTGTAGAATTTAGTAATTCATCACTTACATACATTACTTAAACACACAACCTTTGTGCTCATCACAACTGCCCTCCTTTATGCCTATCACCCATTTAGCCCGTCCCCCACCCACCTCCCCTCCAGCAGCTCTCTGTTCTCTATAGTTAAGACTCTGTTAACTATGTTTCTCTTTTTTTTTCTTTCCCCTACATTCATCTGTTTTGTTTCTTAAATTCCACATATGAGTGAAATCGTATGATATTTGTCTTTGTCTGACTTATTTTGCTTAGCATAATACTCTCTAGCTACGTCCATATCATTGCAAATGGCAAGATTTCATTCTTTTTGATGGCTGAGTAACATCCCATTGTATATATGCACCACATCTTCTTTATCCATTCAACAGTCAGTGGACATTTGGGCTCCTTCCATAATTTGGCTATTGTTGATAGTGTTGCTATAAACGTTGGGGTGCATATGTCCCTTCAAATCAGTATTTTTGTATCCTTTGGGTAAATACCTAGTAGTGCAATTGCTGGGTCATAGGGTAGTTCTATTTTTAACTTTTTGAGGAACCTCCATACTGTTTTTCAGAGTGGCTGCTCCAGTTTGCATTCCCACCAATAGTTTAAGAGACAACAGGTGTTAGTGAGGATGTGGAGAAAGGGGAACCCTATACACCGTTAGTTTAATTTCTTAATTTAGTAACATTAAGAAATTTTTGTGTTGTATAGGTAAATGAGAAAATATATCCTAGGGATCTGAAACAGATGACAGATGATGGGTACCCGGCTGGCTCATTCAGTAGAGCATGTGACTCTTGACCTTGGAGTTGTAAGTTTGGGCCTCACACTGGGTATAGAGATTACTTAAAAAGAAACTCTTTTAAAAAAATTGAGTTTAGATAACAGGTGACAGGATGAAAGCCAAGTATAACACTAAGTTATGTGGCTCTACCTTTGCTCTCTGAGCCATAAGCTAGTGATTCATTGGAATGTTCTCCATAATCTCCTTTTGCCTGATAGCAGGAAGCATCAGCATAGCAAAAATATCACTTAATTCTATGGTGGGCCACTGTTTCCATTTTTATTGGTTTTTCTGACTTTCCCCAAAACTAATATCTGATTCTGGGCCCCGAAAGGACTGGGACAAAGAGCAAATCAAATTTACAAAATAAACATTTAAAAATCAGAATTATAAAATTAGTTTTGTCAAGTAAATTTTACATGTCACGTCCCTTTTAGGCATTACTGAAACATTAAAATGTATTTTAATTTATTTATACTAAAAGACATTTTTCCCCTCAGCAAATGTTCCTTTTGTTCCTTGGGGGTCTCTGATGTTTTTGTAGTATAATAGTTTTTTGGTGTTTTTTATTTTCAGTACTTTCTAGACATTAAGGGCTTTACATGAATAATCTCACTCATTAGATTGTAACTATCCTTTATTTTCTCTGATAGGNAAAGAAAAGCTTGTGTAGTTTAAGAAAGTTACCCATTTAGTAAATGGAGAGGCTAGTATTTAAATACAGACAGGGTTATTAATCATTCATGGTTCATTTAGCAAATATTTACCGGACACCTACTTCATCTTGGGTGCGGGTTTTAGGATAAAACAGTGAACAAAACATGTGATTCCATTCTCATGGCACTTCTAGACAAATAGGAGGGATAGATACTCAACAAAAACACACCTGTGAATACACATTTACCAACAGAGGTGAAGGTTACATAGGAAAAGCAGAGGGAGCTATGAAAGCCTATACAAGGGAAGTTTTCTCTAATTCTGAGCATAAAGGACAACTCCTGAGGAAGTTATAACTGACCTGTGGTCTGAAGGACGAGAAATAGGTGTTAACCAAGGATAGGATGGAATGGGTGGTTGGAAATTTAAGATCATTCTGTGAAAGGGAACAAGGTGAATGAAGTCCCAGCTTACTGAAGGATGGGAGGAAATGACATCAATGTGTCTGAGGCGCAAGAGCTACGTGGAAAATAGGCTGACGGTCAGAGGTGGACATGCCTGCCTATAAAGTACCATCTAGGTCGTTGAAGGACTTCGCTCTTTTTCTAAGGGCAATGGAAAGCCATTAAAAGTGTTCTATATTACTATTTTATTATTTTTTTGGTAGTTGAGTGTGAGGACTAGATTTGCATTTTACAAATATCACCCTGGCTAGACTATTAAAAAGCAAACTGTACCCTGGAAAGAACGGATGTGGGAGGCACTATTTGGAAGGATATTTCAGTAGCCTGGATACAAAATATTTAAGGCTTGCAATAGGTAGGTCGCTGTGAAGGCAGAGAGAAGTGGATAGGTGATGGGTAGTAAGAAGGGCACGTATTGCATGGTGCACTGGGTGTTATACACAACTAATAAATCATCGAACTTACATCAAAAATAAATTAATTAATTAAAAAAACAATTTAAGAGATAAAATCAATGAGGTCTGGTGATGGATTAAAGATGGAGGATAAAGGAGAAAGAGGTTTCAGGAGGATTACCACATACACTGCTTCCCTGTACTCCAAAATAAAGATTTTTAAAGCAGAAGACCTTACTCTATGCTCACAGGTAAAATACTTGTTGGAGCCTTATCCTTAAAAGAGGATTAACGATTCCACTCTGCTCACCACACAGTTACTGGGAAGGCCAGTGGGCATGAGCTCTGCCATCCAACTCAGTGGGTGCAGGTCTCAACTTATCCTATAGGCTCTCTGGCCACAGGCAAGCCACATTTTCTAAGCCTTCATTTCCCCTTCTACAAATTAGAGATGATAATACTAACACTTCAGGTTGTCATAAGAAGTAAATCAAATATTCCACGTGGCTTACTTGCTTACTTTTTGTCAAATGGGATTTTTCAACAAAGAAATGCTCCCGCTCCTCCTCCTCACGTCCTCTTCTCCTCTGCCTGTTTCCTCTGCATCTGCTCCTCCTATACCATCTCCATTTTCTCCTCTTCTTCCTCCACCCACCCAGCATCATTAACACCTTTCTCCTTCTTCTCCTCCCTCTTCTTCTTCTTATTCATTAACACACTCATTCATTCATCTCAATATGAGTTTTTCATTCCCTCCTTTACATTAATCCTTTTACTTCTATTCTCATTACCATCAATAACTATTGGACTTTATTATTTTATTCCTCTACTAGGATGAACTGTGTCATTGTTTTTAGTCTTGCGACCTCCAAATCATGTGACATACCCCTGTCAGATGAATGTTCCTTAACAGCTATTTTTCATTATGTCCCTTGGCCCTGCTCAGAACCTTTCATAGCTCCTCACTGATGGTGTGGGGAATGGAAATATGGTGGAGTTAGGTCTTTGGAGTCAGAAAGAGTTGTTTTTTGTTTATTTATTCGTTTTTGTTTTTGTTTTTTTTTGGCTCAGGCACTCCCCAATTTGAGGGGAACTTCCTGCATGTCTCTAAGGCTTGATGTCCTCTTCTATATGATGGAGGTACTAAGTCTCTACAGGCTTATTGTGAAAATCATCTAAGATAATGCTTTCAGATGCTTAGAATTGTGCCTCATTCATCACAGGACACACTCAATAGTTGGTAATGTTACCATCATAGAATGAATGTCACACTTAGAAGCATACAATTAAAAATCTTCCCATCTGACTCTTGTTTATATTTACATCTTATGACCCTCTTCTCAGCAGAGGCATTCAAGAGGAATTCTAGGGGGTGCCTGGGTGGCACAGCAGTTAAGCGTCTGCCTTCGGCTCAGGGCGTGATCCTGGCGTTCTGGGATCGAGCCCCATATCAGGCTCCTCTGCTATGAGCCTGCTTCTTCCTCTCCCACTCCCCCTGCTTGTGTTCCCTCTCTCGCTGGCTGTCTCTATCTCTGTCGAATAAATAAAATCTTAAAAAAAAAAAAGAGGAATTCTAGGTTGGGAAATAAACGTAACCCCTCTTCATTCTCAAAATACCTGTACTATCTTTCATGTCTCCTTCTCTGTTTCATTCTGTACCTTCCTCCCTACTTTGAAATTACCCGCAGTCTACCTGTCTTTCAAAGTTTAAATACCAATGCAGAAATCATATTACTTGAAGGAGATTTTGTGCACTACCCTGTGTTGTGTTTGTGTCAATTTCCTGAGAATAAAGAACACCTCATGTATACTTACAACCCCTACAAGGCCTAGCAGAGTGCATTTCTCATTGAATAAATGTTTGCTAAGTATATGAATGAAGTCAATGCTGATCACTTAAAAGCTGAGAGTAACTTGGGCAGGATCCATGAAAAAGACTTGATAAATCTGACAAGAACATGAAAAATTGAGCAGATTCTTGGAAATTGGCTCTCTTATACCACAGGCAAGAAAATAGATCCTTTCTGCATTATCTATATGTATTTTGGATGTTTTATATAGTATGGCATATTTTGTTTTCAAATGTGGATTGAAGCCAATTTTTGTTTTATAAACATTGCTGTTAGAAATGGCATAGTGCTGTTTTATTTCTCTCTTTTGAAAGTCTAGAGTTTAGATCATATTAGGTTAATGATTATCCTTTAGTTATATAGTCAACAAAAAATCAAGGAAACTGTCAAGTAGTGATTAAAACATCTCTTTTGGACTTTCCCTTACTTTTCGACCATGAACTGTAAGAAAGACATTACATAGGACTACACTTCCAAAAGGAGAAGTTATCTAAGGGGGATCTGGATCAATTAGGACACCAGTGAGCAGGTTTGTCTAAACACGGAGTTATTCAAAATAACGGTTATTTAAGGATTTCTTGATTTCATATATTCAAGTTGCTTTTTAAGGCCATTTTATGTATCTGGATTTACTTTTACAATAAAAAAATACTTTGTGTTCAAATTTTGTAAAGAGGTAGTATTTTATTGTTTTATATCCAATGAAAATATAAACCTACTTGCTTGTAAAGCATAATTATTTTCATAATCCTCATTTTAAATTGAAAGGAAACTGATGATTTCAAACTAAGATTGCTCAGTATTATTAAATGTGTTTGCTACTTTTATATGCATCCAGGAGAAAAACCATAAAACATATTTATGCAGGTTGCTTACAACTAGATTAAGCTTTTCATCATTTCTAATGTTTATGAGCAGAATATATAGGAATCTGCATCATTCATTATGAGCTTCACGTATTTGGACTCTGGCAGTTTTATTATCTCTCATAGTAACTCGTATTTCTAAATTGAAGGACTCATAGACATATACTACATAATGTTCACACTCAACTAGAACACGGTGAATGTAAAAAATACCGTTATTAAAAGAACTGGAAATTAAGTTTTTTAAAGAAACATCATTTTTTAATGTGTGAACAGATGTATTATCTACTGAAAGACATGACAACACTGGTTTGATTAAAGCATGCATTGAACTAATCTATTTTAGTAGTCCATTCCAATCTTATCAGGGTTCTTGTTTAATACTATCTTTTCTCCTTGGTAAACTGACTAGATTGATTGGATTCATTGTCCAAAATAATTAACTACCATTATCGCAAATCAAATTTCTTCTGTAATGGGAAAAGAAACAAGTGTGGCCTATATCCATTCTTGGCTGGTCTTTTGTCATGACAATGTATCTTCCTATATTATTTAATGACTTCTGCAATTACATTATATCTAGAAGGAAAAAAAAACTGCGCTTAAGCCACTTCCTGAAAGTTGAAAAGGACATTTTTGACCCCACACACTTAAATAACATTGGTACTTGGATGCTTAACAAATAGTACTGGTTTAGGCAGTGGGAAACTTACAGAATACTCATTAAATACATACAATTAAAGTATATACAACCATCTTATTGGCCAAGAAATTCAGACCATGATAAAGAGCAGGCTGATTGCATATCAAGGAAAAAAAATGAATAAAGCTATGTTTCATAATTAATAGGTGATTGCAAAATGAAATATTCTTAGAGCTCATAATACTATTCCCATTATGAAAATAGCATTAAAGTGTTCCATTGGGGAAGATTAATTAAGCATTGTGAAATGCACAGAGTACTTCTACTCTGAGTTTAATTATGGACTATTGATTTGATAGTTATCTGGTGAAGTTCCAAGCACAAATTCCAGGGAAATGAGAACTTGCTTACAAAATCTTAAACAACATAATGTGTATAATATGGGGGGGGGGATGATGAAACAAAGTCCAAAGGAATAACTGAGAATTTTGGCTATTACATTGATAAAATATGGAGGTAGATTCCCACCTACTCTCCTCCCTTGGCTCAGTTTTAAAATGGTTTGTCAAGTAACAGAGGAGAGGCCAAAACAAGTTGCTTTAGAAGTCCTCAATCAAGGCTTGTGGCTCTGGGCCAAAAGAGATCGAGGAGATGAATTCTAAATGAATGCCAAAGATGAAACTTTTTAAGTTTGCCAAAAATTGGAGTAGTAGGTCAAGGGCCTTGGACATTTTTCCTCTAACACAGATAAATAGATGGCGAACTGAAATCTTGGACAAATGTGCTTAGCACTCTAAGGGGTGAATAAATGATGATGAATTATTTCCAATTCAAACACAAAGCCTACCTTTTATATTGTTATTGAGTGACAGACAATGCAAAGTTTTTAAATTATGAATTTGGAATAGTCATTAAATTACCAAACATAAAGAGGAGTTCATGTTTAAACCTTTGTAGCCATGGGCATTTTTAGAAACTTCCAAGAATATTATGACTCCATCAGGTGCAATTTTATTAGAAAGGTAAATATATGTGTTAATTTATCTGTTACTAAATGTAAGTTTAAAGATATAATAAAAATGTGAGACAAAAAATTAAAACCAAATACTGGAAAATATTAATGAATTCATTCATTTATTCATTCATTAAATACTCACTGAGATCATGCCATGAATTGGATACAGAGCTAGGTGTAGTGATATGAAGATGTTTAACAAAATCTAGTTTTAGTCATTATAGTTTACTGGAAAAAGCTATGCAAATAAAGAAATAAATAGTATGGGAATTACTTTAAGAGAGAAATAAAGGGTGATGGGAAAGCATATAGGAAAAGGTTATGAGAATGGGGAGTACAGAAAAGTGGCCTTAACTAGGAAGGACTGTTGCAATAATAAAAGAAAGTTTGTGTTAATTATTTAAATACAAGAGAAAAATATTATCATTTGTATTTCTATTAAACCTTAACTTTTCAGTCACAGCTGTTATTTTTTTAAGAATGAATTAACTAGTGCTGAATCAACCCTTACTCTCCCAAATTAGGAAGGTGGGCAGGCACATTTGCGGGTCACCATTTCTAATGGGCAATAAAACAAACCCGTTTCTCCTCTACCAAATGAGAAAGTTAGCCTAGGTAACTCTGCAGTCTTTTTGCTTGATTCTGTGTAATTGTTAGGTTACATTTATAAAAAGATGGAGCATAAAATTAAATGAAAGTCCTGATAATTCTGTCCTCCCAGATCCTGGTAGGTCTATGACACACTGTGATTGTGATGAACATAACAATTTTGGTTTCTAACTGGAAGTAAATTAGTAGTTTGTGGTCTGCCCTGTTAATGGAAGTATAAGATATACGCTTATTTTAAAAAAGATGCCACTATCATCATAACTAGATAAAACTGGAAATTTTTCTACTAATTCTACTCATAGCAGTACCTGAACCCATCCGAAGTCTTCCTCAATTAAACAAACCTTAGATTCTTAGAGTCTTTCATGGTAAGCAAAGTTTCTTAGAGAAATTTAGTCACACTCATACTGATGCCTTGAGAGAGAAGACAACAGCATACTTTATTAGTTCAATGTCTTTTTTTGACACAAGGCTGGATCCCAGGACCCAGAGATCATGACCTGAGCCAAAGACAGATGCTGAACCGACTGAGCCACCCAAGTTCCCCTCAATGTCTTTCAAATTATCTAAAATTTAACATGTTTGATAAAATGAAAAAGCTATAATAAAAAATATTAATTGAGACTAACTTCATATCCCTCTGTGAAACAGGCCTTTTTTGAAATTGTAGGGATTTTATATTGTGTGAAAACCTGACACTTAATTTTAAAAAAAGCTGATTTAATTTTACTGCCTTCATAAATGAAAATGAAAATGTTTTCATTTTAATATTTATTTTATATTTAATATTAATGAATATTTATTAAAACATAGATGTGCTTTTTTATATATGGAGGTCTCACAAGCAATAGAACACAAATTATAATACACATAGCATATACGTTTATAGATAAAACTAGCAATATATCCCTTTTGAGACATTGTAGTTCTGATGGCTGTATGATGGCCCTAGTCTAAGCTGTCTTCTCTCTTTCATTCAGTGTTATCTAGGAACCAGGTCCTTCTTTGAAGGATGGCTGGACAGGGTAACAACAGTGGTCTGTGATCCAGAGAGAGTAAACTATCCACACCACAGAAAGCTCAAATCTATGACATTAAACTCATTAGCCTGGTGCTCTAAACAACTCCGGTAAGAAGCTTGAAATAAATTAACCAAGCACATAATATTTTGCTTTCAATTCTTTATCGAATTCCTTATTGCTCACCTAACAATTTTATCCTTTTTTCAATTACCAAGTCCAGAAAATAAAATGACTCCTCAGTAAAAATTCTTGGAAATCTCAATTATACTCAGGGGGAAAAAAAACCCCACATTGCATGGAGATCCTTTCAGAGTCCCTGTATTATTCTAATAGCTTCTCTTCAAATGTCCCATTCTAAGCTTTCATGTCAGAAATTTGCCAACGCTGAGAAAACAGTTTGTGCTGTAACTATTCAGGTCAATTTAATGTGCAGTACTCATTATTGACACAGATTGTACACCCACATTTGAAGCACTGAAAGCCCTTGAGAGAGCTTTCACCTGCAATAACTTTAAATGCTTTGGAAATGAGGTCACTTTTAGTTACAATTCAAGAATTTCCAGTTCATACAACTACTGAGTAGCAAGAATTATGGAAAGGACAACAAAAGAAGGGAATTTAAAAGTAGACAGTGAAATGACTTTATATGACCATTCTAATTATATTCCAAAATTTAAAAGTGGCATAACAAATTAGTGACAGATTTATTATACATGACACGATGTCTTAACTTCCATATTTTTAGCCAGTATATCTTGGATTGGGCTCAAGTTATTCCTTAAAGTCTATGTCTTTGTGATGTTAAGGGTCTGAAAAAAATCAATCGCTGAGTTACTGCTGAGATGAATAGCTACAAATCCGAGGAGAAACAAACAAATTGTTCTTCTAACTGATGTAAAATTGATCTAAGAAATAATGAAACCTAGCAGCAGAGTCAAACCTGGCTAGAACAAAAAATGAGAATGTAGAGAAGCAAGTTTTAATTCTGAATGTGTTATTAGCCATAAGTCTTTAGTTCTTAAAACATAATGATACAAAAAATCTGGAACCTTTAAATTAACTGAAAACTAGCATAGTTGCAACAGAAGTCTTTGGGATTTCATGTCATTTCTACACGTGCCTTAAATTTTGGGGAAACATTGTTAAATTACCCAAGACATAAAGTTTTTTTAGATTCCTTTTAATATCCTTAAGAAAGTGAAAATAGAGCGGTTAAGAGACAAAATAACTCTAAAACCCAACACCAAAAAGGCCTTTGCACATGAACACCATCCATGGACATTTGTGAATATGAAAAGGCAAGAGATATTTCATCAATCGACAATATCATAGTGATTTATTTGGGGGCAATTTCTACTTCCTGAAACAGGTACATAAGTAAGGCTATCTGCTCCTTTGATCCTTCAACAACTATGGATTGAAGGCTTTCTAGTGCCAGACCAGTATAAAGGAATACATAAAAAGATTGATTCTGGTAGCTTCTACCAGCCTCTACTCCTACACGAGGATTAGAAAAATAAATCAGTAGCAGGTGATTGTCTAAGCTGGCACCTGAAGGATGAGTAGTAGTTAACTAAGAAAGGAGGGAAGAGGGGCATCTGGGTGGCTCAGTCAGTTGGGCATCTGCCTTCAGCTCAGGTCATGATCCCAGAGTCCTGGGATGGAGCCCAACATCTGGCTCTCTGCTCAGCAGGGAGCCTGCTTCTCCCTCTCCCTCTCCCTCTGCCTGCCGCTCCCCTTGCTTGTGCTCTCTCTTCCAAATAAATAAATAAAATCTTTAGGAAAAAAAAAAAGAAAGGAGGGGAGAGTGTTCTAAATAGAAGAAGCAACATAAGGAGCTAATGATGGAAAGAATTCCTCAGAGAACAGAAAGAAAATTCAATATCATGCACTAAACTGAAATATGCAAAGTGGGGTGACAAGAAATGAATCTGCAAAGTAAGATAATACCTGATCAAGAAATGACTTGTAAGTCTTTTTAAAGTAAAAAAACAAACATTGCTTTCTTAACATACCTTTTTTTTTTTTTAAGATTTATTTTTTTATTTAAGAGTGAGAGAGAGAGAGCACCAACAGGGGGAAGGACAGAAAGAAAGACTCTCAAGCAGACTCCCCACTAAGTGCAGAGCCCGATGATGGGCTCGATCCCATGACCCTGAGATCATGACTTGAGTGAAATCCAGAGTCAGATGTTTAACCACCTGAGCCACCCAGGCACCCCTTAAATATCTGACAAAGTTTAGATGGAAAAATAATATTAAGGCTTTCAGTTAATACTCATGTAAAAACTGACCCAGAATAACTGGAAGGAGCAACCAATAAAACCTTAAGTTGATAATACAAAGTGATGATACTTAGTTGTCAACTGAAGTTACCTCTAGACTTGCTTGGTTTCTCAGGAAATTTGTCAGTTAAAGTTTATTAAAATTAGAACAGACCATGGAGATATATACAACATATACAACAAAATCTGAATAACTGCATAATAACCTGCTTGGAGATCTATATTATTTTACTTTTCTAGAAGGAAGACAATAAAATATCCCAGACATAACAACCAATAGAATTCTATAAATGTTAATCATGACAAATAACCATAGGGGAGAAGTTTATAATTTCTCTTAAGTCATACCATTTTATGGTAGTCATAAAAAAACTCAATAATGACTGAAAGCTATAAATGACTTCATAAAGAGTAACTTAAACTAACTTTATGGCCACGTAAATATGGCAATGGTATTTGTTATGAAGCTACACTGCTATTAAGTACATGAAAAGCTACAGCAAGGTATAAAACGTCCACTAGAAAACACCAAGGACAAAAAATTGTTTGGCAGTCATATTTTAAGTATTGTTCTACAGCAATGATTGGAATGCTAGCTCCAAAGATTAATGGGATATAGTTATCATTGCAGCATACATTATGTATTTCCAGATTTAATGATCTGGTGTCAAAATGAAGTTATATTATCGTAACTGATATGGTTACACTGAATTACAATATATAGAACATTTTTTAAAGGGTATTAGAGCAAAAATTTTTTAAGATACAAATTATCAAACTCTTACTCTGTGCTGGAAAGGCAGACTTGACCCCCATTTTGCCACCCAGGTGCCGGTGGTGAAGCTGCCAGTGGTAACAGCAGAAGGAGGGGCAAGTTTGTTTTCTTCATGTGGAGCTAGAGGGAAACACTGTTCCAGTCCCAGGCTGCCTGAGACATTTTGTCTTTCTTCCCTTGGAAAGCCCTCAAAGAGCATCCCCACTGTCCACGTGGGGTGGATGTAGGATCCTGAGGGCACCAAATGGCATTGGGTTAATCAGATTCTTTCCAGAGCGTTTGGAAGTTTTACACAAAACCCAAGTCACTCAGAAAATGATGGCAATTGGATTACAAGGTTGCATTCCTTGACTAAGACAGGCAAAGATGTGCAAATCTGGGTCTGACTGATGAGAGTGTTTCCTTTTCCTTTTTTCCCTGTCACTCCAGAAACCACCAAGACAGTCACTTCTGAGCAGGAAGCAACACTTCTCCCTCCAGCATCCCAGTCAGAACTTTTTCCTGAAAGAGGATCCATGTCTTAACCATGGCTGGGGTGAATTACAGCCAGTAGAAGAGCTAAAACTCAGGCCAGGACTGCCTTACTTTCCATAAAGTCTTACCTTAGAGGTCAAAGCACTGATCTCTGGTAAAAAGCTTAGACCTGTCCAAAGAAGCAAGGGAAGGAGTCACAAAAAAGTTGTAGTCCAATCTAGACTTGAACTGGGAAGACAGAGCAGCCATTCATTCCCAGAATTGTTTCTTCTGCAGAGAAAGGGAGGTCTTGCAGCTGGAACTGAAGGCCTCACAGTTCACGGCCAGGCTCTGGTCTAGAAGTCAGAATCCTGCACCCTGGGCCTGGTGTGCCCCACCACTAGCTGTGTGACCCTCAGTGGACCTCTGAGCGGCTCTGGGCTTCAGATTTCTTTCTGTAGAACGTGTCCTACTCCTCACTGGTATGGCAAGGTTTTGGATGTGTTCCCCTCTGGACCTGGGTATGGCATCCTAGCAGAATCTCTGATCATCGGGAAGAAATCTCATTTTTCTTATATTAGGGAGGAGTTATCTGGTGGTGTGTAAAAGAGACCCCACATAACAGTGGCTTAAAGAGGATCAAAGTTTCTTTTCCTCTAATGTAAAAGTCTGGATGAAGGCACTTTAGGGCAGTAGAAGGGCTCTTTGCTCATTCCCAAACCAGGCTCTCCATGCCACCTGTTCAGGCATTGTGCGGGCTTGGTATTGAACCTCACAGTCCAAGGTGAGCTGTGACTATCACATCATTGCCCCCAGAGCAGGACTGAGGACATGGTAGGAGAGATGCAACCCCTTCCTTTTAGAAATATTGTCCTAGATGTTGCACACATCGTTTTTCACATTGCACTGGTCAGCAGTCACCTGGCCCCAGGAAGGCAGAGAAATGTGGCCACAAACCCAGCTAATTATGGAGGAATCCATTTTCATGCAAGAAAGAGTGAATGATTATTAAAGGACAGCAATCAATCCCTGCCACTTTTTTTTTTCATTAACTTTCTATTATATTGATTTTTTTTCTAGGTTAGGGAATAGGTAGGTACTTATTGCCATTTTGTTAATTGTTTTCTGGCTGATTTTGTAGTTTCTCTCTTCTCTTTCTTCTTCCCTTGTGGTTTCATGACTTTCTTTGGTGTCATGTTTAGATTCCTTTCTCATTTTCTTTTGTGTATTTACTGTATGAAGTTTTTGCTTTGTGGTTACTGAGGTTCGCATATAATCTATGTTAAGCTGATCACAACTTAAATTTAAACACATTCCAAACTGTATTTTCATCCCCTTCCCCGTTTTTGGTTTTTGATGTCACACTTTTACATCTTTTTTATTTTATGTATCCCTTAACTAATTATTATAGTTACCGTTAACCATAACTTTCATGTTTTGACCTCTCAGAAACTCTATAAGTGATTAATCCACCACCTTTATCTACCTTTCCCAGTGAGACTTTTCCTTTCCTATGTTTTCTTGTTATTATTTACTGCCATTTCTTTTCAGTTTAAAGAAGTCTCTCAATATTTTTCATGAGGCTGGTTTAGTAGTGACAAACCCTTCTAGCTTGTACTTATCTGAAAAACTCTTCACTGTCCTTCAATTCTGAATGATGACCTTGCCGGGGAGCATATTCTTGGCTAGAAGTTTCTTCCCTTCAGCACTTTCACTGTGTCAAGCTCCTTTCTTCTGGCTTGCAAAATTTCTGCTGAGAAATCTGCTGGGAGCCTTATGGGATTTCCCTTGTACTTAACACTTTGTTTTTCTCTTGCTGCTTCTAAGATTCCCTCTTTAATTTTTGACATTTTAATTATAACGTGTCTGGTGTGGCTCTCTGTGGGTTCATTTTATTCAGAACTCTCTGTGCTTCCTAGACCTACACATCCGTTTCCTTCCCTAGGTTAGGAAAGTTTTCAGCCATTATTTCTTCAAATAAGTTTTCTGCCCCCGCTTCCCTTTCTTCTCCTTCTGGGGCCCTTATAATGAGAATGTTATTTCCCTTGATGTTGTTGGAGTTACCTTCATTATTTAAAGTTCTTTTTTCTTCTTGCTGCGGTGTCTGGGTGAGTTCCTTTGCTTTATGTTCCGGCTCCCTGATCCATACTTCTGCTTCATGTAGTCTGCTGCAGAAGCCCTCCGGTGCATTTTTGGTTCAGTTATTGTATTCTTCAATTCTCTGACTTCTGTTTGGTACTTTGTTACATTTTCCATCTCTTTGTTGATGTCATCACTGTGCTCATCTATTCTTCTGCTGAGCTCAGCGAGGACCTTTATGAACAATACTTTGATATTCTTTACTAGGTAGATTACTTAACTCCGTAACATTTGGATCTTTTTTCTGAGGATTTCTTCTTTGGTTTGGAACATACTTCTCTGTTTCCTCATTTTGCTTGACTCTCTGTGTTTGTTTCCATGTACTAGATGAACCAGCCAGCTCTCTCAGTATCGAAGGCATGGCCTTGTGTAGGTGATGATCCTTCTCATTCAACCTTGCCCTAGCCCATGGGAACCTTTGTGACCGTCTAAACTGCCTGACTTATTCTTGATATGACCCCATTGTTGAGGGTGTTCCAAGACCTGTCAGTGATTCAAGGGGAGGAATTTCATTTTGTACCTAGTTTCAGGCTGATTGGAAGCCAGGTCCTCATGCAGCAGCTTTTAAAGTATGAAAATATTTATAGTCCTGTGGGTCTGCAATTGTAATACCTGTCGGCTTCCAGAGAAGGAGATCTGGAAGTGTCTCCTGGGTGACAGTTGCCAAAATCGGGGCTCCAGCTAAGCATGTAAGCTCCTTTCTGGGAAGTCTCATTGGGTTGTAGCAAGGCCAAAGGTATGTGCAAAGATGGTGTCTTCCTGCTTACATTCCCTGGGAGTGCTCCCTTAGCCTCCAGATGTATGGGAAACCTGAAGCTTGTCCTGCAGGTTGAAGCTCCACACTAAATGAATATGCTGTTTTCAGAGGGAGCCTGGGGTTGTTTCAGTCTGCTGTGTGTGCAATGCCTAGGAGTTGGTGGCCTTCTGAGAGCTATCTTTCAGATTGTTATAGTCCCATAGGGCTCTAGAACACCAGTCCTCTTTGCTACTGGGGCCAAGTGATCCAGAGGTATCCCCTATGTGGACTGCACATGCTGTTGACTTTGAGGCAGCTGGAAAGTGCAGTGGGCAAGGCACATTCCTAAAGTCAGTGGGAAAATGTCTGTGTGCGCTTGCAGACTTCAGCAATGCAGCAAGAAAGAGCCTTGTCTGTGTGTGTGTGTGTGTGTGTGTGTGTGTGTGTGTGTGCTGGCTTTAGGCTGGGAATGGAAGGATAATCTGACTGCTTGCCCTGCCTGTCTCAGCAAGGTGGTGGGGATGTGTGCTCTCCATGCTCTCAGCAAATGCCATGACCACTCACCCTACATGTTCCAGCAAGGTGGTGGGAGGGTTCCATGCCCATGCTTGCCTATTTATGCTAGTAGGCTATGTGGGGAGTGCAGCAATGGCATCCACCAGTACCTCCCAGCATCTCTGGGGAGCATCTCAGCTGTCCCCACCCCTCCAGCTGCTGCCTCCAGATCAGCAATGAACCTCCCTCACATATAATTGTTTTTCTGTTTTCTTTTCTTTTCTTCTTTCTTCCTTCCTTCCTTCCTTCCTTCCTTCCTTCCTTCCTTCCTTCCTTCCTTTTAAATTTAGGTGTTTTTCAAACTGCTGTTTTTTGCTGGGTCTCAGGTCAAGCAAGAAGACATGCATCAGGGAAATTCAAATCAAAACCACACTAAGATACCACCTTACGCCAGTTAGAATGGCAAAAATTGACAAGGCAAGAAACAACAATTGCTGGAGAGGATGTGGAGAAAGGGGATCCCTCCTACATTGTTGGTGGGAATGCAAGTTGGTACAGCCACTCTGTGGAGGAAACAGTGTGGAGGTCCCTTAAAAAGTTAAAAATTGAGCTACCCTACGACCCAGCCATTGCACTACTGGGTATTTACCCCAAAGATACAGACGTAGTGAAGAGAAGGGCCATATGCACCCCAATGTTCATAGCAGCATTGTCCACCACAGCCAAATCGTGGAAGGAGCCGAGATGCCCTTCAACAGATGACTGGATTAAGACAATTATCATATGATTTCTCTCATCTATGGAACATAGAACTAGGAAGATTGGTAGGGGAAGAAAGGGATAAAGAAAGGGGGGGGTAAATCAGAAGGGGGAATGAAGCATGAGAGACTATGGACTCTGAGAAACAAACTGAGGGCTTCAGAGGGGAGGGGGATGGGGAAATGGGATAGGCTGGTGATGGGTAGTAGGAGGGCACGTATTGCATGGTGCACTGGGTGTTATACGCAACTAATGAATCATCGAACTTTACATCAAAAACCAGGGATGTACTATATGGTGACTAACATAATATAATAAAAAAAAACATTAAAAAAAAGAAAAGAAAATTGCCTCTTAAAATAAGGTCGCAAACCATAAAAAAAAAAAGAAGAAGAAGAAGAAGAAGACATGCAAACTCTCCAAGGGGAATCTCAGTTTCTTAGCACATTGGGAGGCCCAGACATTAGTCCCATTGGTTATCCAAACCATATGTTCTGGAACTCATCTTTCTGGTACAGATTCCAGGGCTCATCTTTCTGGTATAGATGCCAATGTGGGGCATCAAAACCTTGCTCTTCTGGGAGTGTTTGTCTAGTGAGATCTCCCCTACTGTGTTGCTGTGCTGGAGGTGGGTTTTTTGCAAGACCACGTCTCTGCCTCTGCTACCAGTTTTGATGTTGTCCTCTTATTCTTTGTTGTGGAGAGCAACTGATCTAGTTTTCAAATCTTTTTCAGAGGGAAATGATCCATATGTAGCTGCGGATGTGGGTGTGTCTGTGAGAGGAGGTGAGTTCAGGATATTCCTATGCCACCATTTTGGATGCCTTTCCCAACAGATATTTATCAAATTCTACTACCTAAGTCAACATTGGTAAAAATTAATAATGCAGGCAACTTAGAATTCTGGGTCCCAAGCCACTTTATCCTTTAATAGCCAGATATGCAAGGTAAGACTTACTTAATTGGGCCTGAAGTATATGGCAAATTACTACAACTGTTGATTTAATTACTGTCAGTAGTAATCTAGGAGAAATAGTATTACTAATGATTTGTAGCTTCCCCAAACAACTAAATATGTTAGATGGCTGTTTCCACAGGACAAAAACAACTCCTACTGTCTTTAACTTGATGGATGATTGTTTTCAGTATAAGAGAACTGGTTAACTTAGCATGGTCCCAATTTCCAGAGAACCATTTCCATAGAACTAAAAGAAGATCTCAGGACCAAACATATCTATGATCTTCATAATATTATGTCTTCATATCTTGTTCCTGTGCTTGCTTACTAAATTCTTTCTTAAATATTCAAGTAACAAAGAATATTTTTAAATTATAACTTAAATGATTTGTTTTTCTTTCAATTTCAAATAAATTGTCACATCATTCAAATCAAATCATCTCTCAAAACTTAGCTTGGTTTGGAAAACTGTCCTGATAATCTGAAAAATATTTCTGTCTAAATAGTGTATAAACAAACTCTAGAAGCCTTCATGGAGTTTCACTGCTAAAGCCTCTTTGGGAGATTCTGTACTCATTAATCAAATTTGAGTATATCATCTATGTTAGAAATGATCATTAGAAAAAGGCTAGTTGTATAAAAATAGTTCTGGGAGGATAAATTCAGTGCTGAGAAAAATTTTATGACCACTTTTAAAATCTGAGTGACCATTTTTCCTTTGGTACCTTAGCAAAGCCAGAAGTGAAAAGGCAAAAGAATTTTTCCTTGCATTCCAATTAAAAATAAACTATTTCTGATTTTGTGTGAGTGTATTTTTACCCTCACACAAATAACTGACACTATAAATTAGATAAATTAAATGTTCCAGGTAGGCCGTAATGCATTTACAGGTGTTGTATATTTTTGATATTTTATTTTATACTACATTTAATTATTATATACAATAAAATGCCAAAAATATTATAAACTCAGAGTACAGGTAAAGGATAAGTATGGCTACATGCTGTACATTTAAAGACAAACTTGAGTTGAAAGATACTGTTCAAGTATGAGAGGGGGAAAAAGGTATGAAATAGTCAGATATCTACACGAACCCAGCAGAGGTGACTTCAAAGTCAAGATTCCCATTGCCTGTGGAGCCTATTAAGAAGACAGATACTAGCAATTTGAAGAACAATGTGTGTTTATTTAAGGAAATACATCCAGCTGTTCCTCTAAGGCAGTTTCAAGTTCACTGGGGGTCAAAAGAATCATATAATATAAAATATAACACTTCCCAATGATAAGCAGCCTAAGGCATGAAACATTACAAAAATATATGCCACACTCTCTATAAGGCATTTCACAAAATAGATGTGGATTTTATCTTTAATTTAAATACAAATGAAATTCTAGAGATAATATAAAGTCAATGATGAAAGACCATTAAGACTTTGAGTCAATATTAACACATATATAATGTAACCCTGTATAACTAAAGGTGTCAGAAAGTCCATAGTCAGAATGGGAGTGCAATTCAGTAAATAATGCCAAGAAAATCAATAGCTACAAAAAGGAAAATGAATCAAAAGGTTATGCCAAACAATTTAGCTGTTCTGGACCGAAAAGAGTGTAACTACTCACAACGAATTACTAAATCACTGCAAAGCACTTCGATTTTCTAAGTTCTGGAAGCCTTTTATTCTTTTGCTGAAAAGACGCACACCAGGCAAATGCATTCATATGTGAATGTTCATTTGCATATATATGTAAAACTTTTCCTCAGGATATTTTTTTCTGTTTTTATATGATTCAAAAATAAGAATATTGGCCAAACAATGTATTTTGCCTTATGAAGTTAATTTCTTCATTTCCTCAAGGGACATATAAGCTTATTCTTTCACCCTAGTCAAGATAAATATTTTAATTTAACTTCATGTTTTCAATTTCCTAGAGACTAATATCAAAATTATAAATAACATTTTAAAATTGGGATGGAAATTAGAAGTGCTGTAGATTACTAGATTATTGCTTTTACATGTTCAGGTATATCTCTATTAGATTACATTAATCACATATAACAAAATGCTTAAAACAGTACCTGGCATAGAGTAATAATTCAATAGAGGTCAAATGCTATTCTTATCATTTTTGGTATTGTTATTAATTCATTTCAGCTGTCCCATTTTCCATTTGTATAAAAGCAAAATTCTAATCTTAAAATCATGTAAACAGAATTCAAATTTTTATAATAAACATTTTAAGTTTGGCGGGAGGTAGGCAATTTCTAAAATTTTGATGATCTTCAAAGCCTGGTGTGATGTGTCACTTGCAAAACAATGTCATCATGTTGACAAGCCTGAATACACTTACTTATTTATTTTTGTGTGTGAAAGGTTTAGCTTTACATATCCTGAAGAACAACAATGAATACACTCCCCTAATTATATTCTTTTAGTACATCAAGTGTTCCTCCTCAGCTTAACTATAATGCCCTTGATTTTTAATGCCAACTATGTTGGTGCTATGACTTATTTACCTGTCCCCTCTTTTTTTTTTTTTTTTTCCACCTTCTGTGATAGCTGGTGTTTATATTTAAAAATATGAAACTGCCATATTTGACTTACAAAAATGACATTTAATGTGGTTCAACCAAACAGACAGACAGTTCAAAAAGTGTAATTACACCAGATCACTTTTTTAAGAAAGTTGTTTTCTAAGCTTCCAAAGGTAGGACATGTTAGGCTATATAAAGACTGTATTATCCCACTTTCCATCAATGCTTTTGAATGGTCAGCTTTTCTTATAATCATGAAAAATCCCCTACATTCATGACAGTATTTTAAAAAGATATATTAATATCTACTTTAACACCAATCTTACTTTGCTGAGAGCCTAGTTTCTTCACATGCATCATTTGTTCTCAGTAAATACAAATCCACATTATTTTTAACTGTAACATTCTTTGAGAGATGAATGCCATTCAGTAGAGAACATTTTTGTGAACAACTGGGGATAGAGTCAATGCTGTGGCTTTTATGTAGGTCTAGATATAAATGCAGCACAGATTCTCAGAAGATAGACACTAAAAGAGCAGGTGATATAGGATAGCCTAGTTGTTTTCTGAAAGTAGAGAAGTTAAAAGAAAATGTACAAATGCTCACCCTCTATAAAAGTGACCTCTGACTTTGTACAGCATTGCGAAATAGAAAACACATGGAATACAATGGAGGGGGGAGGGAGGGAGGAAGGGAGTGGGAGGGAGAAAGGGAGAGAATATGAATAAGTATTCCTCCAGATAGAACCAGTCACAGGCTAGAGCCTATAAAAGCAAAGCAAATGATTAAGGAGGTGAGGCAGACCAATATGTATTTCTACATAAGGTCAATCTGTATTAGGTGTGTTATTAGTCAGCTTTTGTTCCTCTCTGCTCTCAAACTGGTTAACTATGGTCCCATTGGGCATGCACAATCTTCTATCCATGCAGACATGATTTCATGGAGGAATGTATAAAGTTCTAAATTCTCAATCCATATCAGTTATAGAATTCATATTAGGAACTTGAGAGAAAAAAGACTGGAGAAAATTTCAGATGTCAGACCAGAATTCCCAATAAGCATCAATAATAGAGAAATCAAGGATTGAATGTAATAGTGTCCTCCAGAGAGCCTTACTTATCAAGCTCAAATCATTTTTATTTTTAGTGTAAGCTTAAAATATTTTTTTAAACTGAGACCATATGAATCTTCAAATGGTTCTGTAATAAATAACATCAACATTTGAGATACAAAATAATTTGTGAATTAAGAGTCATGGTTAATTTTATCTTCACAATTATATGCAGTATCAATATAAATATATGTTTTAAATAAGAATCCATTTTTATCTTTGATATCCAATTTGTAATAAAGAATTTCAAAAAATATTTAAAATAAAGATTTGTATAAGATAGAATGTAGTAATAAAGATGTGTGGGACAGCTAAGACAACTCATGTTCCAACAATCATAGAACATTAAACTTGTTATTCATCTTGACCACTGAGACACCAATTCTACATCATTTAAGATTGGCTGCAGTCCTATTTCTTCCTGCAAATGTTTTAAGAAGCCTTACAATTCTAGGTGCACCTGCTTGGGTCAGTCTGTAGAGCATGTGATTCTTGATCTCCAGGTTGTGAGTTTGAGACCCATGTTGGGTGTAGAGATTACTTAAAAAAAATAAAATATTTTTTTTTTAAAAAAGAAGCCTTACAATTCTATTAAACTATAAATTAATTTTTTTCCTCACAGCATGGCTTTTATTTATTTATTTATTTATTTATTATTTTAAAAATTTTTTTTAATGTTTTTTTTTTCATTATATTATGTTAGTCACCATACAGTACATCCCTGGTTTCTGATGTAAAGTTTGATGATTCATTAGTTGCGTATAACAGAATTAATATATCAAAAATACAGGGATATTTACAAGAAGATAAATCAGAAAATATTCTTGTTCGAATAATGTTTCTGACATCTAGGTGACCACAATTTGATTTTCTTTCAATTAATGACTGGATACCTCATCTAGTATGAAGTGTAATGCTTTTAAAACATCACTTTTATAATTTTCATTTTAATAAAAATAATGCAAGAGTCACTTAGAAAGGAATACTTGGGTGGCATCTGACTCTTGATGTCACCTCAGGTTATGATCTCAGGGTGGTGAGATCAAGCCCTGCATTGGGTTCCATGCTCAGCAGGGAGTCTGCTTGAGATTCTCTCCCTCTCCCTTTCCCTTTCCCTCTGCCCCTACCACTCCGCCCCCCCATTACATGCACACACTCTTTCTCAAATAAATAAATAAATCTTAAGATAAAAAAAGTCACTTAGAAATATGGATAGTGTTTCTGAAAAGTTAATATATATAATATCTTAATTTGGTTACAAATAAAATATATTGTTTAATTTAACTCTATGTCTTACTCCACCCATCCAATGCCTCAGTGCTTTTTTGATCTCATATCTTCATTAACTCTCTATTGACTCCTTTGTGGTTCTCCAATATCCCTCCTATCCCAGAGACTTTGCACATGCTGTTTCTGTCTGGAACTATCCAGTAAGAAGCAGAGTTTGCTCCCTCTTTTTCCTTCAGGTGTCTGAGTAAATGTCACTGTAATCATAGTGGCTTTTCCTTACTATCATATAGAAAACAGCAATTCCCCATCCTACCTTCTAAAACTCCCTTTCCCTCTTGCTTGCATTCTTTTTCTCCATAGTACTTAGCATCACATGGCATATTATGTATCTACTGGTGTGGCATCTTTGTTTAGAACTTTGTTTCATTCATTGCTACAGCCATAGCAGTAGAGCAGTGTCTAGAAAGTAATATAATAGGTGATCATATGGTTTCTCTCATCTATGGAACATAAGAACTAGGAGGATCGGTATGAGAAGAAAGGGATAAAGAAAGGGGGGGTAATCAGAAGGGAGAATGAAGCATGAGAGACTATGGACTCTGAAAAACAAACTGAGGGCTTCAGAGGGGAGAAGGGTAGGGGAATGGGATAGGCTGATGATGGGTAGTAAGGAGGGCACGTATTGCATGGTGCACTAGGTGTTATACGCAACTAATGAATCATCGAACTTTGCATCAAAAACCAGGGGTGTACTGTATGGTGACTAACATAATATAATAAAAATATTATTATGAAAAAAATAATAGGTGATCAATAAATATTTCTTTAAATGAATAAATTTCACTAGACAGTTATGGATCGTTATGGTCAAAGCATTGCATTATACTCTGAGAATGCTCCAAACAAGAATTAAAGGTACTTACCTGATGAAACCTTAGACAGAACATAGGAAGTGTAAATGAAATTATAAAATAGCATCTGAAAAGCGAGAAGAAAAGGATAAATTTGATGTGGGAACTGGAAAGACCTTTATGAAGGATGTGACAGTTGAGTGAAACCTTGATCAGGGATGATTTTTACACATGAAGATGTGGGTGAGGACCCCCCACCAACAGGAAGACGTGGGCAAAGGCACAGAGATAAGAAAGTCTATAATGAATTTTGCAGATGAGCCAGGAGCCTGATAAAGGCTAGAACAAAGTGGTATCAGGAAAGAAGTATGCAGTGAGTGATAATAATGTAAACATGTGTTTATAAGGTCATGTTTGTATTTTATTTTCCAGTTCAGTGATTCTCAACATTCGGGAATATGAGAGCACTTTTTTAAAACCGTGAAAAATAAAATCCCTATGTGATATAGTTGGCTTAAAAACCATATAAAATATATGGTATTAAAACCTATTACAAATTTAGTACCATCTTTTATTAAGCATATCATTGTAGAACCAAAAACTAGTATAGGCATATATATGTATGTATACATCCATGGGTGATACACACATAGGCATATATACAGGCAATGATTAGTATTCATATGAATTGTAGCGTCTCTTGCAGTAAATCCATGGTCCCATGGATCTGAAGCCCATAAGCCCGGAGCCACAGGCTAGGCAATGAGAACCCATAAAATTTCTTTGAGTAGAAGGACTACATGATGAGGCCTATGTTGTAGAAACTCTAAGGGTTAGAGACTGAAGACACCTTAGAAACCATCACTGCAGTCTGCTAAAGTTATAGAAAAAGAAATCGCAACCCACAGAGATAACAGACATTGGCCAAGATTACAGGTAGAGGACTTTGGCTAGTGTTCAGGTTCCTGAAGTGATCTCATCAAGCCCTTCCATAATGGGATCGAGAAGACGGATAAGCACTCAAACATATCACTGATAATCAAAAATGAGCATCTGTTCTTATCTGGTAAAATAAGATGAAATGTTACACACCTGAAATTAGCTGTACACCGTTCTCCTTGCTGTGGTATGGGGATTGTGATAGTTTCAAAATTCTGTATCTAATAGCATGTGGATTGTACTCTACTTTTTCTCTAAGTCTGTATTTCAGAAACATAATCATCTTTAAGAATGTACCTCTATGCCTCTTTTAAAAACAAACAAACAAAAAATGTTTGTTCAAGGTCATCTGGAATTTTGGCAAGGGAGGTTACAGATATACATGGTTTTATACATAACATTTTGAAAATTTAAACATAAACTACACACTTTGATAAATAGAATGATATAGTATGGATGAAAAAATTCAATGTTTAAACACTAAAGAACAAAGTTATTTATACTTCTGATGATTCCTGCCTCCACCTAATTTGTAAAAACAGGTCGACATACATTTAAGTTCCTCTTGAGGTACCTGTTTGGCTCTGGCAAAATCAACGTCCAACATATGCAAACATTTTTTAATACGACTCAACAAATCCCGTATCTAATTGAAAGTCATTATGCAGTTGTGCACAGGTGAGATCTGCTATCTGAACGAACACTGAAGCTGTTTCATTTTCCACAGCTAGTGCTCCACCAGAGGCAAGGAAAAGGGTGCTCTTACCTCCCTTTCCTTCACCTCTGTAGGGAATTATAAATAACCAACGTAGACATGAGTGATGAATGGATTTCAAAGTCCCACATGAATTTTCAAAGGCTTAGTGTAATTTATACTTTAAAATGTCTTTGACAAGTATTCTGGCTCACCCACCCCTCTCCTCGATCCCCTAGCATAGCCACATGCACCTTCCCTAGTCTTCTCACCGGGTCCTCTAAAAGAAAGTTGCATTATTCTTACTAAAGGGTATTATGGAAAGTTTCTAGGGAATGAGGAAATTAGGAAGTTTATTTATGTACTTTTTCAATTTTAAAGAAAATCATAAGAACACTTTCCTTCTTTCTCACATTGAGGTTTTGTTAAGTGTGCAATTATTGCCTTAATTGGATTACAATTGCCTCTAGGCTAGTTTATGCCTTTTACATGATCAAAAACACACACATAAAAGAAATGATTGAAAATGGAAATGCACTGGTTTTTGGTGATGGGATAATTCAGATATTTTTATATACCGATTGGATAACAAACAATTGAATTACCTTCCACTTTTGCAAATATTATTGGTGTAAGATAGAAATTCATTTAAGGATTCTATTTGCTTTTATTGCTAACCTTTCTGTATAATTTTCTGTTTTTGCTCTCCAATATTTTATATGATTAGAATATAGAAACAGTTGATGCAATATAATATAGCTGATACAATTAAACAGAAGTAACACATTAGATTTTTTTTTAACTAAACCATTTTGTACACCCTACTGTGTTCATCCTGTATAATTACACATCTTCTGACTTGTCTCATGCAATTCACAATTTCTTCCTGCTGCTTAATCGCAGACTTCAGCAAGCACATTTTAGGGGAGAGACTCAGTACAATTTTTCTATAATCTTTTATTTGCCATGTGCGTTAAGGTGATGATTACCTATGTGGAAAAAAATGAGGGGGTGTATAAAAGATACAGGAGGAAAGGTAGAAGACGGTTTTCAAGTACATGCATAATTTAGATCCATTCTTGTGGGAGGAAATCACAAGGAAATTAATCAGCAATATATTTGTAGACTTTGTACCAATCATTTTTATAACACACAAGCAGCAGTTATCATATGTTGTTTCTCAATCACAAGAAAGAGAGGCATCAAAAGGCAATCAGGCATAAAAATCAAACTGGCAGTCCTGGCCCTCAGAGGTTTCTATGGTGCATAAAACTTCTTTGAACAAGAGAAATGTTAGTGTTCAGTCTCAGGTGGAAATTGGCCAAAAATATTATCACACCTGAAAAATATTTCATTCCTATCATATTTTGGCCTTTTGCTACAGTAATTGTTGTCGATTGGCTTTCTGTATATTAAAATATTTGATAATACCTAAAGACATCATAGGCATAATGAAAAAGTACAGACTTCGACTACAGAACAAGCTGTAGTTACCTGTCTAAGATGGTAAACAGAGTCAGTGATAGGACGCACTGGGCTAAATAAGGTAATATTTACTTTGCTTTAGACAATAGGGAAGATAAAGTGATAACGAGCTGGGCTTACTAGAAAGAGAAGTGATTGGCAAGCTTTTCATGGCAGGCATATTGCATGACCATAAAACCCAGTTTTATTATAAGACTTTGATTTTAGCTAAACCTAATGGCTTTCAGTTCCACAATCATCTCTGTTCTGGACTTTAGGCCAGGGTAACTGTGCTGCTCTTTTTCAGTCGGAATCAATTCCTTTAGGGTAGATTACAAATGACTCCTTTTAACCCTTTGAAATGGTGTCGGTAGTGAATCATGTTACAAATATGCTCTGGACCAAGAAGTTTGGCCATGAATATCCTGGTACATATTCTGCTTGTCGTTCACAATTAACTCTCTCCCCTCTATTCTGAACTGTTTTATTTCTCCTGAGAGTTATCACTGACATTGGATAAATAAATAGAAGTTTCAGGCTAGCTTCCCAAGCCCTTCAATAGACTTTCAGGAAAGAAAATCTATCACTTCTGGAAAGAAAAAGAAAAGAAAAGAAGAGGATAGAAATCAAAAGAAAAGAAAAGAAGAGAGAGAGAGAGAGAACTATCCAGTGATCATGCCTGAATGAAGGCTGCTGAGCTAGACTGAAATTGGATTTGATCTGTTTCTCTGTTGATTTTGTAAACCTTTCCAAAGGTTTCCATAGTAACAAGTGAATTATCCCCTCTCCCCCCCAACATTTTCCAAGCATGTAAGAGAGAGAAAGATAAAGGTTAGGGAGAGAAAAGCTACAATATTTTTTCTACTATCAGGATAGATCTGAAGAAGTCATGATTAGTCTTTTAAGGAATCAAGTATGTTTCTCCCACCACAGTCATAAGAAAAAGTTGGGTCAGAATTTACTTACATCTCTGATGCCTGCGTTTGCTCCTGTACATGGTCATTCTGAAAAAATCCGACTTTCTAAGAAGTAATTGCTTTGACCACGGAGACAAAGAGACGGGTTGTGCTCCTGCTTTGCAGTAAGACTGTTGCTCACTGACAGAAGGTAACCAGCAATCACACAGTGAAAGCCAGGGTAATACCATTCTCATAAAATTACAGGGGAGACGCTACAGCTTGTAACTATTCTATCTAATGCAAATCTTCTGGAGAAAATTGTATTCCCTTCACCTCCCCTCAACTGATATCAGTGAAGTTCTCTAATAAAATCTGCACTGTTAAAGTGCTGTGCTTGAAGCAATGTTGAATTAAGAACAGATTCATGTATTTAGAAAGAACAGTAAGACTGAAAATACAAATATGAAATCTAAAAGCCCTTGTTTGATATTTATAGAAATTAAAAACTATCCTTTGGGTTCATAGGTCTTTTATGTGTCCTAGAATGCTTAGATTTGTATTTTATTTTTGAAATTCTACTAGATTCTTTCTTTCTCTGAGCTCTCAATGCACTTTGTATGTTCAATTATTAAAGCAATTATCACTTTTAGTTTTGCCTATTTCTCCAAACAGACTGCTTCCCAGGCAATGCAGGAATTGGAATATTTTCACGTTATCTCCCCAGGCCTCGAATAGAAGGGGCACGCAATAGGGTCTCAGAGTCGGTGAGTGCCTACTATGTGCTAGGCA
Organism: Ursus maritimus; assembly: GCF_017311325.1. NCBI lineage: Eukaryota > Metazoa > Chordata > Mammalia > Carnivora > Ursidae > Ursus > Ursus maritimus. The sequence continues at coordinate 32,314,669 of NW_024427107.1, read as the reverse complement.
CTCTCTCCCTTCCCGAAAGAAGCTTTTTATGAGTCTTTTGCCCACCTACCCCCCCGCCGCATTTTTGTCCTCAGACCTCTATTTTCACAGTATTGTGGACATACCTTTATCTGAACACATTTCATACTGTCAATTGGACAGCACGAAAGCTCTGTCTTCAAATGCCTCGTACACTCTCTGCTCTGAGAGCAACGCCCGCCTGGCACCCCACACGAGTTCAGGAGCACTACCTCTCCCAAACACTCCAAAATTGTGTATGATTTCAAATTTCCTTCATGTGCTAATGAGGGTGTCTGAAATGCAGTTTTATTTAAAATACCGAAGAAATTATACACCGGCGGATAACTTCTATGTAATAAGACTTCCTGATTATACATTAAGCTTCCATCCTCCAGCTAAAAGCAGAAGACATTTTCAATTGCCACAATTCCTTTTCGGTGTTAACAAACTCAGTCTACTTATTGATAGCAGGAGACATTCTTCCTAATAGAAGAATTATTTCAGCGTCAAGAATATTTTCATATTTAAGTAATTACTACATTTTGTGATCATAGATTTCAAGAAGAGCATGTCAGCAGGTTTTTAGCAGTATGGCTGTACACTTCCTTTGACTTTTGATGAACAAACTGCAGTGTTTAGTGAGATTCTTTGTCAAAGACCACTATGGTTATATCTTACTATAAGACATAGTCAATTATGAAAGACTAGAAGGATTTTCCTTGTGTTTTTCTCTAGTAGTGAGACTAAAATATTTCAATAAATAAAATAAGTAGGCCTTTCCTTAATGACATATAATACACCTTATACCCACAAACTTTTGCCTGCTTAATTTTTCTCCATAGCACTTATGTATTTACTTTTTATTCTGTCTCTGCCTACTAGAACATTAGTTTTCAGAGGACAGGATTTATATCCAGAGGGCATGTCAGTGCCTGGTATTAAGTAGGCTCTTGATAAATATTTGCCGAATAAAGGACTTCTTGTGAACTAATTTAAATTATAAAGAAAATACAACTATAATTTATTTTTCAACAGATCTGGACAATAGTCAAATTCACGTTTATTGAATGAAGTTGCTTTCTTACTTGACGCAAACACTTGTCATTTCGTGTCTGTCTTTTGGCCCCAAAGTTAATTTAGATGAATTCACCATTTTGGATGGAATTGTATATACTCACAGATGTGAAGATAAATTTTAAATTTACTGAAACAAAGTCACAACCACTAAGCAAGTTCTCCTTTATAAAAGTTACTCATGCCAGAAGACCAACAAGCCATAAAATCTATTACAACTAAACAAAATTAAAACCATTTGTCCGACATATGTGTATACATACCTATGATATGAATAAGCATGTCATTGGTGATGATGAAGTGGAAATACCCTAATGATATAATGATATAAATGGTATTAACTTTTACATTACTATATGGTTCCATCACATGTGTAGTTTTTCTCTTTTCACATTGTTAGTGCTGTAGTATCTGTAATTAACATCAATCAGAATAATTTCTGCAAAGGCTATGTAACAATTTAAATTTGTTTGCATACACCACAAACCATCACGCAGCCTCACTCATCATCACACAGACACAGACACACATTAAAAGAAGTATCCTGACTTACACTCCTCAATGTTTATTTAGTACATTGTTGCCCTCCAATCTTGGGGTTGACTTTCTTAGTTTCCACATAGGGATTTTCATGTTATCACCTCTTTCTTACATTACTTTTCTTACCTCAGGGAATACAGAGCCATCCACTCTTGGGACCTCATATCTGTGCTAGTGCTTTAAACCATCGCAATTGGGGACCTCAACTACACCTGATGGATTAAGAACAACTTCACGAGCACCATGTTGCAGTACAGGCAGGAAGATGAGACGAAGGGAGAAGTAGCTGAGGGAAAGGAGAAGGTCTTGGCTGGGAAATTGTCAGGGAGGAAGAAACGCAGACATACGGGGTAGAAAAAGTAGCTGAAGAAAAAAGACAGGTCCAGGCATCTCACTCTTTTTCCATGCCCTCTTCAAGAATCCAGACTGAGTACTGTTGTTTTGTACGTTCAAAATCAGCTTTATGCCTATAATGTCATAGGTCAAAACAACCATTACTTGCTTCATAAAATATCTATCTACTCCCTGCAACATGATTTTTTTTAATGGACTCAATCTTTTTTTTAAAAAAGCTTTTATTTATTTATATTAGAGAGAGAGAGAGTGAGTGTGCACGAGCTGGGGGGGAGGGGCAAAGGGTAAGGGAGAAACAGACTCCCTGCTGAGTAGAGCCCAACAGTCATAGGGCTTGATCCCAGGACCTGGGAACATGACCTGAGCCAAAGGCAGATGCTTAACCAACTGAGTCACTCAAGTGCCACTAATGGACTCAATCTTTATATTCCACATTTAAAATACAAATTCAATGAGTGTTGATAAATTGGGAAGGATGACTTATTATCTAAAATCAAGTGATTATGTCAATGTCTTCCTTTTTCATGGAAGGAACCATTTAAAAAATAAAAGTGCCTGGCAGAGTAAGAGAAGATGACTTTTAACATAAAAGAAAAACAAATAAGAAAGAAGGAAGGAAGGAAAGAAGGAAGGAAGGGGAAAGAAACAAAAAGAAAAAGAAGAGAAGAGAAGAGAAGAAAAAGAAAGAAAGAAGGAAAGAAACAAAGAAAGAAAGAAAGGGAGGGAGGGAAGAAGGAAAGAAGGGTGTGTATTGTGTGTGTGTGTACAATGAGAGCTAAAGGAAGTACTATGTGCTGCCGTGTGTCAAACACTGTGCTAAGTACACATCACGTCACATAATCTTTGCAATTCTGTTACTAAGCTATCCCTACTTTCCTTTTAGAAATGAGTAAGCTTTCCCCAAATGAGGGCAGGTGTGGGTAATATTCAGGGACACGGCATGACTTAGGTAGTTGTGCTGAGATTATTTTATTGGAAAATAGACCAATATGATTTTAGGACTGAATTAAGGGACAATACACTGGGTAGCTGCTGGAGAAGACTTAGGTAAAAGTGTCATTATAATGTCACTAGTAATGTATTGATATCAAGGAAATGATGTTTGCTGGAACTCGTCACAGGGAATGAACACTGTGGTTTAATGAGAGCTAATATTCATTTAGGGAGTGCGCGTTAGGTGTCAGGATTTAGGCTGTCTTCTGAGAGTTTTACGAGATTACTCCCTGAATACTAAAAACAAGCCTATGATGGATTCATCCACCTCTTCCTCTTATCATCATCATCATCATCATCATCATCATTATTTTTATTATTTTGGTTTCACCCTTTTTATTGTTTCAGTAAGATAAGGCTGAGAGATTCAGTGTTCTGACAGAAACCTCACAGGGAACAAGAGATTAATGCTCTGCTTTGAACTGGCTGACCTTCCTCTAGAGCCAATGAAATATAACATGCCATGTAAGGTTGAAGGGATACTTTCGGTAGCTGTTTAGGCCATAAGGGATGAAGACCCACAGGGACGTATTTCTAGAACAACTAATGGTGCTCAACTAACTCCTAAGAGGAATGAATCCAATTAACTGCAGGGCTTCGACTGCTGGTAGGGACATTCAAGTTCAGAAGCACCATGGACTGTTTGGGACAGCAGAGGTCTGCTCGTGTCTGCTGCAGTGGTGACTTCCCTTTCTCATACATGTCACCACGCCCACCTCTCCTCCTGCTGCCCCTGCCCTCATCCTTTCTTCCAAATAAAACACTGAAAGAACATTTAAAGAATACCAAGAGTATCCAATGATTGGCCCATCCAGAGTTCTGACATCCTTATTTGATTTAAAAATTACAATATGTATGTAAGTGATGAATCACTAAATCCTACACCTGAAACTAATATTACACTGTATGTTAACTAAGTGGAATTTAAATAAGAACTTGGAAGAAAACAATAAATAAAAATAAAAAATTATAATATGTGTTAATTTTGATAGAACTTCTGAGAATTTTATCAAGACATAGCATGTGGATGGTGCAGAAATATTTAACTTGAACTCATGATACTTATATTTCAGAAAATTACTAGAACAATAAAATAGTAAAACTGGAAAAGTAAAGAAGTGAAGTTACTATCCCTGTGGCATTTATGGGAGCATTTAGGCCATTTACATTGAGACTGATTATTGAGAGAGATGATTTTAATGATGCTATGTTGCCTGTAAAGTCTTTGTTTCTATAGATTGTGACTTTCTGTTCTGTATCACTCTTGGGGCCTTTTTACTTTTATAGACCTCGATGTGAGACAGGAATCCATCAAAATTCTAGAGGGGAGCATAGGCAGCAACCTCTATGACATCAGCCACAGCAACCTTTTTCATGACACATCTCCAAAGGCAAGAGAAACAAAAGATAAAATGAACTTGTGGGACTTCATCAAGATAAAAAGCTTCTGCACAGCCAAGGAAACTGTCAAAAAAACTAAGAGGCAGCCCATGGAATGGGAGAATATATTTGCAAATGATACTACAGATAAAAGACTGGTATCCAAGATCTACAAAGAACTTCTCAAACCCAATACATGAGAAACAAATAATCAAATCAAAAAATGGGCAGAAGATATGAACAGACACTTTCCCAATGAAGACATACAAATGGCTAACAGACACATGAAAAAATGTTCAAAATCATTAGCCATCAGGGAAATTCAAATCAAAACCACACTAAGATACCACCTTATGCCAGTTAGAATGGCAAAAATTGACAAGGCAAGAAACAACAATTGTTGGAGAGGATGTGGAGAAAGGGGATCCCTCCTACATTGTTGGTGGGAATGCAAGTTGGTACAGCCACTCTGGAAAACAGTGTGGAGGTGCCTTAAAAAGTTAAAAATTGAGCTACCCTATGATCCAGCCATTGAACTACTGGGTATTTACCCCAAAGATACAGATGTAGTGAAGACAAGGGCCATATGCACCCCAATGTTCATAGCAGCATTGTCCACAATAGCTAAATCGTGGAAGGAGCCGAGATGCCCTTCAACAGATGACTGGATTAAGAAGATGTGGTCCATATATACAATGGAATATTACTCAGCTACAAAAAGAACGATTTCTCAACATTTGCTGCATCATGGACGGCACTGGAGAAGATAATGCTAAGTGAAATAAGTCAAACAGAGAAAGACAATTATCATATGGTTTCTCTCATCTATGGAACATAAGAAGTAGGAAGATCGGTAGGAGAAGAAAGGGATAAAGAAAGGGGGGGTAATCAGAAGGGGGAATGAAGCATGAGAGACTATGGACTCTGAGAAAGAAACTGAGGGCTTCATAGGGGAGGGGGGTGGGGGAATGGAATAGGCTGGTGATGGGTAGTAAGGAGTGCACATATTGCATGGTGCACTGGGTGTTATACGCAACTAATGAATCATTGAACTTTACATCAAAAAACCAGGGATGTACTGTATGGTGACTAACATAATATAATAAAAAATATTATCATTAAAAAAAAAAGAAGTGAAGTTACCAAAATTCCTCATTTACAGATGTCTGGTCTACCACCGAGAGCTCTTACAAGTTTGCTGGCCGGAAAACTGCAGGGAACGGAGGGGCAGGACCTCAAGGTACTTGAACCAGGTACTCACAGAAGGAGTTTCAATCCAGGACACCCCAGAGTTAGCCAAGAGCTTTTCACTCTGAACACCCTAGTCTGAAATTATTTCTTTAATTAATCAGAGTGGTATATCAACTTTCCTCTGGTCAGTTTTTCTCAGGTTTGCACAGAAAGTTACCCACAACTTAACCTTTCTCTTATGTCATTCTTGTCCCTCTATAGCACAATGTACAGATGTGGACCTTCTTTACCTTTCCCTCACCAGTATGTCAGCTGTCCCTGTGGGAACTCTGCCTTTTCTCCACTCAGATGTGAGCTCTGCCTTCTTTATTGAAACATCTTCCTGCTGGTGCAGCCCCTATAAATTCTTGACAAAAGTCTTTTGCTCAGGTACTTTCAGAATTACATCCAAATATTTCAACCTCAGCACAATCACTGATCCATCTTTTTGACAATTTAAGAAAAAATATCTGTATTTTCTGTGCATGTCTATATTAAATGATTTGCTCTCTTGCCTAATGTTCTGGAACTGGATCCGTATCTGTTTGCCCAGAGTCAAGTGCTCTCCTTTTAGCGAATAATCTAAAAATAGTTATTAATTAAAATATTGAGTGGCTATCATATTAAAAAATCTTCTTGTCATTTTACCTAGTACCTCATTTTACTGATAGATTTATCATTGTTTTTTTTAAAGCAGGGAAAACATAAAACTTCCTAATGTTCAGCTCAAGTTTTCATTTGTAATATTGGTTCAAATGAGTGAGAAAATTTCCAGAATGATGCTTCTTTATACTGGACTGCTTGTACTTGACAAATAAGTCAACTGTACATTCCTCAGTTTGATTCATTAAATGTTTTTGTGTATTTGGGAAAAAAATTGTTCTAAGAGTTTTTGTAAACTATAATTGGATTTTATTATTAAGTCTTTTATTAATTTCTTTGGACTTTCTCTTGTTCCTTATGCTCCAATATCAAGGAAGTCTTTGAAATCACTGAATTTTAAAAATATTTAATACTTAAACATATCCAACACAGTTAAATGTTTCTCTTTTATAACTCACTCTGCAATTGACTTTATTTTCACTGAATCTCCTTGGTAATTGTTTTTAAGCATTCACGCATTTGCTTACTTCTCTTTCTTTGTATGGTTTCCATTCCACCTTCTTAGTTTCATTGTTCTTTTCTTTTAGCCTAAATTTGATTTTTTAGGCTTAGTTTTATCTGCTTAGTGGTCTTATTTTCCCATTCATATTTCGATAAATTTATTTGCATTGTCTCAAGGATAATGGCATTCTATCCTTTTAATCACATCTTTTAGGGGTGGCCCAAATATTTAATGGCTCCTAAAAGATTTTTTTAAGAAAGAAGACTAAAACATGTACAGCTATATTAACTTTGAATTTTCTACAGATTATAACTAGAAATATGAAGTAAGGGATTTATGCCTGTGTAAATAGTTTATCTCACTGCAAAGTACTTTAACAAATGTTGACTGTTACACACCAAAAATGTAGCAATCCTAGATCTAAAAAGTACAAAGTCTCTTCGGGGTGACAGCCATGTAAAGGGTACTATATCCATAACAAATTACCTCACAGATATGTGAACACAATAATAGAGTTTACTTGACTTGGGCATAATGGGGAATTGCTGTATCATGTTCCCTGGAGGTGTTTTATTTATGGAAAACACTTCCTCAATAGCTTACAACTCTGTCTCAGACAGCATCTTCATGGTGTCCTGGGATGGAGGGATACTACTGGGTTTACACGGAATAGTGGTGAGACAGTAAAACATCCTTAAAATCACAACAAGTTTCCATGATCATGAAAATTATGTGTAGAATTTCATCATATCAGAATTTACAAAATAAGAAATATATACTCTGTTATATCTCTCTACCTTTCTCTATGTATCATCTATCTATCTATCTATCTATCTATCTATCTATCTATCTATCTATCTATCTATATCTATTACTTATTTACCCATCTACCTAGCTATCTTAAAAACCAGAGTTGTGAGTTGGAGAGCTACCTAGCAAGACAGTGTCCAGGGTGCTTGTAGGATGAATGATACTTCAGTGGCTAGACTCTGGTTGGGGAAGATCCTTAAAGAAGCAGAGAAGATGCAGAATAATGATGATCAGCCAAGTGGTACCTGAGGCAGATGAAGGCAAAAAGTAGCAAATGTCCATGGAGAAATAAATGCTAAAAGTCCTCTTGCACAAATTGCTGATTGCCCAGGACATTGCCTTTCTCTTTTTCCGGGCTGATTCTTATCTCAATCGACTTCTTCCATCAAACTTGCCCTCTCTTCCTTCTTGCCTCTGAACTAGAGCGTCTGTTCCATTTTTTCTTCTGCTGTCTTTTATCTACACAAAATTATACTTTATAGGATATATGTGGTAGTGGAGTATAAGTAGGGGGTAAGTCACCTCAAACTCTTATTGGTATGAGGCAGAGAATAAGTACATTATGCTAAAAAAGGCTGTCTCACAGGATTTAGCACTTTATTGTATGATGCCTTGCCTTCTCCGCTTCAAAGAGGATATACCACATTGTGATTAGGACCACACATCTTAATTTCACATCGTCACCCCTAGAGTCAACCAACATTAGTTTTGTAATGGAAGCAATATAAATACATTTGAGATTTTTTAAAAATGAAAATAGTTCATTGATTAATTACAGAATTTGAATGAAATCCTATAAACAATAATTAAGTGCTTATTTAGTGCCAAGGATTTTACTTATGTGGTTTTATTTAATCTTGAAACAGCTATGTGAGAAAGAAATTGTTATCTCATTTTGCAGAAAGGAAAACGGAGGTTCAAGGGAGGTTCAGTTCACAGAGCTGGCAGGAAGCAGAACTAGAATCTGCATCCAAGTTTGTGATTTGCAAACGCCATGCCCAATCCATGATACCACTAACTTATATATTAAATGAGTAAATTTCAGCCAATGAAATCAAATTCAGAAAAAGTAGAGAACAGAGAACATTATCTAGAATTTTACTTCAGTTTGAATTGCTGGAGTTACTGTTATTCTTTTGAAAGATATATTGCTTTTAATGTGTAAAACGGGAGGACAAATTTGGTACATAGGATTTCAGTATGGAATGCATTCTGATACCCATCCCAGGACTCCAAATAAAGGATTCTAGAGATGCATGTAAAAGGATCCTAAAAATATTTATGTAAAGGCCCCACAGGAGCCTAATCAATGCTATTTATTTATATTAACTTAAGGTCCAGTATGGATTTGGAGAATGTTCTTCAAGGAGATGAATCAAGTGGGTGAGAAAGACCTAGAGAAAGTTTCCAATTAAAAATAGATAAAATTAGGGGCACTTGGGTGGCTCAGTCAGTTAAGCATCTGCCTCCACCTGAGGCCATGATCTCAGGGTCTTGAGATCTTGGGCTCCCTGCTCAGTGGGGAGTCTGCTTCTCCCTCTACCTCTGCCCCTTCTCCCTTCTTGTCCCTCCTCTCTCCCTACCCCCACTCATGTGCTCTCTCTCTCTCAAATAAATAAAATCTTTAAAAAAATAAAAACACAAAAGTAGGTGATAAATTTAAGTGTACACACCACACACACACACACACACACACACACACAATCTTGAAAATATTGAGCTAGATAGTATGATGGTTTGTTTGTGGTTTAAAAACATAATATTTAAAATAGACAAAGAGCAATACAAAGATATGTGATTGTTGATGGACTTTTAAGACCTGCTGGCTAAATATGAATTTCTATTTATGGATCATATTCAGCAAATATTGGTTTCTAACGATAACATAAAAATCGTTACTTCAAAATTTCTAATCATTTCCAATGTAAAATGTGCATAAACTATCTTAAGTATATATTAATAGAATTCATTTCAGCCTGTCTACAAAAGTGGTATACACAGCAGTCCTGTTCTCCTAATTTCTTTTCTGTTCATATTTAGTTATAATTATCACATTGATGAGCGACTTCAGCCTGCTGAGTTGAATAGATTGAATTTTCAGGTATAATTTAGCATTACATAGCCCAAGGGTATTTCAGGAATCCAGCTCCAATCCTCATTTTGTGTGTATTTGTGTCTGCTAAAGGGCTCAGAACCACCTGGATAGTCTTTGACCTCACATATGTGTTCAAAGACAACTATTTGAATAAACTCTGCATTTGCCATTACCAGCACAGCAGTATGTGAAGAGTAAATATGTAAATGAAATTCATGATTCTCTTACTGTTATAAAAACCATTTTTAGATGTTTACTTAAACGGCCTTAGATACAGAAACAGGACTGCAAGTGGAAAAAAGCGTTTCAAATTTTATTTTCCAAACTGTCTCCTTTAGTTTGATGAACACTAAATCTCAAGCTATCTTTAAATCATGTCTTGGAAGGCTTTAGAAAACCCACCTGGACTGTACAGTAAATATGTAAATGCGTCATTAGGGGGCTCTTAAAATATGAACACAAATACAGCATGTGAAAAGTTGATTATTCAATTTCAAAAACCTTTGGTTCCCAACTTCTAGGACTTCTTAAAGAAATGTTTGTAAGAAAGTAGCATAAGAGAGAAGGAACTGGCCTTGTAACCACCTGATCTTGATTCAATGAGAAAAAAATGTGTTTTACTATTTTTGGGGGGGGAATACCTAACTAAAATGAAATTAATTTAACTTTAAATTTTTCCATATATCCAATATAGATACTTCATGCACTCAAATTGTGCCATGTGGATAATGTGATGGTGGGCAAAGATAGACGCAATTGTTTGGATAGTTTTTATTTTAGTGCGAGGTACAGACATAAATTGATAACATGAAAAATATATTTCATAAGTTCAAAAATAGGTGTTCTGACAGTAGATGTGGGGTCCTATTACAGTGTATGAAAAAACAGCCCTTGATTGTAAGTTGGTTCATTCTTCTCTGAGGCTCTGTGGATGAGAGCTGTGGAAGGAGTGCTGAAAGAATAGAGTCACAGGTGGCCACCAGGTATTAGTGAGAGGTATACCAAGATGGGTGGGAAGCTTACAGAAATGTGTGGATGTATAAAGCGGATGATGGTATATAATTGGTATTCAACAAATAATGCTGATAGAAGTTATTCTTACCAAATTGTAACAATACTCCAAACAATTGTTCATTATTCAAATTAAGACAATAATAGTTAATAGAATTCTATGCCTCATTACTCCATTCCACAAATACTTATGAAGCATATTCTTACACTAGCTAGAAGGGGACAGAGGAAGATAAAATAACCATGGTCTTAATCTTGAAATTTTACTTTCTAGTAGATATTATGTGAATCGTAAGATTTTTAAAAATAACGTTTAGTGAAAATACCAGTTAAAAATATCTGTCCAGATCACACAGGATAAATGTATACAGTACTCTGACATTCTAAATGCTGGTTTGAGTTTTGCAGAAGTGGCAGTGAATGGTGACAGAAAGTCGTGTAGTATGTCAATAAATATCTGACAAGAGCTAATTTCACACAGATCACTGGACAAGACATCTTGAGAAATTTCAGTGGAGGCAAAGCAAAGTATATCTATGCTGGAGAACATCATAGGAATGAAGCCAAGATAATATGTATGTAAGTTGGTGCCCATGGCCTCAATGCGTTAGTGACAGTTGCCCAACTATACTCAAACAGCTGAAACTAATAAATTGCTGAGTGCGAAGGCCTGACACATTCTGAGAAATAATGGTTAATAACTATGACTGCAGAAAATGGTAATAGAAAAACTTTTATAACGAGAACACCAAATCAAGGTATTTCTGGTTAACAGTCATTCCACTCAACATTAATCAACATCTGACAATCTTATTTTTTTCTCGAAAACTCTATTCCTTGGCTTCTATGCCATTGTTGTTTCTTATTTTCCTTACAAGTATCAAATTATATTTATAGATCAAACTATGCAAAATGACAGATTCATATTCTAGAGTTGCTGAAAGTGTTCTAAAGCTCAAGATCTGGAGCCAAACTGGCTTATTTATTTGGATACCAGCTCTGCCAACCAGCTGCATGAGCTTGGGCAAGTTGCTTTATATATCCATACACAGTTTCTTCATCGATAGAAGCTTCCTCATCTATAACACCCTCCCAGGATTATTATAAGAATTAAATGAGTCAATATATAAACAGTGCTTAGAACAGAGACCAGCATAAGCATTAGCTGTTATTATGAAATATATCTATGTAGATATCCAAAAATCATATATATCAAATCCTGCATGTGCAAAAAAAAACCCCATGCTTTTCTTGCATTGTTTCTGGCCAGATTCCAGCATGGAAAACTATAATCCACTATGTGTGACTTCATTTGTTACTGTATTCCTAGCAGCCAGCTCAGTGTCTGAAATATACTAGCTGCTCTACAAATATTTAAAAATGAATGAATGTATTAAATTTCTGTTTTTGCTGTAACAAATTACCACAAACTTAGTGGTTTAAAATAGCACAAATTTTTTTAAAAAAATTTTATTTATTTATTCGACAGAGATAGAGACAGCCAGCGAGAGAGGGAACACAAGCAGGGGGAGTGGGAGAGGAAGAAGCAGGCTCCCAGCAGAAGAGCCTGATGTGGGGCTCGATCCCATCACGCCGGGATCACGCCCTGAGCCGAAGGCAGACGCTTAACTGCTGTGCCACCCAGGCGCCCCTAAAATAGCACAAATTTATTCTCATAATTCAGGAAGTCAGAAGTTTAAAATAAGGCATTGGTCAGGCAACATTCTTTCTGAGGAATTCAGAGGAGAATTTGTTTGTCTTTCAACTTGCAGAGGTTGCTTCCTTGGCTCATGGCCCTGTCCACCTGTAAAGTACGTCACTCCAACCACTGGTTCCATTGACATAGCTCCTTTTTCTTCCTCTCACCTGCCTGCCTCTCTTATAAAGATACTTGTTTTTATCATTGGCCCGTTCAGAAAATCTAAGATAATACCAGCATTTTAAGATTCTTAATTTAATCATATCCGCAAAATCCCTTCTGCCACATAAAGTAACATATACATACAAGTTCTGGGGATTAAGATGTGGGTATTTTAGGAAAGTCATTATTCTCTCCATCATAGTCTGCACGCTAGCTCTCAGAGTCATGTCTATCCCACATACAAAAGTCTCAATCCATTTTAGTGAAAAATCAAAATTCAAAATCTTATCTCATCACCTCATAAGTCCAAAATCCAACTGGAAAAACTGCATTATATAATCCTTTGTGGCTCTTGGTTCCCCCCTCTTACTATAACCCTGCCCTCTGGGCCCATGGTTCCATCCTTTGGGCCTAGGTCATGCCCTCAGAGTCGTCCACTTTTTTGTCTTGAGAATAGTACATGTTTGTAATAGAAGAGTTTTGTCACACTATTTCCTGTCTGAGTCCAGCAGTCTTTGTTTATTTCGTCCTTTCTCTGTCCCTTTTAGTTCAAGATGGCAGTATTTCTGCTTCTATAACATCTTCAAGAACCCTGTGGTTCATCCATTAGACAAGCAGATCCTCCATAATTCTTTTGGAGAATTCTCTATTTCTGGCTTCTGCTAAGATGGCTAAGAGGGTCCATAAGACACATGATTATCTCTTCAAAGACCCTCTGTGTGACTGAACACACTGACCTTTTTGTCCTTTCAAAGCATTAACAATAGGTTGGCCAGCCACACTCTTTGTAACATCTCTGGATCATGCTTTCCTGACAGTGAATCTCCTTATTTTGGCACCTTTTGCAGTCTGGATAGACTGAGAATTCCTCACATTATCAAATCCCGGTTCCTTTTTGGTTAACAGCTATTTCCTGAATTTATCTCTTTCTTCTCACATTTTACTTTAAACAGCAAGGAGAAATCAGGTCATACCTTCGATGTATTGCTTGTAAATTTCCTCAGCTAAATATCCTAATTTATCACTTACCACATAACTGCATTACAGTTATCACATAACAGTTCATCTGCTTTCCACAAAACTGTAGAACACAATTTAGCAAGCTTTCTCCCATTATATAACAAAGAACACCTTTCCTGGTTTTCAATAACACATTCGTCATTTCAGTTTGAGTCCTCACCAGTATCCCTCAACTTAACATTTAATGTCCTCCTTTCTACCAATAGTCTGCTTATTATGAGTTAAGTATTCTCTAAGGCAATGTAGATTTTTTTCTATTATGCTCCTCACTTTCTTCTGTGTCCTTAAATATTCATTTTCTACTAACAGTCTGTTAAAAGCAATTTAGGTGTTCTGATCATATTCAAAATTCCTGCAGCCTCTAGCCATTACCCAATTCCAAAACTACTTCCTGATTTTTAGATATCTGTTACAGCTATACCCTGCTGCTAGGTACAAAAATCTTTATTAGTTAGATATTACAGCTGTAACATATTATCATAGTAATAGTGACTTAAAACAACACAAATTTACACCAAGATACATTATAATTAAAATGTCAAAAGTTAAAGAGAAAATCATAAATACCAAGAAAAAAACAACTTGCTATGTACCAGGCAGGGACTATCAGTTGATTTCTCAGCAGAAACTCTGCAGGCCAGAAGGGAGTGGTATGATAAATTTAAGTACTGAAAGCAAAAATTTTACAACTAAGAATTCTCTACCTGGCACGGTTATTATATAGAATTGAAGAAGAGATAAAAGGTTTTCCAGGCAAAATCTAAAAGAGTTCATCACTATTAAACTGGCCTTAAAATAAATATTAAAGGGACTTTTTTAAGCTTAAAGAAGAGTCACTAATTAGTAACAAGAAAACATATGAAAGTAAAAATCTCACTGAATCAATCTAGCTTTCTAGTATGAAGATTAAAACACAAAAATAGTAAAAAATAACTATAAGTTAAGAGATACCTAAAATAAAAAGAGGTAAACTCTGACAACAAAAACATAAAATCTCCCAACAAACAAAAGTCCAGGACTAGATAGCTTAACTGGTGAATTCTACCAAACATTCCAAAAAAATTTAATACCTGTCCTTCTCAACCCCCTCCAAAAAGTTGAGGAGAAGGGCATGCTTCTGACTTATTTTACAAGGCTAGTGTTAACCTGATACTAAAACCAGAAAAAGACAACACACACACACACACACACACACACACACACACACACACACACAATTACAGGGCAACAGATGCAAAAATCCTCAACAAAATATCAGCAAACTGAATTTAATAATACATTAAGAGGATCAAACACAATGACCAAGTAGGAATTATTCCAGGGATGCAAGGATGGTTGAACATGCGCAAATTAATCATCGTGAATCACCACAATAACAAAATGAAGGATAAAAACCATATGATCATCTCAATAGATACAGAAAAAGCTTTTGATAAGATTCAATATCCATTCATGACAAAAAGTCTCACAAAGTGGATATAGGTGGAAAAGTACCACAACATAATAAAGGCCATATATGACAAGCCCATAGCTAACATCATACTCAATGGTGACAAGGTGAAATCTTTTCCTTTAAGATCAGGAACAAGATACAGATGTCTACTCTCACCACTTGTATTTTTTTTTTAATATTTTATTTATTTATTCGACAGAGAGAGAGACAGCCAGCGAGAGAGGGAACACAAGCAGGGGGAGTGGGAGAGGAAGAAGCAGGCTCGTAGCGGAAGAGCCTGATGTGGGGCTCGATCCCGCAATGCCGGGATCACGCCCTGAGCCGAAGGCAGACGCTTAACCGCTGTGCCACCCAGGCGCCCCTCACCACTTGTATTAAATACAATATTGGAAGTCCTAGCCAGAGCAATTAAACAGGAAAAAGAAATGAGGCATCCATATTGGAGAGGAAGAAGTAAAACCATCACTATTTGTGAATGACATGATTTTACACACAGAAAACCTCAAACACTCCACCAAAAAAACTTTATAACTAATAAACGAAATCATAAAGTTGCAAGGTACAAAATCAATATGCAAAAACCTGTTGTGTTTTTATATACTAACAATGAACTATCAGAAAAAAATTGTAAGCCCATTTACAATTGCATCAAAAAGAACAAAATACCCATGAATACATTTAACCAAGGAAGTGAAAGACCTTTACGCTGAAAACTGTAAGACACTGATGAAAGATACTGAAGAAGACACAAATAAATGGAAAGATATCCTGTGCTCATGGCTTGGAAGAATTCATATTGTAAAAATGTCCATATTGCTCAAGGCAGTCTATAGTTTCAATGCAATCTTTATCAAATTTCCAACGGCATTTTTCACAGAAATAGAACAAACGATCCTAAAATTCGTATGGAACCACAAAAGATCCCAAACAGCCAAAGTAATCTTGGGAAAGAACAAAGCTGAAGGCATCATACTTCCTAATTTCAAACTATATTATTAAGCTATACTAATCAAAACAATACGCTGTTGGTATAAAACAAGACACATAGATCAGTAGAAAGAATAAACAGCCAAGAAATAAATCCACGAATACATGGTCAATTCATTTACAACAAAGGAGGCAAGAATTTACAATGGGAAAAGACTGTCTCTTTAATAAACGGTATTGGGATAATGTATAGCCACGTGCAAAAGAATGAACATATACCACTATATTATATCATACACAATAATTAACGCAAAATGGATTACATACTTGAATGTAAACCGGAAACCATAAAACTACTAGAAGAAAACAGGCAATAAGTTCCTTGACATTGACCGTGGCAATTATTTTTTTTGGACCTGACTACAAATGAACAAATGGGACTACATCCAAAGAGAAAAGTTTCTGCACAGCAAAAGAAACCAGCAACAAAATGAAAATGCAACCTACTGAATGGGAGAAAATATTTGCACATCATATATCTGATAATGGATTAATATCCAAAATATATAAAGCTCTCCTATGACTATGTATACACACACACACACACACACACACACACACACACACACAACCAGAATACTACTCAGCCATATAAAAGAATGAAATCTTGCCATTTTGACAATATAGATGAACCTTAATGAACAAACAAAACCCAGAGATACAGAGAACAGATTGAGGGTTGCAGCAGAGAGAGTTGTGGGGAAGTGGACAGAATAGGTAAAAGGGATTAAGGGGTACAAACCTCCAGTTATAAAATAAATAAATCTTGGGGATGTAATGTACCACATGATGACTATAGTCAATAATATTGTATTTCATATTTGAAAGCTGTTAAGAGAGTAGATCTTGAAAGTTCTCATCTTAAGAAAAAAAAAGTGCAACTCTGTATGGTGATGGATGGTAGATCACTAGACTTATTGTGACTTACACTTTTGCAATGTATACAAATACCAAATCATGTTGTACACCTCAGACTAATATGTCAATTATGCTTTAGTTAAAAAAATTCCCGAACGGTGGACATGTAAGGATTCACTATAATAATAATAATAAACTGTAATATATACATTGTAAAATGCACATCTGAAATTTTTCATAATAGAAATTAGAAAAAACCCTACAAATATATTCTCTTAATTTCTGGGAATCAAAAATCAAAAATTGAATTGTACATCATTTTGCATTCCACCTGAATGCTTCAGAGTGGAATCTGAGGAACCCATTTCCTTGCCTCTCTGGATGCTGGCATTTCTTGACTTATGGCCTCTTCTTCCATCTTCAGAGTACATTACTTCAACAGCTGGTTCCATTGTCATATCTCCTTTTCCTCACCTAAGAGCTTGCTGCCTCCATCTTATAAGGGCCCTTGTGATTACATGGACCCACCCAGAAAAATCCATGATAACCTCTCCCTACTTCAAGATCTTTAATTTAACCACATTTGCAAAGTCTCTTTTGCCTTAGAAGTTAACGTATTCACAGGTTCTGGGAATCAGGACACGGACATCTTAAGGAAGACATTATTCTGTTTATCACTGAGTGAAAGATACCCCATCCTCAGGTTTCCTTGGTCATATTCTAGTGGTCCTTCTCTTATAACTATTCCTGTTACTACTTATTTACCAATGCATCCCTCTTATGTAGGTTGCTCCTCCCCATTCCTATTATCACCACCTTTTACCTCTCAAACCTCTCCACTAGTTATATAGAGTTCTCTCAACTCCAGTCTTTCCATTGGTCAATCCAGTTTTCACGTTGCCAACAGAATGCCCTAACGCCCTCACATTTTTGGTTCCTGGCTAAGTGGCTTCCAAATGACTATGGAATAACATCTAAAATTCTTAGCATGACATTTATGATCTTCCAAACTCTGGCCTCAATTTTTCTTCTTTTATAGTCTTAGCTTCTACTACCCTTCATGATATGGACAAGGCATATAAACCTAGGTTGTTCTATGAACTTACCTGAACATCGATAGCATTTGTTTATTATGTTTATTTTTGAAAGGTCCTCCCTGCTATCCTATTTAACTCAAACAAAATATCTGTCCTGAAGCTTTCTCTAGTATCTTCATTTTGGAATTTGTTTCTCCTTCTCACATATACTCACATAATAATTTATTTATAATATTGACCACAATCTACTATAACAAACTATAGAGTGATTTGTTTTATAATTAAAATTACATATTTCTGTCTGCCTCTCCTATAAGATTAATTATGAGGATAGAGTCAGTTTCATAGGTAGCTTTATATCTCCCATAGTGCCCAACACTGTGGGTGCTCAATAAAATGTTACATGAATTGTGAAATTATGAATTAAGAAACAATCCATCAAGAGATAAGCATATACAAAGTTGCTTAATAGCCATTATGTTGCAAAAAATAGTGCTTAATGTGGCTTAATGCCATGAGGGAAAACTAAATAAATCACCAAAATCCTCTTCTGTGATTCTTAAGAAAATAATTCTCTATTCCTTTCGCTACAGAAATGGCCATGATATATATGTAATACTTCATGTTTTGAATAGACCAGATGCTCTTTCCCCCGTGTGTGTGTGTGTGTGTGTGTGTGTGTGTGTGTGTGTGCGTGCGCCATTATAACTTTTATATTTCTCTTCCATTCCTGTATGGGAGTAAATTAACTCTTAATGAAATCGAGTGAGATAGAAGAGCCTTGTACCTATTGAGCCACTAATACAGGGCAAATACAACCACATAGCATAATGAGCAAATGGGA
Organism: Ursus maritimus; assembly: GCF_017311325.1. NCBI lineage: Eukaryota > Metazoa > Chordata > Mammalia > Carnivora > Ursidae > Ursus > Ursus maritimus. Next base: position 32,296,017 of record NW_024427107.1, on the reverse strand, counting down.
AAAGGTAAATTACAACTGCAAAGATTCACTATTTAGTGGTACAATGACATTTGATGGGTGCTTTTCTCATGCATAAAGTAAGATGATACTTATAATTACATGGAAGATCTTACTGGACTTAAAAGTAGAGCTTGTTATTTGAAAGTTTTCAAGAGTGGTGATGGAATTGAACTGGCAAAATTTATTTTCAGTTAATATTCGATGTGATCATTGATAAGAGGGAGAAGATTACACTCTAATTATAGAAGAGGATAAAAGCTGTTCATCCATTTAGTGTAAACTTTTGTTCCTTGTACAGAATGCTGACCATGTTTTTTTTGTTACCAATTAGGAACTGGTTGCTGAAAACAGATTGACCTCTAGGTACTTTACTACAGAAAGGAATTTACTTGAAGGCATTAAGTAGCTTACAAGAACATTGAGAGGGATGAAGAAATGACCTTAAATTGAGTTTTCATCAAAGCTCGCTCAAATCTACACCGCAGAACTGAGCACCCAGAGGAGCTGCTGCCATTTCTATGCTCAGGAAATCACTTTCTGACTACAAAGTAGGCTCCAGAGTTGCCTAATTTAGAATCATGCCACCACTGCCATTGTTACAACTAATACACCTTGAGGATCAGGAAACAATTGCTTGTTCCTAAACCACACTGTACCTGTTACAATCCAAATCAGCAAAATAAATGACTCATGCTTTGCATTTTTAGTTTCCCAGTTTCTGAGGCAGAGCAAGTAATACCAGAAAAAGACTGGAATAGATGTTATATCCATGTCCTCCATATTCATCATTTATGGTGAGTTGGAATATAAGAAATGTTGTAATAGGTCCACTTAATACATTACTTTGCCTTCAATAGTGTAAAATTAGAACAAATATGAAACTTCTCTAAATAACAGTAACATTTAAAAACAAAAATCCTGTTATGTTTCTCTGTACATAAAATGTCTAAAAGCTTTCCTTAAATTAATAAATCCATGGGAATGGTACCAATGGATTGAACACAAGGAACAAGTGAGTCTCTGCTCATAAAAAATTTTACAGCTTCATCTGGGAGGACAATGACTGGAAACAGGACACCAAAAGCCCAGACTAATACTTCTATAGGTAATACCCATAGGAGTAGAATTTATATAAAAAAATAACATACACAAATAAGTGTACAGAGGATAAATGTGGAGCTTGGTACATTTTAAAGAGTGAACACATGTAATCAGCACCAAGATCCAGAAATTGTCCCCCCATCTCTTCCTAGTCACCTCTTCTTCAAGTCAACTATCATACCAACCTAATAACCCCATAACTTAGGTGTTTTTGAACCTTATATAAATAGAATCATGCCCTGTGTACTCTTGTATTTGGCTTCTTAGGTTCAAAATTGCTCGTGATATTTAAGCGTGTTGGTTGGACCAGAATATTGCATTCGTTTTAATTACTGAAGAGCATTGGATTGTATCAATACACTACAATTTTTCTTGCCCATTCTAATGTTGATAGAATTTATGGTGGTTTCTAGTTTGGAGCTACTAGAAATAACACTATGAATATATTTGTATAACTCTTTTGGTAAACATATATATCTGTTTTTAGGGGATATTATTTTTATCTAGGGATAGGAATATATCTAGGAATTCATAAGGTAATGTATCAGTCTTAATAGGCTTGACTAAGACTTTCTTTTAAATATTGTAGCTATATAATATTTTCCAAAGTGCTTATATCAATTCACACTCCCACCAGCAATGCATGGGAGTTCTTGATGTTCCACATCCTTGCCAGTGTTTGTCAGAACATTTATTTTAATCATTTTGGTGGGTGTGTACTGGGATATCACTATAGTTTTAATTTGCATTTCCCTAGTGATTAATGAGGTTGTTAACCATTGTGTTTTTGTTCTTTTGTATATCCTTTCTTGTAAAGTGCTATTTCAAGTTTTCTTCCATTTCTCTGTTTTCAGTGTTTCTTTTTTTTTTTTTCCCTTTGATTTGATTTGTAGGAATTCTTTACAAATTCTGGATAGGATTCCTTTGTCAGATATATAGATATGGCAATAGAGATAGATACGTCAAATATCATCTTTCATACTGTGGCTTATTTTTCACTCCCTAAATGACATATTTGATGAACACAAGTTCTTATTTTTAATTAGGTCCAATTTTCTACTTTTTCTTGTTGTGGTTATTAATTTCTGTTACCTTTAAGAGGACTTTGTGTTCACCAAGATAATGAAAATATGCTCCTATGATTACTTCTTGAAGTTTCATTATTTTCACATTTTGATCTCCAATATAATTGCAATTAATTTTTTCATATGGTGTGAGGTTGGGTGGGGGGGGTGTCAAGATTCACATTTTTAAATGTTACACCAGACCTGCATTTCTAGAATAAACCCAATGTGATCATTATACATTATCCTTTCTATAGGTCGCTGCATTCAATTTGCTAATATTTTGCTCTTGTTTAGATTTTTGGATTTACGCACATGAGAAAACTTTCACTATATTTTCCCAATCTCCACTGATTTTAGCATTGCTTCTTTTGCATGTGCTTTTTTTCTTTTTCTGTGTGGAATCTCCCCTTCCTGTTTTTCTTCCGAAAGAATTAGAGCCACTCTCCTTTGTGGTTTTCATAGCACCTGGAGCATTCCTCTGTTAAAGGCATCACCATTTGCACACTAGACTATAAGAGGAAAAAGAACGCCAGTATTTGTAGTTTAGGAGGTGCACTATGAATCTTTCTTAAATTAAATGGGGCTGTTCTTAATTCCTTAGGGATATAATCAGATAATTTGGAGGTCTTACTTTTCATTTTTGAATCTTATTGTGCCCCTTCTTAATTTACGCTCCCTTCAACTGCTTAATGATGACAATAAACTGTTCTTATTAAAATGCACAATCTAATTTTCCTCCAGCAAAAAGATTTAGAAAGCCAAAACATGATCTATAGTTTCAGCTAACCAGGGATGGCTAGAATGTCCCAGATTTGATCTCAAGAGAGACGTGTAGAAAAAGATAACCCTCCCTGTAATCCAGAAGGCCATACTTCATGTATGACAGAAACCAAAGGCCCTTTGGCTCTCCTTCTGTAGCAGTTCACCACAAACACATTTATCATTTCTAAATCTCTGATAAAGTTATCCTGACAAACAATACAAAATGTTTGCATTGCAATAAAACTGAAGAAAGTAATTTTAACTTTTACGTTTAATAAATACCAGCCATGTGGAAATTCTCCAAACAGTGCTTTAACCCTGCCTGTAAAAATGTTATAACTGTAAAATGCTTACAGATGCTAGATTTCTTTTCCTTTTAACCTCAAAATTCACTTTTATAAGGCTAAGGATTTTGGCAATCACAACATTCAAAAGCAGTTAGGTCATTTTTCCCCCCTGTGGATTCATATTTCTCTGACTTAGCTTCACTGATAAATTTATTTTAAAAAACATAGAAATAACAAATGCTACCTCCAAAAGCTGGGTTCTCACAATCCAGATCTTTGGATTTCACCATGTACTTTCTTTCTCCTCATTTTTCTAGATTTGTTTTAATTATTTAATATTTGGCTGTAGACCTTAGACTGATTCCATCTTCCATATTATTTAAATGTGATAATGGCAGATAATATTTTTAAAGTACAATTATTCTTTTACATTAGCAATTTATAAACTGCTTTATTTGCATCTTGTCATTGGACATGTATCTGGCTTTGTTTGTACCTTGTTATTTTGTCCCCTAACCTTCTCATTAAGATAACAGGATTCCAAGGTCTCTTCCAAATAAATTCTGTGTTGATGAACATGACATATTATTTAAAACATAAAGGAAATTTTATCCAGAACTGTTTTACACTACAGATATTCTTTCCAAAGTTTGAAAAAAAGGAGATAAAAGCTATGAAGAGTAGAGAAGTAGCTCACTTAATCGATGGCACTTGGAAGGAAGAGCTGAATAAATGAAAGAGAGGTCTATTTACCCATTTTAATATTTTTTCTTTGATTTATCCCAATAGAGAGTAGTAGAATTAACTTATATGAATTTATTATCTTTCTCATATTGTTCCCATCTTAAGGTATCAAAATGTGCAAAGCGAGTAAAGTGAATTGAGCAAAAAGGCAGTGGGAGAATGGAAACAGAAAATAAGAATCAAAAGACCTATATAATGGTCCTTTGAGAATAAGTCACTACAACTCTCTTAGAGATTTCAGTGAAACAAGGGCCCTCAAGATGTCATTGGGGAGATAATAAATACCCAGACACTAAAATGTTACAGCATTTTTGCAGAAAATAAAAGAAGTATTTAGAAGACTTCAGTAGAACACTTAATAGAACTCTGAAGGAGACAATGTACTACACGTACTTTGAATAGGTTCAATAATTTTGTTGATTAAGCAACACATTTTTCATTATTATAATACTCTATCTCAAGCGACTGCTCCAACTAATAAAGATATTTACCAATATAAAACAGAAAGTTATGGAAAAACTTAGATTGCAGTGTCCTCAAAGGATCAGACTCTAAAATAAATTTGATCATCCATGTGGAAAAACAAGGCCCGTGTCTATCGGGAAATCAATTAACACAATCATTTTGTGAATTAAATAATATTGTTGTCTTTCATTGAAGTATTTTTTTTTCCCATTTAGTGTGCTTCCATCAGGAGTATTCTCAGGACTCATATTCACATTTTCAGTACAGGAGGGAGCACTGGAAATTGTAAGATATGAACTGAAATGAAATAGCATCATAGACCCAAAGATCATATTATGCATATGGCAGGTATAAAGTGATTTTAATTGATCTAATGGATCTATGTAATATAAGAACACATATTTTATTAACTTGTAATTAACTAAGTTAAATTAAACCCCTAGAAGCTATATCTTTGGCTGAATTAAAAATTCTAACTAACATTAATTTTAGCCTTTAAGCTTGTAATATTTCAGAATACGGACAAAATGAAGACATGATTATACCTGGAGGATTAATAAAGTTACCATTTTAGTCATTTCAAGTACGTGAATGATGCTTGCTTATTTCTGAACCTGGCAAGACTATTCCTATATTCAGTCGTTAGGAAGGAAGGCACGAAATGTGTACAATGTTGTCATGTTACCTGGTGAGTTATGCAAAAATAAAAGCACATGTACAATGAAGATTTTAGATATCAAATGAAGGCAAATTATTTTTCTTTTCCCAAAATTATATGAAATAAAGAATCAAGTGCTAGCAAAGTGGATCCAATTAGGTCAATTACTATGAGGAAAATAATATATTTTTTTAAAAACGCAGTAGAAAGAATTAATATAGGAAAATCACACACTGAGCAGTTTGTAAAACATGACATTCTCTTTCACACCTAGTCCACTCTATGTATGCTGTTCTTTTTGTCTAGTTCCCTTCCCTCTTTCCTGCTAGTACACACTTTTTTATGTCTCAAGACTCAGGTCACTGGGCACCACCTTTGTGATGCTTTTCCCAACTGTTCTGGGCACGATTATACTCAGTTCTGCTGTAATGACTGTTTTGAAAATGTAAACTTGTACCAAAGCAGTTGATATGGAGGAATAACTTGAGATTGTTTATATGCAATTTTCCCCATAAGAAACATGAAGTGAATACAAAAGATAGTGCCAGCTGAAACTGACCTGAGTAGGAATACAAAAGATGCACCCCCATGCACACCTCAAACATGCTACCTCAGCTCACTGGGTTAGAAGCCACATCCATCTGCATCTGCTACAACCTAACCTTGGATTTCAGCTCAACATCCTTCCTTTACCCCCAGTAACACAACTTCAATTCTTCCAATGTCAAAGCAAATTTGAGATTTTAAGGTAAAAATACCTTATGGACTGCATTATTTATGTATTTCCTGACTATTAGTATATACAAACAATGCTACCATTTTTATTAGGTTCTTAGCATTTAAAAAAAGTATGTCACTAATGAAATTATTGAGTGTTGTTCTCCAAACCTTGATTTTCTCATTGGCTCAGAAGTTTTCTATTGCACAATTTGGCATAGAACGTTGATTTATAGAAAAGCAAATGTCGTGTCATAACAGACACTTCCTCTTCTGTGATTCAGTGGTACTTAGGGTATTAGGTTGCACTTATTTGTATACTTACCTATTTTCTCCCCTATAATATGCAAATGTACTCAAGTGAGAGGGAATCAGGTACTTGAAAGAAGCTGTTGAATATCACTATGGCTGGAAAGTTCTGAGTAGGGCAGTGGGGTGAGTGGCAGCAGTGTAGAAACAGGTAGGAGTAGGGTAAGTGCAGGGCAGAGACCGGGCAGGAGCCTCACCTGGTGGGCTGGAGTTGATGGGTGATAATGGAGATGGAAAAAATGGACTGCTCTTTCTCCTTCAGCTCCAAATCTCCTTCAGCTCCAAATCTCCTTCAGCTCCAATCACCAAAATCCATTTGATCTCACTTCATAACTGCTCTCGTATTCCTTTTGTCCATGTATCTTAACAGTTCTAGCTCAAAGCCTCATTATCCCACCTCTTGATTACTGTAACAACCTTTTTCTCTTCTGCTATGGATTGAATGTTTGTGTTCCTCCCATCACATTCATATGTTGAAGCCCTAACTCCCAGTGTGATGTTATTTGGAGATGGGGTCTTTGGGACATAATTGAGGTTAGATGATGTCATGAGGTGGGGGCCTCATAATGGGAATAGTGCCCTTATAGGAAAAGACACCAGAGAGCTTGCTCTCTCTCTCTCTCTCTCTGCTCAAGCACAAAGAAGAGGTCATGCAAGCACACAGTGATATAGTGGCCATCTAAAAGCCAAGGAGAGAGACCTCAGAATGACATCTACCTTATCATCACCTTGATCTTGTACTTCTAGTCTCCAGACCCGTGAGAAAATAAATTTCTGCTATTTAAGCCACCCAGTCTATGGTAATTTGTTTTGGCAGCCTTAGCTAATACGATCTCATAAATACAAACTCTACTCTGACATGTATATAAGATATGTACATAAGCTATGCAGAACTCCTGAAACTCTTGACTGGCTTCCCAAACCTCTGGGATAAAATTTAAATATCTTAACATGTCATACCAGTTCTGTCATAATTTTAAATCTACATAGCTCCCAGCCTTAACTCTTGTCAAGCCCAACCTCCACATTGCCAAATTATCTGTAGTTCCTAATGCACATATCATATACTGTTTTGCCATCAATACTCTGTTCACACAACTTCTTTGTTTACAATGTCATTTCTCTTCATCTGTACGTGTGAATCTTCTAATTATCCTTTAATAGCAGCTCAATCCTCAACTCCCCCAGAAAGCTTTGCCTCAAGCTAGTCTATGCTTCCATAAGTCTCACTGCATAGCCTCATCATTGCCTTGGATACATCTTTTTAAGTATTTGATTATAAGTTCCTTGAGGGCAGTGATCAATCACTTTCCTTTTCCTAATTCCTTCTATACTACCAGATACATAGTGGAAACTCAATAAATATTTATTGAATAAATGCAAATGTGCCCAGCATAGTGACTTTGCACAAGTTTCCTATCTTCAATAAATGATAGCTGTTGCCATTATTTCTGGATGCACTAATGCTAGTTTAGCATTGCACTTCCTCAGGAAATGTGAAAATAACAAAAGAGACTCAAGAAAGAACTCCATGTTGAAGGATATTCAAGTACTTTTTCTGACCTTTTGTAGCCTCCTTTCAAATTCTTTATCACACACTTGTTGTTGGTTGTATTACAAAATGCAACACATTGTGTAGGACAGAGGAGGTCTTGTGTATAGAAGGAAATCCATAAAGCTGACAATAAGCCATAATAATCAGGAGGTGCCCATTCTCATAGAGACAACAATAAAAAATAGTGAGAAAAGCAAGGTGGTCTTCTATAGTTTACAATATAGGTGGAATTTGAAATTTGGAAATAATGATTTTGTTTTTCCAGTTGGCTGATAATTTGAGATAAAAGTGATATCAGTTGACTTCACTCTGAAGAACACATTCTAAAAAAATCTATAGTTCTAGCAATCCAAAGAAGTTCAACCTCCCATAACTGGAGAACTGGAAAGTGTTTTTATTTTCCACTTGTGCTGTACATGCTTATTTCTTGAAAAATGCTATCTGAAGTGTGTAAAAGGAAAGTAGCTCAGGCTAATAATGTAGACTAGAAGTACATGCATTGAAGGTACGTTCAAAATGTCATAAAAAAAGGCATCTCATGTGGGAGCCACGATAGCGGCTGCTCTGTTTCCCTTAAAAACTGTTTTAACTGAGAATGTAGATGAAGTAATTGCATCTTGTATTTTATTTTATTGCATAAAATATCAATAAATGCTGCTGGTTTTAAGCATTTTACATTCAGAAGCAATCTTGATTAATAATTTAATTAGATCTTTTGTTGTGATCAGTAAGAAAGAGGCAATTTATTTATTCTTGATACTACAAAATTATATTCCTTAGTAAGTAATCTCTCCTTATTTTCACATACCATACTTTCTTTTACTTCCTATTAAGATTATTAGGAGTACCTTGACCAGGTTTAACTGTTTCTATCATCTCCAATCTATATTAGTACTGTCTGAAAAGAACTGAACCGTCTTATTCATAATGCATTTTACTAATATCACAATTTTAACTCTTTATCAGCCTATTTAATAAGGCTAACCAAGAGGAAATTTTATCCAGGACAATGACAGCTGGAGAAAAACAAATTCAGCCTTTATGGCTGAACTCAAATGTCTCCACCTTGATGAAATCGTTCTGCTTCTTCATTTCCTTAATTCCTCATTTCTTCCTCCAAAATGCAAAAGTGCATGACACTTATCCATGTATATGTAATCAAGCCTAAGCACCTGACAACACTTTGAGAGAATTATCACTTTTGCATTCATTTTGTGTTCCCCCATACCTTCAAGCACAGAAGGTCCTCAATAATCATTTGATTGAGGCTTGACTATGGCATAACTACCTATTATTTAGCTTAGAAGAATCCATAACACTGTTATAGGATCTGATGGGGACTATAAATTGTCATCTGCTATTAAGCATAACACATTGAAAGCCATGGAGAGAGATTCAGATATCTCATGGATTCACGATAAAATCAGTCTGCTCACGTGACCAAATGTTATTTGGGACATGGGGTTTGGGATATGGTTTTGACTGCAAGATGTTCATAAAAAAACCCACAGGCAAAAAAGCATTGTGCCTACAATCAGGCTTTGCACATTTCCTGTAATCCACAAACTATGACTTATTTCTGCCACGTAGACATCTACAAAATCTCACAAGCAGTTTGGAGGAAGGAATGAACTACACTCTAATATCACAGTATAAGCAACCCAAATTCAATATCCATATTTCTAGATCAGTGATTCATTGAGTTCGGGATTTCTGGATCAGAAAAACTCCAAAGGGAAAAATATTCTTTCAAGTAAGGGCATTAAAATATAATATCTCCTATCACCATTGTTTCATAAAGAAAAGACTATCCAATGTCTATGAACTACAATGAAAATGCATGGGTAGCGTAGCACCTGTGGAAAGTGGTAAGCTAGAAAAGACAGACTTTTTCTAAGTGTCCATAACCATGAAATATTAAGGGATTTGACAGAGAAGACAAAGCCTTATAAAAGAAAAGAAATGTTTGAATTTGGTATTCTTTGTATTTGACATATGAATTTCATCAAATATTTGTTCCCTAAGTCAAATATCAACTTCCAAAATTTCTTTATTTATTGAGTACCCAATATATGCTAAAAAGAAAGAAAAAGGTTAGGATAGAAGATGAATTGTCCTGTCCACCAGGATTATTCAGTCTCAATGAGATGATAATAAAAACGACCCTTTTAGTACTTATAAAGTCCTGTGTGATCATCCCAACTGTGCAATTTGGTCTGTGGAAGAATTAAAAAGAGCCCAGAGAGAACGACAAGAGGAGGGACCATTTAGACTGATGTTGAAGAATATAGTAGGAATAGAGAGAGCAGTGGGCACAGGTCTAAACCCAGTCCTCCACTGAATCCAGGTCTAAACCCAGTCCTCCACTGAAACCTGCATAGTGCGGTAGTGCCCACCTCTCTGTGGACCTCGGTGTAATCACTTGCAAATGAGAAACCTGATCTGTCAGATCTCTAAGTTCTCTCCCAATTCTGTAAGTTCGTTCTCTTTCTTTCTTTCTTTCTTTCTTTCTTTCTTTCTTTCTTTCTTTCTTTCTTTCTTTCTTTCTTTCTTTCTTTCTCTTTTTCTTTCTTTCTTTCTTTCTTTCTTTCTTTCTTTCTTTCTTTCTTTCTCTCTCTCTCTCTCTCTCTCTCTTTCTTTCTTTCTTTCTTTCTTTCTTTCTTTCTTTCTTTCTTTCTGTGTTTCTTTCATTCTTTCAGAGAGACAGAGATAGCTGGAGAGAGCATGAGTGGGGAGGAGAGAGAGAAGCAGGCTCTCCACTGAGCAGGGTGCCCTATGTGGGGCTCCATCCCAGGACACCTGGGTCATGACCTGAGCCGAAGGCAGATGCTTAACTGAGCCCCCCAGAAGCCCCCCAATTCTATAAATTCTGTGACTTTTTTGATACCATATTCAACTCTGTATAAATCAAGGTCTTGGCAACTTTCTCTAACAGAAATAGATAAATACATTTCTAGAAACCAGAACTTCTTGGTAGGACGACATTATTAAAATTCTCACTTTTTTTGGAGTCATCTCTTTAAAAAAGATGAGAACCCTGATGTTTCCTTCCTGAATCTTCTTTGAAAGGGAGAGTCCAATCAGAATTTTTAACTGCTTTACAAGCATTGTGTTCAAAATGAGTTGAATGCCAGGCAGAAAGTGTTATGAGCAATTCTTTAAATGGGAAAACCATTAAAATCACACAAAAGATCTCTGAAATCCTTTAAGTGTCTTCTCAGGGGAGAAAAGTTAGAACTGACCTTGACCACAGCGTCCATAACCAGGATCCCAGCAGCAGTGGGGAATCAGTGCAAGAATTGGAAGGAGATGGGTTTTTCTTTTTTGTCAGTAGGAAACAGTTAAAGAAGATGCCTAAAGGGAGAAAATTAAACCCTGCTGTGGAGGAACAGGCTCTCAAGAATTTTGATATCAAATAAGCAAGAGTCAGCACCAACCGCCTAGGGGTGTTTTGAGACTAAATTAAGGAAGATGAATATAACAAGAATGAAAGGACTAAGAATCAGTGTAATGCACACTTTTAGTTTGCCAACTGCTCTATTTACAGAGATGCATTAAGAAGTAAAATATTTAAAGTTAGTGTTTGATGGCAAATAAATGAAGTTATGCTTATTTAATAATTACATAATCTTAAAAAGAACTTGTCATTTACTAGTCTATGGTATGGAGACAGGGAAAAAATTAGACACACTACTCTAGGAGTGATGGAAGCATGCCATTTACTTGAGGCCTGGACTGTAAAAGGTGAACTGTTTTTTATACTGAAAGAGTATTATAAATCCTTAACATTTACTTTAGATGAGTTGATCATAAACATGGTCAGAGGTATATGACCTTCCAAAATGGTAACGCCCAAATGGCCCTGCCCAAGAAGAGACTAATTATGATCCAATGTAACTTCAGCACTTAGCCAAAGGGGGCAAATACTATGTTACCTTCAGTTTAAAATAACAGAGTCCAAGAGTGAGGAGTAGACCCTGTGAGATGGGACAGAGCAGGGATGGTGTGACAAAACCAACACTAGACTGGGAGTTCTGGCTTCTATCCCAGCTTTCTATCACCTGCTAGCTGTGATTTACCACTGTATTGTCACAGCTCCAAGGGCAGGACCAAGCTTTATGTTTCTTGCATATTGCATTGTACCATGAACTTTACAGAGATAGTAGAGTTGAAAGAGTAGTTGATGTGTGTGCTTGCAGTATAAAGTGTCTGGTGGAAGTTTGAATATTATGCTGAGAATAATGATCCTGGGCAGAAAGAATGTGAATGAATGAACGTGATGATTCATTCTTATAAGTGAATAAATGAGATGTTGAACGAATCACTTAACCTCAATCAGTCCTCCTTCCGAATAACTCAGTTATTAGTGAATCTCTCTGATTGTCTGTTGTTTACTTCTTGACTTCTTTATGGTGTTTGATTTTGTAAGTTCTTTAATATCATTCTCTGTCTTACTGGGTCCTTCCTGAGCTCTAACCCTGGAGTGGTCTCACTCCATTATAAACCAAGTTGTATTATCAATCACCATAAGTAAAATTACTTTGTTATCTTTAAATCCTCCCTCACATTCACCTACCATGATGACTGCTTTATCTAAACAGTGTCTCAGCAATCTGCTTCTCTACTTCCCACTATAATTACCCAAGTTTAGAGAATAACTTTGAAGGTGGCCTCACAGCCTTAACAATCTGACCCAAAGTGTCTTTTCAGCATAATATTTGAACTTCCGCCCTGTATAAACTTGGCACTTTATACTGCAACCACACAGATCAAATACCCTTTCAACGTTGAAATCAGTGGGTCTTTATCCCGCTGCTCTGTTTTAAATGACAGCCTACATCCTCTTCTCCAACACCCCTCCCCTACAGGCACCCCAGGGTTTTATTCCTTTTAAGACCTTTACTCAAAAACTTCTTACTCCATGAACACGTCTTTCTTTCAGGCTGAATTTATTAGTTTTTCCTCTGGGCTCCCACAGTCGTGTCCAGCACTACTGAAATGACCTGAAGAGACAGTGTGAAATAAAGTCCCAGTCATGTTTGAGTCCTCTGTATCTAACACAGTGACTACTCAATAAACATCTTCTGATCATCATATACCTTGACAGACACAGACTTCAGTGGTACACAGTGGTAGTAATTCATAAATCAAAACAACTACCGGCTAGTAACACATGCGTTTTCTTCATCCAAGGAGGTAAGCTATGGGAGAAAGGTGACACAGAGCCTACAAATATTTGCCTAAAAGTTAAAAATAGTAATGGGAAAGCTTAGGAAAGAATTCGTGTCTCAAAGGCACTATCTCGTCACAGAGCACCACACATTCCACAGCCTCTGTGGAAACACCCACTGTTCCCAATTCATTCTCAGAAAAGCACCACCATCTCCTACAGTGTATATGAATATAGGCACAAGGCTTCAGAAGGCATCCCTGTGCACCACTGACCACTAAGGTACTTGGAAGGGCTGGCTGATTTGGGGGTATGAATCAGGAAAGGTACAAGACAGGCCAGTTACATTCTATCATACCCACTGATTAAAGTTTGAGGGAAAAAAAAAAGAATAGCTATAATAGATTAAAAACATTAAATATTTTTAAAACATGAGTTCATAATGATAGTAGGAAAAATACTTCATCAGTCACCTTTAAATGATATTAAGGAACAAACTCGTTATTCTGAAAATGGATACATAATCAAGCATTTATCTTGATTTTCCTATGCTTACTGCACTGCAGCATAACCAGAATTGATCAGAGGAAGTTTCTTTTCACAGAAATATTACAGCAAATAAATTAAAAAGGAATAACAGAAAAATCAACATTTTGATTTGCATTACTGTCTTGATGGAAGTATTCCAATACTGTAAAGTATTCCTGTCAAAACTTGAACCTCAACCTGATCAAGTCTCTAGATGTAATTAACAGTTTATAGGAAATACAAAGGCAGTGGAAAAATTATTTTTAAAAATTAGAAGATTAAAATTAAAAGTTCCATAGGTCATTCACTCATTTTTCTTCCACAAATGAATTAAATTAAAAAAGTAAGAGAGGGAGACCCCATCTCTCTGTTTGAATAAACCTACTCCGCTTTCTCCCTTTTACTTAACTTAAATTTATCTTCACAATTCAGCGCTTATCTTCACAACTCAGCACTTATCTTCACAACTCAGCACTTAGCATTAGGGTCTGTAATCAGATTATTTACCTGTCTCTCCCGATAGAGCAGAGACAAGTAACTTGTTAATTTTGCATTATTAGCAACTACCAGAATGCTCAGTACATGGCACATCCCAGATGCTCAATAAATGTTTGTAGAATAAATAAATGAACGAACTCCAAGCACCATCAACTTGCCATTTCTCTCAGCTTTATAACTCCTTTTTTCATCTTACCTGATTTGGAAGTAGGGAAGGCAAGATGGAATGGAGTTCCCTTTAAGGTTGTCAAAGTAGCCAGTGTCTCTCTTTTGGCCTTATACAAAGGCAAGAAGGAAAGACCAAGATCATAAGTTTTGATGGTGAAAACATGACAATAGTAAATTTTCATAAACCAAAAAGAAAAAAAAAAAAGCAATGGAAGGCAAGATGGAAAAGAAAAGTTTTTCATCTGATTTCAGATAAAGGTTTGCAAAGTTAACCTTTTATCAGTATTCTCAGTACTTGCTACACATTAGTGTAGCGGGGGGATATTTAAAAACACAGCTGATCACATCTTCAGAGATTCTGATTCATTTGATTTTGGATGGAACTCAGGTATAAGATTTTTTTTAGGCTCCTGAGGAGATACAAGTGTGGGGCCTCAAGAAGAACGGCTTTGTATCCATTTTCCATGCCTTTCCATCCCACCGTGTCTCTCAAACTCTAACCTCTCTTTGAGTAGAGAGTTTACTGTTAGAGCCTCAGATACTAGTCCAGAGCTTAGCTCACAGTGTTAACTATCTGTGTGTGTGTGTGTGTGTGTGTGTGTGTGTGTGAGAACACGTGCATGCTCATTTCATATATATGTTTTGTTCATGTGAATGATTATGATAGCTCTTTTTCAAGACAGCATCTTCACTCTGGTGCTTCTCAGAAGTAATACAGGCCATGAAGCCAACAGAGAGAAAAATGGGTATTTCATAGCAGTGCAAAATGTGTTATGGCATGCTCAAGCTAATTCCTAATGCAAGAATAGAATCCCCCGGGGTTTCCAGAATCAAAGTTCTGTTATCTTTGCTTTACCAAGAAAACACATGCAGTTCCAAAGTCTGTCAATGCATGTGCCATTAAGGTGGCTGCTGGTTCCCAGTGTGCGAAGCCCAAACACATCTACATTCCAAAAAATACTAGATTAAGCAAAAACTGGTCCAGTATTGCTTCCCATTTCTTGTTACCAGATGGTTCCTTTCAGCATGATCTCTCATTTGATGATATAAGAGAGCTGAAAAATAGCTTAAATCAGATGGCTTAATCAAGACCTGAGCTCTTCTTTATTTTTTACTATGGGAAGTTTCAAACATATGCAGAAGTCAAGAGATTAGTGTAATGAAGACCACACACATCATCCAGCTTAAATAATTATCAGCTCAAAACGACTCTGTTTTTTATCTACTGTCCCACCCCAGATTATTTTGAACCAAATCCAGATGTTTGTTACATGATATTTCCCATAAGTATTTCAGCATGCATAACTAGAGAATAAGATTTTTTTCCTTAACCACAACACTATCATATCATTTACAAATAAGTGGCAATAATTTCTTAAAATCATCAAAAATCCGGGTAGTAGTCAGTATTTCTTTGTCTAGAAAATATTTTTCTTTATACATTGTTCAAATACAGATCCAAATAAGATCCATAAAATAATCACAGATTTAAATGTGTATTAACGTGACTGTAGCATTGAGCGCAAGCAGTTGCAAGAAGCAAGGTCGGAAATGAAGCACACTCCTATCATGAAAGGATGATAAACCAAGTGAAGGAGTTTGCACTTTATCCTGAGAGCAATGAGAAACCACTAAAATATTTTAAGGATTGAGAGACGTGAGTATATTGAAGAGGAGAAGTAACTGAGTGAAGTTAAGGGAGCTGGAAAAGAGGTCACGTGTTGAATCCTGGGTTTCCTAGCTCACACATGTCTGGATGGACTCTTTTGTTTTCTGTGGCAACTAAAATTGGAGGTCTTGTGAGATCATGAGGAAACCACCTTTTAAATTTGGGTAACTATAACTAGTGTGGGTCCACAAGAAGAGAATAAAATAAAAACCTGAACATGACCAAATAGAGCTGCTCCAGGTCAAGGAAAAGAGAAAAATAGAGTTTTGCAGAATTCCTTCTATGCTGGCCAGGCCAGTTTATCCGGTAACAAAAGGAGCAAAATCAAGAAATATAATAGCATACAATTAGGTGAAGTTCTCAGTTGTTTCTCAAAAAATGTATGTAATGAAAGGAAAAACGGAAAATAAAACCACCCTATTGCTATAGATGAAATCCATGCCTATAACAGGAAAGTTCAGAAAGCCTAGAAATTAATCCTAGACACATTCAAACAAAAGAATGGAAAGATTGTGACAGTAATAAAAATCATGTGTGATTTGAAGGCCAAACCATTAAACAAGACAGGACTACATATACTGTATAATTCACAATATTGTCATCCAAAATTTGCACAGCAAAAATGGAAAAGAAACACTGACAGAATGAAATAGATTTATCCAAAAAGTGGGGAACTTTAATTCATATTTCCTGATCTATGGCTCGTCAAGTAGGCCAAAAATGGTAAGAATTTATAAGCTATATATATAAAATAAAATTCATATAGTAAAGCATTTTAGGTGCATATGAATATATTAAACACTACATTCCGAACATAAAATATGCACATTCTGGGGAGTCTGGGTAACTCAGTCAGTTAAATGTCTGCCTTTGGCTCAGGTCATGGTCCCGAGGTCCTGGGATCTAGCCCCTGTTGGGCTCCCTGCTCAGTGGGGAGTCTGCTTCTCCCTCTGCCCCTCCCCCTCCCCTTGCTTGTGCTCTCTCTCTCTCTCTCCCTCTCTCTCTCTTCCATTCACTCTCTTTCTCAAATAAATAAATAAATCTTTAAAAAAATATGCACCTCCTTTCCAAATTTTCTTGGACATATATTCAAAATCTGTTCTATAGTAAGCTTCAATTTTAACTTCAGTGAATTCCATAATTTATAAATAATATATACCTGTTTTCTGATGACAATATCAAATAAAATATGAAAAACTAAAATCCCCCTTCAAAAAATATCTTCAAATAAAAACCTGGAATTTAAGGAAAAGAAAAAACAAAATTACAGAATGTCTAAAATAGAATGAGTACAAAACACTAAAAAGCAGAAACTATAATATAGGTCAAAGTTGTCACTACAGGAAAATTTATAGCTTTAAATACTATACATCTAAATAAGAAAATATAAATTAAATGAATTAATTAGTAAAATAAAAAACACTAAAATAAAATGAATCTAATAAAATAGATAAGAAAAACTAATGAAGGTAGAAATTAATGTCACTTAGAACATTTGAAAAATTAGAACAGGTATCTTTTCTTCAGAAGGAACAATTAGGGGCATCTAGGTGGCTCAGCTGGTTAAGCATCTGACTTTGGTTCATGCCATGATCTCAGCGTCCTGGGATGGAGCCCAACTGGGCTTCCAGCTCAGCCGGGAGTCTGCTTGTCCCTCTCCCTCCGACCCTTTCCCCACTCCTGCTCACAGGCTCTCCCTGTCTCTCTCAAATAAATAAATAAAATCTTTAAAAATAATTTAATACTTTTTTTTTAAAAAAAAAGAAGGAACATTTAACCCAGATAAGCCAACTGTAGTAGAGAGAATCGAGAAAGTTGTAAAATGACTGGCTTATATGATTTCAAATGTACTACCAACCAGATTTCCATGGAACAGATGTTTCTACTATTATTTAAACAGATCCAGAGCTTATGGAGACTAGAAAAAACTTTAAAACTTCAAACTTCATTGAAACAAACACCTGATAAAGATATAACCACAAGAAAAACCCAAATAAAAATTATGGGTCAATCACATTAATGATGATTGATGCAAAAATTCCATACTATAACCCCCCAAATGAGTATTTGACTAAATGACCCCATATACTTTATTCTTGGATAGACAAACTCCACATTGTAAAGATATTGACTCTCCTGTATGCATTTATAAATCTGACATAATACTCCCCCTCCTCAAAAGCAAGCAAACAGTAAAACCCAAACATGACTTTGGGAGACTTCAGAGGTGATCCACAGATCAAGAGGAAAGATAAACACGTAAGAACAGGTATGATTTTGGGTGAGTGGGGAAAGGGAGCAGAAATAAAAGGAATATTCACATCCTATCAGATGTGAAAACATAAACACATGATAAAGCTATGATATATAAACTAGTTGGTACTAGTGTTTATATGGATATGTATAAGTGAAAAGCTAGATATACTTCAGAAAGTGCTTCAATATAATTCAACTAATATTGTGAAAGTAACATTTTGTATCAGTTAGAAAGAGATGTTTTATTGGAATAAATCATGTTGGGACAACTAAACTGACACAGGAAAAAAATACCTTATTTCTAACTAAAATATTTTCAAGTGGGTCACAGTTTTAATGATTAAAATATAAATATAATCACAATTATTCTAGAAGGAACATGTCCTACTTTCTTTACAATCTTAGATTAAGAAACAGAGTCTCAGGGGCGCCTGGGTGGCACAGCAGTCAAGCGTCTGCCTTCGGCTCAGGGCGTGATCCCGGCGTTATGGGATCGAGCCCCACATCAGTCTCCTCCACTATGAGCCTGCTTCTTCCTCTCCCATTCCCCCTGCTTGTGTTCCCTCTCTCGCTGGCTGTCTCTATCTCTGTCAAATAAATAAATAAAATCTTTAAAAAAAAAGAAAAAAAGAGAGAGTCTCAACAAGATACAGAGACAAAAAACTGGAAGACTGATTAGTTTAATTGCATATTAATACTATGTAGACTACACAGTTTTTTCTATATACAATTTTTAAAGTTATAAATAAAAATGGTCACAATGCAAATAAAAAGTTAAAAACTATGATATTGTGGTAACTTATTTTAGCAAAAGAGATTTGACAGATAAATAAGAAAACAGCTAATAACTCAAGTATGTATCAAAGAATATGAATATGCACATTACAGGAAAAACTTGTGAATATATGAATAATGGATAATTTCATTCAAATTAAAGAAATGCACATAAATCAATAAGAATATATATATATATATTTACCAATCCCATTGATAAAGGTAAAAAGTTTTATAATACATATTTTTAATAAAGGATAGAAGATGAAACAGGCATTCTCATACACTGTTTGTGGGAATGGATATGAAGTCAACATATTTGGAAAATCTGTATGTCTGTCTACATGTCCCCTATGAGGTACTAGTTAAATACATTATGGAATATTTATTCAATAGGATATTGTGGGATAACAAGCTAATAAAGAAAAAAAATTCATAACATAATGAGGGGCCAAACAACGAGAATGACTATGTATCTTAAGAGTGTACCTTATATGTATAGACAATTTCTAGAATCAGACACAAGAAACTTTTAAAATTAAAAGATATTTTGCATATACGAAATTCAGAAATTTAAATACTACTAAAGGCTTATAAACAAAAGTAATCGTTCTCTGCCTCACTCCTCTTTACTTTTGGTATTGATCTTTAGTGACAACTACTTTTCAACAGCTTTGAAAACTTTTGCCATTTGCGACAACCTGGATGGACCTAGAGGGTATTATGCTACGTGAAATAAATCAGAGAGAGAAAGACAAATAGCATATGATGATACTCATGTGGAATCTAAAAAGCAAAACAAATGAATAAATAAACAAAAAGCAGAATCAGACCGATGGAGAACAAAGTGGTGGTTGCCAGAGGAAAGGGGGTGGGCAGATGGGCAAAATGGGTGGAGGGGAGTGGGAGACACAGGCTTCCAAGTTATGGGATGCGAAGTCACGGGAATAACAGGTGCAGCATTAAGAATATAGTCAGTGATATTGTAATAATGTTGTATGGTGACAGATGGTATTTACACTTGGGGTGAGCATCCTTTAATGTATGTTGTACATCTGAAACTAATGTAACGTTATGTGTCAACTATACTCAAAAAAAAGAAAAAAAGTCCTCCAGGTAGTTCCTTGTATTTCTTTAAATGATGTGATTTTATGGCTTCTTTTGATTTAGCTACTTTTCATGATATCTTTTGATTTCATTCTCTCATATTCCAATACAGGCCATTTATACCATCACTGCCTCTCACTTTCCTTTCTTTCAATATAGTCATGTCACTATATTTATTTTTCTACCGTAACCATGTAAATGTGAATAATTTATGTCTCCTTTTCTTGCCCATTAATATAGATGGTATTTACTTTCCCACTTTACCTTGTCACTTGGCCCTGTCACTCCTCTCCACCTTCCATTCCCAAACACATCTATAATTTTAAGTTTTGACTGTTAATAAGGAAAGCAAGTGTATTTGATCTCATAACCACCCATCAACCACCTATCTTCTGAATTTCAACATGTTTGATAGAAAAGGCAAAAGCAATAAATAATGTTTATCTCATGGTGTCATGTGAAGCCAACTGGCTATTGTGTTCCCTTCCTGACACAGTCAGCTTCGACCGTCCACATCTTCCTAGCCCATTCTCACAGATCTTATAGCTCTTTTTACTTGTTCTTGGATTTGCTGCCTGTCGATGTCAAGTTCTGACGTCTCAAGCATATTATGACACCGCTTAGATCCGCTTTAAGGAAGAACTTGCCTCAGCAGCTGGAAATGCTGCCAGCCCGCTGCCTTTCCCAGCGGACAGCACCGTCACACTCCCTCCTGTGCAGAGAGCCGCGCTGGCCAAGCGCACACTCCGGGGGGCTGGCGCTCCTCACGTGACCGATCCAGGCAGCAGAATAAAAGCCTTCCCATTTTCCGCCCAAGAGAGAACAATTCAGACAGACAATACCAACCTCAGAGCCTCCCCAAGAGTCACTGAGGTTGTTTCTGACTCTGCATCAGAGCTCCCCTCCTCCTTCTACCCAATCCTGCTTCCTCCAACCCTTTCAAAAGGTATCCATCCCAAGGGCAGTCCCTAATAAAGATCCCTCACGCTAACTTCCATCTCGGAGTCGGCTTCCGGAAGAACTCAACCTGCTGTTTTTGCTTGACCGACACCTTGCCTGCGAACCTGGAGATTATGCCAATAAACGGGATGCCGCTACAACCTAAAACCACTAGCTCTAAAAAGGAGTTCTCCAGGAGCTGTTTCCCAGTCATCCCACTTGTAGAAAACTGTCTTCCTAGAAACAAGTCCGAGGCTCACTCCCTTCACTCATTTTCTACTGGACAGCCCTATCTCTCTCTTTTTTAAAAAGATTTATTTATTTGAGAGAGAAAGAGAGCACGCATGCAGGTCCATGAGTTGGGGGAGGGGCAGAGGGAGGAGAGAGAGGATATCTCAAGCCGACTCCACACTGTGCATGAGCCTGACGCAGGGCTCGATCTCACGACCCTAAGATCAGGACTGGAGCTGAAACCAAGAGTCTGATGCTTAACTGACTATGCCACCCAGGCACCCCAGCCCTTATTTCTTAAGGGAGCCACATCTGGCTGCGATCTGAAACAGAAAGTCAAAAAGAGAATCTGGTTCATATGCGACCAAGACACGGTCGCCTTTTTTGTCCTGCCCCAACTCCTCTCCCAGTGCCTCCCCTGTTCACCACCCTGTCTGAAGAACCCTAGACAAAAGATGTCTATCAATTTCCATTTTCTATTTGTCTTAGTTGGTTTGGACCGCTACAATGAAATACCATAGACCAGGTGACTTATAAACAACAGAGATCTATTTCTCACAGTTCTGGAAGCTGACCATCTGAGATCAGGGTGCCAGGATAGTTGGCTCTTGTTAGATCCCTCTTGTGGGTTGCAGATTGCTGTCTTTTTATTGAATCCTTACACAAAAGGTGAAAGAGCTCTCTGGGATCCCTTTTATAAGGCCCTAATTCCATTCATGAGGATGGAGCCCTCATGACCTAATTCTCTCTGTAATACCACCCCACTGGGCATGTGAATTTTGAGGGGACATAAATGTTCAGTTCATAACACTATTTACTTCCCTTTTCCTTAGTTGTATCTTTTTATAATTTTTAGGGTCACACAGAAAGGTTCCTTCTCCCACCTCTTCATCAGCTCCGGGTGGTCCATTGTCCCGGGCCATCATCCAATCCATCCAGTGACAACAAATGCTAGCCTTGCTCTACATCCACTGGGACTGGCCACTCTCTAGCCCTGTTGCACAGTCTCATCTGGAATTGAATCCACAATTTCTGGGTCTTCTCTTTTCCTCCTTGGTCGATTCCCCCATTTTTAGGAAAGATATCCTCCCGTGATTCCTTGCCTATCCAGTATAGTGTGTTTTGCTTGCTTGTTTTTTGCTTTGTTCTGTTTTCTCAGAATGGGATTTTGCTCTGGTTCCTCACCTAACTCCCATCCAAATGAGTCTCCTTGAAATTTGTTAAAGGCATTAATCTTCAGATGGACACCCTTCCATTCTTTAAAAATTTGCTCATGTATACTCCTTTCAACCCTCTTATTAATGTGTTGTGAGGGAAAAGGTGTCCACATGAATGTCTCTAGCTAGGAGACTTTGATCACTTTCAAGAGAAGGATACTTCCTTTTAGTTGCAATTCTTTGGAGTTGTTGGAAATTTTTACTGTGACAGCACAGTCTTTTATTTTTCAATAAAAGAAAACTACTTTGACAAATGGTAACAAACTTAATAAGCAACTACTGTGTACTAAGCACTGCTCTAGACAGTTTTTGAGGTTACAAGAGATTGAGCAAAATTCAGCACCAATTTATAATTCAAAAAAGAACTTGCTAATGAAACAGCACAGCAATTTCTGGATTTGTCACTCTATGTTAGACGTCTGTAGAAGCCTATGGATTTTTAGTATGCTTTAAAAGTACAGTGAAAACAATCTTTAGTTTCAGCAGCTGAAATTTCTTACACTCTCATAATGCGGTCTCTGAAATAATTTTTAACATTATGTAAAATCTGAATCAGCAGCTTAAGGGGAGCTCATTTCTGCCACATAAAACATTTTTCCCTTGTCCTATGTGTTTTAGAATAAGTTCAGCTATAAAATTATAGTCAGAGTCAAGCAAAATGGATGAGAAAACCTTCCAGGCTACTTTAGATATTAAATGAGAAAATAGTCAATTGATTTATCTCGTACAGTTCCTTAAACCCAATGCATGTTAAGACATAATGAGTTTTTACTCATTTTATATGCATTTAAAGCATATTTAAAAATACACAGATAATGCTTTCTGTAATTTTCACAATTTCCCTAATTTATAGGAAATTCACTCTCAATTTTAGATAAGTTTATATGTTTACATTCATTTTTCAAGTATAATAATAGAATGTTGGGGTGGCAGAGGAAATAAAGGCACTGACACTTTTTGAATGCTTTCTAGTTACCAAGCACCGTGAAGCTATTTTCTAGACTGCTGGTTCTCACGCTATGAAATCAGAATACTAATATCTCATCTCTCAGGGTTCAGATGAGGACTAAGTATGTCTAACACACAGTCACTATTCAGTCAGTGATGTGACTTCCCTTCATAGTCCCATCTTCATGGATTAACTGAAATGAGATTGGTCATATTTCTATAATGGAAACAGCTATTTCAAGGAAACAACTATGTATCAAGGCTGCCAATAGAGTCGCTGATTAATACTGCCTAATCAAATGAGAACCTCAATAATATCGGAAAGAAAGCTGTCTTGCACCCCTAGGAAGCAGCTCTTTAGATGCATGGTGTAAGTAAGAGGATATGAGGCTGGGTCCACAATCCAGGAATGAAAAACATTCTGGCACCTTTATATTTGGTGCAAATCCGTCTCATTGCAATAAGCAAAGTAAAGCAAAACAAGTAAAAAACAACTGACTTTGATTTTTAACTGAGCCCCACGCTTTGAGCAACTATGACAAAAAGGTAAATTATTTAACGTCATATCCAGCCTGTAGCATCATCTGAGATTTGGTGATATATATGTACATTAAGTCCTAACTATTGCTGGTTCTCGGTGATGGCTAAGATAAGAATAACTGAAATGGGATGCTGTTATCATACTGCTAATCTCTGACACATGCTTCCAACACAAGTCAAAGCACATCACTTCTAAGCTGAAATTCAGCACATTCATCATCTATTTCTTCATTCTCTAGGTCAACAAATATTTATTGAGGACCTACAATATGCCAGACACTGCATTAATATGGGTGAAACAAAATAGACTCCAAAAACCTCCCCCCAAAACAAAGCAAAATAAAAACCTACTCTCAAAGGGCTTATCTTTTAAAGGGTAACGATAATACGTATCATAAATAAGTAAACTATACAGTATGTTAGAACATGCAAGTTCTATGAAGATTAAAGTGGTGGGAGCATATGTGGTAGGTAGAAAATGGGGGAGTTGCTATTTTAATTTAATCAAAGAGGTCTCCACTAGGAGATGACATCTGAGCAAAGACCCGAAGTAGAAGACGAAGCAACCCATGATGATTTCCGAAGGAAAAGCGTTCCAAGTATAGGAAATAGCAATTGCAAAGGCGACGTGGGAAAAGGGAACTTCCAGGAGAACAAGAAAGCTAGTGTGGCTGGAGCAGGATGAGCAAAGGGAAGGCAGAAGGAGATGAATCTGGGACGGGTGTGTGTGTGGCTCTACAGGGCATTTCAGGACTTTGGTCTCATCCTCAGTTTGCTTATATTTATGTATAGATAATTATTTTTATGGCAATATTCATAAAACCCTGTTGGCTAAAAAATATAAACTTTTTTGTTCTGTATCATTAAAAAAATAGTGGCAGGGAATTAAAAGCACCTGAAAAAGAGTCTCCTTTATTAATAAATTTTATGCAGGGATGAATTTTTTCTAAAGATAGCTTGTTATTAGCATGCAAAAATTTCTAATATTAACCTCTGGTACCCACCAACAAGTTTCATACCCTGCTTGTTTTTAGCATTGGCCTAATTGGTGTACACAGTGATATTTATGCAAATGTGTCATAGACACTAACTTGAACAGATGTTCCGATTTTCTTTTTTAAGGCACTGAAAGTAGAAACCACAATTTTTGCTTTCCATTGAATCGACGCAATGTCTGAATTCTGATTAAATAATCCTGGTTTCTTTGTGTGATCTAGAGTGACCATGTAATTTGTTACCTAAAGTAGGACATTTTGGAGGAGGGCAAATGCTAAATTGGAAGGGCATAAATCCGGTCTATTCCAAGCAATCAGAATATATGGACCCCAGAGATAGATCGAACAACAGTTTTGGAGTTAAGAAGATCGAGAATTGAATAACTCCCTTTATAGATTGAAACACACTACGTAGGCTGTTTTAGACCCATAAGGTGGAGTTATAAATCCTAGCACACTGTTGCTTGGGAGGATTTATTCAGATGAAAACACATGCAGGTCCAGTACAGAGCCATTACAGGGATGGGATCTAAGCAAACATGGGAGGTAGGAAGAATTATGTTCAATTATTAGAGAAGTCATTGAAAGGGGATTATTACAAAACTTTCCTGAGCTAAGTTACCCTAAGGCCGTAGCAGTACAGAACTATAGTTAACTCAGTGAGTATCGAAGTAACCAGCAGTGATTCTGGGCACACTGTGGCATACATAATAGTACCGTCCTTATTTCTTTAACTAAAATCATAATAATTGAAGTGATGGAATCATGAAACATAGTCTTACCACTATGAACAATGAACCTCCTAACAAAGAAAATCATTTTTAAGTTTTTAGGTAGCAGACTGACTTAAAATGGTAAGTTTTGATAACAAAAGTTTCTTTGGCAAAAAATTTAAAAATTTCCCCTCTTCTTAAAATTATAATACAATGCTATATCTACTTGTAGAAACACATTGGACACCAAATTGTCTTACAATTTACGTTCCTATGGGTAATCACAGGAGACTGGAATCTTTATGGGACTAGGCTCTTGAGATTGAATACGTGTTCAATTTTCATGTGAAATATAAATTTGAGGGTACTGGCAAAAGATTCTAAGATGCTTTCTACACAAAGACATTGAAATAGTCTCATTTTCTGAAATTAAAGGTATTCAGACCCTTTCTCTATGCTTTTCAATTACTTTAATCTAACCTACTTGTTTTTATTTCCCAAGCTTTATCCACAGAATATGACATTATGTCCCATCTCAATTACAATTGGCTCAACCCATTACCTACTTTGCTCCCCGAATTCACTTCAATGATTATCTTTATTTCATCTTATTACTAAAATGTCTATTTCTATTTTAACTATTTCACACACATTACACACATAGATATTCATAATTCAATTAAGTACATTAGATATATATTCAAATAATGTATGTAATTATTTTTACTAAATGAAAGATGTTTATCTTGTGATTATAAAACACTGGAATTGTTTTTTTTTCCTTCTGACTTATTTGAAATTCATACATTTAAATAGTTTTTGAAGAGATTTGTAAGATCATAGAAAATGATCTTCAACAAACTCATTTTAGCTTTGCAGCGAGAACCTACCCTCTGGCACCATCTATTGACTGCACTGCTTTGCTTTCTCATCAAACCACATGCAAATTAGTAGTGAATGAATAAAACATAAACTTTTCTTCCTCATTTTTCATTAATGAAGAGTAGCCTGAGCCACTGACACTGACAGTCGTTGATGCATTCAGATATGTCAGTAAATTTAATGTGCACCCTTGGAATCTGATAGTGCTTTCTCATCACTAATGAGAACTTACTTTAATGTGTCTGCAGGAGTCCACCTCCACAGGTGCCCACCTCTACAGGTGATGTTCATGCTGAAAGGTCTAATCAGAGGCCAAAATAATCTTCTCCAGGATTAAATGGCTCTGTCAAATGTCTCTCTCTCTCCTTTTTTTTTTCAAGCATTTAAACTCGGCTGGAGAACCACAGACACAATTGTCTCTGGTGCTAACTTTGAACTTAGGCATTAAAAAGACAACCATGTGACGAGCACCAGTTGGGTGCTATTATTTAGCTAGATATTTTGACATGGACCATTCAACTTAATACCATTAATAATATCCCTTCCCAAATTACAGATGAGGAAACTAAGTGCAAATGATTAAACATCTTACATTAGGCCCTCAACATTTTTCAGGTTTTTAATTCAAATTCAAAAAACTACAAGACACTTTTTCAGTCTTTCCCTAGCTTTGTTGCCTAAAATTTTTACCACCACCCACCCCCAACATTTCTTATCCTCTTTTACTGTTTAGTAATTATCACTATAATATATTCTGTTTATGTATCTTGTTTCTTGTCTCTCTCTCCACAGGATATTGGCGGCATGATATCAGAAATTTTAGCTGTTCTGTTCATGAGTATCATCCTAGCACTAGAACAGTGCCTGGCACAGAGTAGATGCTTAATAAACATCCCTTAATGAATGGAGGAGTAAATGAATGAATATCTAGTCAGTGGTGAAACTGGGATTTGAATCCAAGACTCTTTAAGTGCTCTTCCTATTGCTACAAGCTATGACACTTTAATCCTGCGCAAAACAAAAATATCTCCAAAATCTCATATTAACTTAAACCATATAAGGAACAAAGTTGTCTTTTCTTTCAACTCTTCCTGAATTAACTAGAGCAAGGAAACATTTAAAATGTTCCACTCATTTCTCCAATCTTCAATACATTTCTGCTAAATGACTTTCATGTACTAAGCACATGTTAGGAAAAGCTCCCTCTCTTTTCTGCCTTCAGTATAGATGTGTATGTGTAATTATATAAAATATCTGAAACTTTGGCAGGTCTCTACACTGCCTTCTTCAGGATGCAAGGAAGGAGATCCATAACTCAAAGGCGAGGACTTAATGGAGTATAGTTATAAAAAAGGTTCCTTTATTCATCTTTTTTTTCAGATGCTCCTAGGTGCTTATGATGAGAGCTCATGTACCTAATGAATTATGAGACAAAACAAGAGAGAGATAAATGCTTTCTCTTTTTCAATGAATGTAGTAACTAATTAGAAGCGACGATATAAGAAAAAAGAAACTGAAAACACAAGAAGACAAATTTTACAATCTCTGCTAGGTCACTTTAAAGAAACCCACAGCCTTACCCAGTTTATTTCCAGCAAGAGTGCTGCAGAATTTATTTCTTTGCGGATAAAAGGGAGGAACATAGCCCTTCACTAAGGAGATGTTATCATATGAGAAAGAAGATTCTAACCTAGTGTCAGTTATCACGGAATGAAGAACAGAGACAAATACCCGGATAGAAAAAAGGCAGTTAGAAGAAAGAACTTAACCTCCTTCTAAGGATCCAATAGATTTAGTAGAGATCGTTTATCTACACTTCACTTGGACGGAAGTCTGGATTTATGAAGAGGAGTAACGAGGACAGGACATCTTTATTCTCTGAATCAGATCATCTACATGCTTAGACAGCCTTGAGGAACATGCTTAACTGAGCCTCAGTATCTTCATCTTTAAAGTAGCATTAATGACAGCAAATCTAGTTCTCAAGGTTGCCAAGGAATTAATGATTTAATATATGTAAAGCACTTACAACAGTTTCAGCACATACTGCACAATGTAATGTCACTATTACGGTTTTTAGTAGTATTTATTTCATTGTTTCCTCTTTGCTTGAAATTAATCTTTGGTTTATTGTCTCAGTTGTTGTATTTACTCTATTTTTAAAAGTCATAAAAGGTATAAGATAAAGGATTGTCTGGAATTCCATATTAAAAGAGTTAAGTACTTCCCTAGAAGTGTGTACAGGATGACAGTGGAAATGCACAACAGGTTAAAGGGAAAGGTGAATATGAGGTAAGTTGTGTCCAACAAATCCTATCCTGCTTCCATACGAGATTATTTTACCAATACAAAATTGGAGATTCTGGCTTGTAGTTTTGTTATGGATGAACATCGTAAAACTCTTTATGAATACCAGCATTATATTGTGTGAAGAACACAAGGTATGGAGACAGATTTAGATCTGAATACCCCCCCCCCACTGTAATCATTACACAAGATAATTCTGTCCTTTCAAATACACCCACCTCTTATTACTGTGACCTTTTAANTCTTTCCCCCCATATCCATGGTCTACTCCAGTCATCCTCATTTCTATCCTTCAAACATGCCAGACATGCTCACACCTCAGGACCGTTGTGCTGTTTCTTCTGCCTGAAATTTTTCTGTTCCCAAATCCCCATGAATAACTTCCTAATATCCTTCAAGGTTTGCTTAATATAATTTTCTCTTTAAAAATGTTGATCCTATTTCAGATCTTGAAGATCTATAGGTTTGGAAGACAATGATGGCTGCCTGAGTTTAAATCTCCCAGGCGCCTGGGTGGCTCAGTCAGTTAGGCATCTGCCTTCGGCTCGGGTCATGATCCCAGGGGTCTGGGATCGAGCCCCACATCAGGCTCCCTGCTCAGCGGGAAGCCTGCTTCTCCCTCTCCCTCTGCCCCTGCTTGTGTTCCCTCTCTTGCTGTCTCTCTCTCTCTCTGTCAAATAAATACAAGAAAATCTTTTTAAAAAATAATAAAATAAATCTCCCTACTTACCCTCCCCTCAAAACCTATAAAACCAACGAGAGCAAATAAAACAGACAATCCACACTTTCAGCAGTAGTAGGAACTAGAAAATACAATAACCTTTACATTGTCCATAGGTAGAAGAAAAAAACATTCCAAAAGCATTTCCGCACCTTCCCTGCAAACACATGGGTGCAGAGATAAAGACAGAGGAACTTTAAGAGACTCCATTAAAAAGAGTAGAGGAGTAAAGATGTCTGAGAGAAAACACAAATGAAACTATCAGTA
The DNA here is from genome assembly GCF_017311325.1 of Ursus maritimus. Taxonomy (NCBI): domain Eukaryota; kingdom Metazoa; phylum Chordata; class Mammalia; order Carnivora; family Ursidae; genus Ursus; species Ursus maritimus. Next base: position 32,266,422 of record NW_024427107.1, on the reverse strand, counting down.
AAGACAGAAAGTTCAATACCAAATGCCAAAATACTGAACACAGGTCAGGACTTGGAAGTCCCTAGCACTGGGCTAAGGAAAAGTGAGTGGCATTGGAAATGACAGCTGCAGGGGGTCACTGCTTCTGGGGAGAAAGGAGGAGATCAGTAAAGATGGGGAGGCATAATTTTTATATATGGACGTGCCGGAAAAAAGGAAACCAGAGGGGAAAGCTAAAGAAACAAAAGAAAAATACCCACAAATCTCTCTATTCACCACACTGTCATCAAAAACACAATTCATAAAAGAAGTTGCACAGCTTAGGGCAGAATTAGAACAAGTGCGCACTCTTATGAATGAGGGATACAGGAATAGAAAAGAGCACACTATATCCATACAAAAATATTATGAAAAATCAGTAAAAATGAATCAAAGCATTTCAGTTGATGAAAATTCTCTCCACAAAACCAAAAAAACTGAAGAGAATTATAACACAATACACCAAACTGAATTAAATATCCTCAAACACAACCTTGGAAATGATTTTAAGAAATTTTGAATTAGAATTATAAAAAATGAGAGCAGAAATGGATAAGAAGATGAAGAAATAAAATGAGAATTTACTGAACCCAGACAAGAAATAGAAGAAACATTAAATATCACAAACAAAGCCTAAATCACATGATGTCCAAGGCAGAATGGATTCTAAGGAAAATTTATCAAGGGCCTTGATGAAAGAGATAATCAACCAGAAAGGATGAAAATGATATAAAAAAGGAAAATGCAAAGGGTCAGAAAGTGAAACAGAAGAGGAGTAAAGGACGTCCAACATTTGTATACCTACCTGGTGTCCTTGACTATGCAAATCAAAAACCATGGAATAGAACTCATATCTAAAACCATAATCCAAGAAAACATGCCAAAAAATAAAATAAGATCTGAATCTGCATATTGAAAGGGCCAAGTAAGTGTCCAGAAAAACTGAACTAGAACAAGCCACTCCAAGATATATCTCGGCAAAACTCTTTGACTTTAAAGAAAAATATAACATCCTCAGTACTGCCAGGCAAAGAGATGACAGAGTACAAAGGCAGGAGACATAGACAGGCAATCAGACTTCTCAGAAATGAAATATAAAGCAAAGCCATATGAAGTGGCATTTTCAAGAAACAAATCCTGACAACAGCTAAGTTCTTCAAGTGTCAAAGCAATAGAAAAACAATTCTGAATGTTCACAAACTCAGACAGTACATATGCTCTTCTGAAGGAATCTACTAGAGGATGCATTTCATCCAATCAAGTATTGACTAGAGAAACCCTTCCTTGTAAAAGGATTCATAGTATTTCACATTTTTAATTATAGGACTAAGACAAGACTGAGTCCTATAGATTTATAAAACTTAGGGTTTTTTTTTTTGAAGATTTTATTTATTTATTTATTTGAGAGAGAAAGAGAATGAGCAGGGGGGAGAAGCAGAGAGAGAGGGAGAAGCGGACTCCCTGTTGAGCAGGGAGCCTGATGCTGGGCTTGATCCCCAGACTCCGAGATCATGACCTGAGCCGAAGGTAGACACTTAACTGACTGAGCCACCCAGGTGCCCCCAGAACTTAGTTCTTAAACTCAAAGTCTTAGTCATAGGTAGAAGAATATACATAAACATGATATGTTCTGATGAATAAAAGAAAAAGAAAACAGAAGAGAGAAGAAAGTAGGATTAGTTCATTGACTATTGTATTGCACCTGTATTAGGTAGGAGTCGAAAGATTTAAAAAAACTGACAGAATAGATACTAAATGTTTATTTACCTACTTATTTTTTAAAGATTTTATTTATTTATTTGAGAGAGAGCACAAGCAGGGGGGTAGGGAGGAGCAGAGGGAGAGGGAGAAGCAGACTCCTCTCTTAGCAAGGAACCCAATGCAGGGCTCAATCCCAGGACCCTGAGATCATGAGCTGAGCCAAAGGCAGACACCTAACCAAGATACTAAATGTTTAAAAAAAGAGTAAAAAAAAAAAAAATTAGGATCACTATGTAAGTATTAAAAAATGCGACCACCAGCACAAAAATAGAAATCTTTATCAACTATAGAACATATATAAGCAAATTAAGAAACAAACAACATCAAACAGAAAGGACACACAAGACAGGAAAAACACAGTAAACATAAGACAACGTAATATACATAGTAACTACAACAAAAGATACTATGACAGAATTGAGAGCCATCATATCATCATGTCACTGAATTTGTTTAGGGTATACTCATTAATTTCAAAAACAGATTTTTCAAATTGGTTGATAAGCAAAATCAAACTCTGTGCTGTATACAAGAGATATACCTTAAACACAGCAATTCAAAGACTAAAAACCAAAGGACTGTACAAGGCAGGATGGAACCTAAGAATGCAGATAGTGCAACCCGATACCAGATAAAGTTCAATTCAAGCCAAAAACATTAAATGAGGAAAGAATAAACTTTATAGTGCTGAATTCCCCTGCTATTGCTCCAGCAATACAGATCTTCTTTACACTGATCTTTTTCCTTTTTCTGAAAAAATGAATGAACTTCTAATATGTAATTTACTCAATTAATATGTCTAATAATAACTGAATAAATTTATGACTAAGATGTCAGCCCATGAGAAAAAGAATTTTAGCTATCTTTTTAATTGGTATATGCCAAAGCTTTAGAATAAAGCCTAACACATAGTAAATGTTCAATAAATATTTGAGCATAAATAAATATTAAATGAATGAATAAATTTAATCAGTTTTTCTTACCTGTGAAATAGGAATAATAATGTCCTTGCAGGCTAGGTGTGAGAACAGGAGGAAATGCATATCTTCCAGCAAAGAGTCATCTGACACTTGCATACAGTTAATAATAACAATAGTAATAATAATAACAATAACAATGGTGATAGTTTCAAATCTAACTCCCGATGTCCTTAAATACTTAGGAATACTGGTTTGAAAAGAGCAAAACTTTTCCAGAGAAAATAAAAACTGAATTGATAGAGTCCTATCTGATTGTGGGTTTTAGATGAAATGTCTGCAATCTGATGCTCTAGCTTTCTCTGTGATATCCATTCCTCGATGTTCGAAGCACTGTTATATTGAGTAGTAGTAAAATTTAAGAAAGGCATAATACATCTTTGTTCAATAGAGTTTCAGTTACCATGGTACACATCATACATCTATTCCTGCCCTTCATTTACCAACTCATCACAAATTAAAATAATGAATTAATACAAGAAACACATGTGGTAAGCAACCATAAAATATACTAGTGACCAATATTGAGCCATATAGTTTTCCTTTAGCCTCAACCATTTCCCCATTTTTATTGTGTGTAAGTCTGTGAAAGAATAAGTTGTATACAACATTTCAGCATGTTTAGACATCAGTACATTTAGGACCCTCTGTAATGTGAATTAGTGCTAACTAGAGTAACAAGTGAAGCAATTAATACTTTGTCTCTTTCACATGGGAGAATCATAGACACACAGAATTCTGGAACTTGAAGTATAGAAACCATTAATCTTGTAATTCAATTTTACCAGACATATCCATAGCTCTATGTATATTTTGGGGGGTATAGTTTGATTGTATTCCTATTTTAATTTTTAGATATGACACTAAACTCAAGCTTCACGTGGACAGAGACAAGCAATAGCAGAATTGCTAGAAAGTCAGCATATACAGTCATTGCATCTGGGTGAAAGGGTGAGAAATAAGCTGTGAGGATGTTTTTCTGAAAGGAACATAGATATTATCTTATCCTTAAATAGATTTGAAGATGCACTTTAATACTGCTATATATTTTTTCTGCTCCACACATTCCAAAAAATACATGCCCCTCTGGGTGAAGGATTTTCTTTGTGCAAAAGAAACCAATCTAAAAAGTAAGTGTGGAATAGCCCTGTTTGTCAACAAGATAAATACTTGCAAAAGATCCAAGATTCAGTGGGCAAAAAAAGGAGAGAAACATTTCGGTGACAATGAAAGGAGGAAGTGACGTGGCATTCTTGTGGGAACGTTTTACAGACGGGCTGGCCAGCTGGACGGAACACATGGTGATGCTGTGCTACCACAGAGCACCCAACTGACAGAACCAAGATGGCACAAGAGGAGAGATCCTTTAGGGTTTATTCTGGATACTTTGACTTTACGAATAAAATGTGTGTCTTTTCTTCTCTGGTACTAAAGCAACTTGCTTACATTTAACAAACTACAGGGGAAACGTGTATTTCCACTTTGAATCTATATGGTCTTGAAAGGAATTGCTGGTAAGGGTCATAATTTCAAATTTTAGGAGAGTACCTTGAAGAAATTTCCGAGCAAATGTCAGAATAATCACTTTAGACAGTATTGTTAAAAAGGGACATGTTTCTTTGTGGATGTGTGCAAAATTAAATATCAGTAATACATAATCCTAGTCAGTAAGAAAGAAGCAGTTCGTAAGAAGGTGTGTAGTACTACAAGGCTCTCAGATGGACTTCTATTGGAAAAGTACACTCTACATTATAAAAAGAGGTCAAATAAACTGGGGAAAGTGGGATGGGGTGAAAGAACTGAAAAAAAAAATGGTACCTGAGAATCTCAAGTCAGGAACAAGCAGAAGTTCATAAAGCCAAACTGGTTTTAATTATGCTCAGAGTGAGAAAGCCAAAGATGCCATAAGCCCACAGATTGGGTAACGAGGCATTAAGTTAACTGTTGAGAATGAGAAAGTTTATTATCCAGTTCTTTATCTCGAGAAGAGAAGACTAAGAGTAACAGGAGCTAAAATTATTGAACACCTATATTTTAGGTATCATGCTAAGAGCCTTAAGTTGAATAAGGTCCCTCCTATATTTCAAGTGCCATTTTGTCCTCTTAGATCTAAAAAAAAAAAAAAAAAAAAAAAAAAAAAAAAACCCAATGACCCTCAAATTATTCATATCCAAGGACAAGCTGACATAATTTCACTTTATATGAAAAGACCTATAGGTTTTTATTAACTTTATTTAAATCTCTCAACAGCATATGTAACTGCTACAAAGATGAATTTAATGTCAGTAGAACTGGAGTTTCCGCAATAAGGGAAGTGAGTATATCCTACCGCACTTGAAAGACTATACCCAGAAATGCTTAAAAAGAGATCACTGTGCCCATATAGCATATCCTGATAAAATTATCCAAGAAAACAAAACACCTGCAAACTTTGTCATGAAAAGAATAGCTCTTCTGTAAAAGTAGTATTTAGAGGGAATGACAGCCACTAAAAAAATTGGAAAGGATGGAAAGCATAATATAATTGGATTTATCTTCTCCCAGCAAAGCATATCAATTAAATACTCTTTCGGGTTTTATTTTGTCTTCAGTAAATATTGATAATAACGTAACATACTTCCTCAGAATTGTTGGGAGAAGTAAATGAGAAAACATGTATAAAGCACTTAACATATTACTTAACTCTTTATAAATGTTCAACAAACACCACTCACAGTAAATAGGATGTAAACTTCAAAATGGCAGAAATCAGGGATCATGACTATTTCACCTACCCTTATACCATCATTATCTGGCAAACAGCAGGTTCTTCCTAACTACATGATTAATACAGAGATCTGGACTTTCTAGGGTCAAAAGTAAAACTGTAAATGTATTTATAGGGTTAAAAGCTTCAACTCAATAAGTGTGGTGGAACCAAACTAGAGGAACATAGTGGTATATACCATTTTCCCACCATCTGGGTATCAGAACAAATTCAAGAAAATTGGAGTGGTTATCAAATTTAACATGTTGACCTCCCCCAAACCTTGGAGTTCTCCACTCAATCTGTAAACTACTGCCCTATGGTTTCCTTCCTACCTCTTTGACCTTTCCTTCCAAATTTTTTAATGAAGTGTTCACATTGTTTAAACTTTATTCCTAGGAGATTCCCTGTCTTCATGTTCTACTTTATCTGGTGATGTCTGTATCTAATTCTATGACTTCCCCTATAATTTACATACTAATGACTCTAAAAACTTTATCTCAAGTCGATTCCTAGTTGGTGAATTCAATGTCTAATCAACTATCTACTAAATATGTAGTAAATAGTATGTAGCATGTACTAGAATATTACTTTGACCATTATCGATCTAAAACAAATATCTTCCAAGTATTGCTAAGCACTTCCAGGAACCGGGCATATGGTAATCCTCTTCTCATTTTATGCCACAATCTCAATTCCAGACTCAACAAAAAAATACAATCTCAAATTAGACAGAAGGCATTTTGGAATTTTTCCTAACTATTGCTATTCCCACTGTTCTTGCTGAATGCACAACTGAATTCTATGATGTTTCAACCAGCCTGGGTCTTGACGGCTGAATTTCCACAACATATAGAATATATCTTTCAATTATCTAGAAAACCATATTCAGTGAGGTTTTACCCACCTATTAAAAATCCTTTCTAAGTAGTTACAGAAGTCTTATTTTGGTAAAGAGGGCTTACAAACACATTCGAGAGTGTTCTCAGCTCAGAAGCACTGTGATGATCCTCTGCTCCTGGGTAAAGTCCGTGGTTCACTGTCATTGTCTGTGGTCCTCGTTTCTATAGGTGTTTGTCATGATGACTGCATTCATCTTAGCTGATGATGAATAATGTTATAGCTACAAAGGACTGTTTGTTCAAGGCATGCTCATCCTTGGTGATGTTTATTTCCATTCAACATGAACCCTTTGGAGTCTATTGACATGGAAGGAGTTAGTTGCTCTTCCACTGAAAGGCCCATCTTGCCATTCTTACTGCTACTCATTCTCTTATCATCCCTAACTACTGACATTTTATAAAGCTGTCGTTGAGTCTGCTCCAAGTGGTTCCCACTCACTCCTGAGTATAATTTATGGTCCCGGGACCTAGAAAGAACTGATGGTTGCCAGTGGAAACCTGATGACTAATTTATTAATCCCTTAATTTAATTTTACATTTTTACTAAGTAAGTCAGTACACTCTGACCTGAGTGCTGAGCTTCTTACAGAGTAAGTCATGGTCTTTATGAGAATTGTTTTCATTAGTACTTATAGATGTTCCCCTTTTTTTCAGGTTCACGCCTGTGTTCTTCATGGCAAAGGCAGCTGAAAATGCGACAACTAGAAAAGTAAAATCTGTAGTGCAAACTTTTATTTGTTATTATTACCTATTATTATGGATGTCTTGTTTATTGTTGTATTCTCAGTGCCTTGCACATGGAAAGTGCTAGAAAATGTTGTGGTGAGTGAATAAATGTACTGAGTACATGAGGCTATGTTATGAGCCATAGAGAATATAAAATTGAGCACATGTTGTATTTTGGCTCCAGCAGCTCACGGTGTAATGGGGCAGACAAACATTTCATAAGTAGCTATAAATACTTAAGAAATGACAAATACTGGGGAATGACAGAGAGGGACAGATTTATTTAAATTGTGATATCTAAAAAGGCTTCGTGGAAGATATAGTGATTCAGCTGGGTTTCCAGTAATGCATTAAGGACTTTGAAAAGCAGATATGAAGACAGGGGGAGATAATGTTGCAGACAGAAGATGTTGGTCAAAAGCATGGAGACAGAAGGATAAATGAAGAGGCTATGTTTCGGGGCAGCATGTAAATTCTGTGTGATTACAGCATGTTATATTATTTATATATGTACTCTGATTTTAGTTTGGAAATCATGCACAAAAAAGATCTAATAATAAAAAAATTCTAATCTAATCTAGGTGTTTTATTTTATTTTATTTTATTTTATTTTAGAGAGATAGTGCACACATGCACAAGTGGGGGGAGGGGCGGAGGGAGAGGGAGAAGCAGACTTCCCTGTGATTGAGGCGCTGAACTCGGGGCTCCACCCCAGGACCCAGAGATCATGAACTGAGCTGAAGGCACTTAACTGACTGAGCCACCCAAGCACCCCCAATCTAATCTAGTTGAATATTAAAAGTTGACACCAAGACTGGATCTTCATCTCATCTGCTGCCTTTACAACTACAACTATGTTGATGACTACTAATTAATGAGGTATATTGCTTGGTAGGACCTGTGCTAAGTTATTTATATTCACTATATCATGTGATCATTAGTCAACCCTCCTTAGAATTCTATTTTGAAAACAAGGCTTAAAATAGTTAAGTAACTTGCCCCAAATCCAAACAATTATAAATGGGGGCAAGAGCCAATTCTGGGTTTGACTGATTGCAGTCTTTGACAGTTCTTTCTATAATGCCATGATGCCTCTATGTTAATAGTAACAACAGCTGAGATGCATACACACTCACCTGCCCTAATTTGGAATAATATGACCAGTAAAGTTAGCATTTATTGAAAAATAAGTTGTTTGGTTTTCATTTTCCAAACATCATTTGAAATTTAATCTTTAGTTTGTATTGGCTCATTGCCTGTTTTTAAGTTCTTTGCCATCGTTGTTGTTGTTGTTGCTATTTTCTTGCTTTAAATATCATGATGTGTTACTATCCTCTCTTATCTCAAAAACAAATAACATTTTTACCAAAAAAAAAATTATCAATGAAATTAATCAAGGCCTTGTTTTATTTGTATAAATAAATACAAGGCCTTGTATTTCAGTCAAACATCAAGTACATTTTTAAATGCGATTTTTATTGAAACATCTATCTTTTGTATTTCAAATTGTGCGCCTAAAAATAAAGAGCAAGGAAAAAGAAAAAGGAAAGAAAGATGCAATTTCTACTTTATTTACCTGATGTGATAAGTAGTCATCCCCTAACATCCAAACTCTAGGGGTCATCAGCTTGCAATTTATCTAGCTATGAACTTCACTTCTGAAACAGGAGATTTTGAAGTAATACAAATACAGTTTATAGCATATGTCTAGAAAAGTGCATTAAAATGGAGAATCACTCAAGACTGAGTTTCTAGAATTCTAATAACCACTGTTAATATTCAGGAAAAAAGTCCAATTCTATCAGTTGTAGTGAAGAAATTAATTTATGCTATCTAAATCTATGGCTAAACTCTCCACAATTTTATGGCCAGAAGAAGTACATCCAATTGCAGTTACTATCATAAACATTTGTGAGATAGATATTTAAATTGAAATCTATTCCATTTTGAATGGAATTGTGATACACATGGCATGAAGACATTACAGAGTTGTGCTCTGAAAATAGGATCATATTGAGTCAGTTACTTATTCAAGGCCACAGGAGTATGTGTAGTGGAAATTCAATGTCACTGAGATAAAAACACTGTACATTCCTCTGGGAAAAGCTTTCCTTCATTCTTATTCAAAATAATGCTTGTTTGGAGATATTCATAAGGCTTTCCAAAAAACTATCTTCTAAATAGTCTCTGTGCAGTACTTTACAAAATAATAGCATTTAACATTGCTTTCAGCTAGAGTAAGTCAAGGTCACTACTATATTAGAATATAATATATGTAAAGCTCAGATAGATAAAGAAAAGAGTAAATTGTGTGTTTATATATTATTATATATAATATACATATTATGTTATAGATGTATATGAATATGAATCCTACTGGATTTTCAGAAATCAAAAAAAATCAGTTGGAATTTGCTGAAATGCAGAGATGTTATAAAGACATTTATCTAATTTATCAACTTAGTGACACTATCAGTAAAGGAAATGGGGTGTGGGGATTATGATTTCATGCTGTCCTCTCATGATCACCAGTTTTCTCTAGAATGTTCTAAAACCTTTTATGTCTTCTAGAATTTTACTTGGGATTAGTTCATCAGTCGGTTGTTTATGCCATAATTTTTTATTGTAGTAAGAACACACAACATGAGATCTATCCTCAACAAATTTTAAGTGTTCAATACAGTGTGGTTAACTATAAGCATAACACAGAACAACAGATCTCTAAAGCTTAATCATCTGTATAACTGAAACTTTATCCCATTGAATAGAAAATCCCATTTTCTCCTTCCCCCAACCCCTGGCAATAGCCATTCTACTCTGTACTTCAATGTTTCTGATTATTTTAAATTCTTCATCTTAGTAGAATTTTTCAGTATTTGACCTTCCATGATTTATTTCACTTAGCATAATGTCCTCCAGGTTCATCCATGTTCTCATATATGGCAGAATGTCCTTTTTTTAAAGGCTGAGTAATATTCCATTGCACGTATATGCCAAAATATCTTTATTGATTCATCCATCAATGGATATTTAAGTTGTTTCCACATCTTGACTATCATGAATAGTGCTGCAATCAACATGGGAATTCAAATATCTCTTTGAGATCTGGATTTAACTTCTTTTGGATAAATACCCAGGAGTGGGATTACTGGATCAGATGGTAGTTCTATTTTTAATTCTCTAAGGAACCTCCATATGTTTTCCATAGTGGCTGCACCATTTTACTTTCCCACCAATGATGTATAAGGGTTCCAATTTCTTCACATTTTCACCTATTCTTGTTACCTTCTGTTTGTATGATAACACCCATTCTAACAGATGTAAGGTGATATCTCACTGTGGCTTTGGTTTGCCATTTTCCTGATTAGTCATATCAAGTACATTTTCTTTAAAGATTTATGTATTTATTTTAGAGAGAGAGAGAGAGCAAGAAGGAGCAGGAGGGGCAGAGGGAGAGAGAATCTCAAGCAGACCATGCTGAGCCTGGAGGTGGAGGCAGGGCTTGATCTCAGAACCCTAAGATCATGACCTGAGCTGAAGAGAAGAATTGGAAGCTCAACTGACTATGTCACCCAAGCACCCTTTGAATACTTTTTCATATATCTGTTGGCCATTTGTATGTCTTCTATTGAGAACTGCTTATTCAAGTCCTTTGCCCATGTTTGATCAGGTTATCTGTTCTGTTGTTGTTGTTGTTATTGATTTGAAGGAATTCCTTACATATTTTCCATATTAATCCTTATCAGATATATGATTTGCAATCTTTAGATTGTCTTTTTACTCTGTTGATGATTCCCTTTGTTATACAGAAGCTTTTAAATTTGATGTAGTCCCACTTGTTTATTTTTGCTATTCTTGCCTGTGTTATTGGTATCACAGTGAAGAAATCATTACCAAGGTTAATGTCATGAAGCTCCTAATATTTTCCTCTAAGGGCTTTACAGTTCCAGGTCTTATGTTTAAGTCTTTGATCCATTTTGAGTTCCATTTTGTGTATGGTGTAAGATAAAGACGAGGATCCAAAGTCATTCTTTTGCATATGGATTATCTAGTTGTCCCAACACTATTCATTGAAGAGACTATTTTTAGAATTGTGTGTTCTTAGAATCCTTGTTGAAGATAAATCGACCATATATGTATGGTTTTATGTCTAGATTCTCTCTTCTGTACCATTGGTCTACATTGTCTGTCTTCCTGCCAGTTGCATGTCTATACCCTAACAAGAAACTATCTAAAAACGAAATTAAGAAAGCAATCCCATTTATAAAGTGTCAAAAAGAATAAAATACGTAGAATAAACTTGTGAAATAGTGAAAGACTTATACCCTGAAAACTATAGAACGCTGATGAAAGAAATTAAAGACAACACAAATAAATGGAAAGGCATCCCATGCTAATGGATTGGAAGAGTTAATATTGTCAAAATGTCCATACTGCCCAAAGCAATTTACAAATGCAATGTGATACCTATTAAAATTCCAATGCTATTTTTTACACAAATAGAAAGAGTCTAAAATTCATTTACAACCACAAAGGACCCCAAATAGCCAGAACAGTCTTGAGAAAGAAAAACTGAGTTCCTTATTTCAAAATATATTATAAAACTACAGCAACTAAAACAGTATGCAGTCAAATGCCATTTGAGCTAATCGATAATACAAACATTTATTCAAATAAAACTTCTGCCCTTTTATCTCTCTCTTCACCTTCTGGCACTCCTAAACATAAATATTATTACATTTAACCAAGTCACTGAGTTCTCTAAGTCTACCTTTGTGGTCCATTACTTTCCTTTCCCTCTTTTTTTCATCTTCATTACTTTCACAGTTTTATCTTCTATATCACTGATTTGCTCCTCTACTTCATCCATCTTCTTTTTTTTTAAAGATTTTATTTATTTATTTGACAGAGAGAGAGAGCACAAGCAGGGGGAGTGGAAGAGGGAGAAGGAGAAGCAGGCCGCCAGCTGGACATGGAGCCCAATGTGGGGCTTGATCCCAGGACCCTGGGATAATGATCCGAGCTGAAGGCAGACACTTAACCAAATGAGTCACCCAGGAGCCCCTCCATCCTTGTTTTTATGCACTCCATTTGTGTTTGCATCTTGGTTATAGCATTTTTAATTTCAGCCTGACTAGATTTTAGTTCTTCTATCTCTGTAGTAAGGGATTTCCTAGTGTCTTTTATGTGTTTTCAAGCCCAGCTAGTATCCTTATGATTGTTGTTTTAAATTCTAGTTCAGATATCTTACTTATGTCTGTATTGATTAAATCTGGGGCTATGAGTTCTACCTCATGTTCTTTCTTTTGGACTGAATTCCTCCATCTTGTCATTTTGTCCAGAAAAGAAAAGAAGAGAGAGAAAAAAGAACAAACAAAAAAACCCCAAACAACTAAAAAACAAACAAAAAACAAAAAGAAAGCAAAAAACAAAGAAAAAGAATAAAACCAAAAAGCTGAGAAAAACAAAAACACAAAACAAGGAAGCCAAAAAAATAACTAGATCTTGGCTGTGTTTTGGTCTGTTTGTTAAAAGAATATAGATCCCAAAATAAAAATATAAAATAAAATAAAAGTAGAAAAAATTAAAATATATGAAAAATACATACAAAGATTAAAAATAATAATAAAAAATTTTAAAAGAGAGTTGGAAAATATAAGAAAATAACTGAAAAAGTAATAAAAATAAAAGAAATAAAGGATAAAAGTAAAAAGGAAGCTCAATTCTTTTTCCCTTAGAGCTAAAGCTTTGCAGTACTCTATGATCAATAAACTTGGAGCGAGCTAGATGTTTACACTGGTCTTCTGGGGGAGGGGTCTGCTGTGCTGATTTTCAGGCTTACTTGTTTCAGTGGAAATGCTTCTCAGGGTGTAGGGGGATGGGGCTTGGTGTACAGGCCACCAGGCCAGATTTTGATCTGAAGGTTCTCGGCGCCTGCTCTCTAGCCTCCGAGCTGAAGTTCTCACCCCCTACTCTTCAGTGAGCCCTCACAGAAAAGCAATCAATCACCTTATTTGTTTTCCCGTTTCTGTCTGCATCCTGCGTTCACCCTACCCAAGTTGGAGGCTTTTTATCTCAGGCACATGCCTGAGTTTCAAAACTCCAAATTTCAGGGAGCCCCATGGTGTGGACCCACACTGATCCTCTCTGGGGGGCAGTCTTGCCAGGCTTGCCTGACGGTCCCTGGAAAGCAGCCCAATGATCCCACAGAGGTCTGCAGTTTACAGCAGAAAGCTGGCACCAAGACCCACTGCTCTCAGCCGGCTTTCTGGCTCTTATGTCTGGGAAAAATGCAGCGCCTTGGTGCCACCCATTCTTCCTGCGACCCAGGGGATCCTTAGACCACCCTGTTACTCCTGGGATTCTTCTTCTTCTTATGTTCAGTTAGCCAACATACAGTACATTATTAGTTTTTGATATAGTGTTCAACCACTCATTAGTTGCATATAACACCCAGTGCTCATTACAACACATCCCCTCCTTAATACCCATCACCGGGGTACCTCATCACACCCCCCCACTCCCTTCTGTGACCCTCAGTTTGTTTCCCGGAATCCAGAATCTCTCATGGTTTATCTCCCTCTCCCTCTCTAATTTCTTCTCATTCAGTTTTACCTCCCTTTCCCTATGGTCGTCCCTGCTATTCCTTATGTTCCACATATGAGTGAAACCATATGATAATTGTCTTTCTCTGTTTGGCCTATTTCACTTAGCCTAATCCCTTCCAGTTCCATCCATGCTGATGCAAATGGTAGGGATCCATCCTTTTTTGATGGCTGAGTAATATTCCATTGTATATATGAACCACATCTTTATCCATTCATCTGTTGAAGGACATCTTGGCTCCTTACACAGTTTGGCTATTGTGGACATTGCTGCTATGAATATTGGGGTGCATGTGCCCCTTCTTTTCACTACATTTGTATTTTTGGGATAGATACCTAGTAGTGTAATTGCTGGGTCATAGGATAGCTCTATTTTTAACATCTTGAGGAACTTCCATACTGTTTTCCAGAGTAGCTATACCACCTTGTGTTCCCAGCAACAGTGTAGAAGGGTTCCCCTTTCTTCACATCCCTGCCAACATTTGTTGACTCCTGGGATTTGGCCCCTCTTCACCACCTGAGTACCTCAACATCATAGAGGCCATGCATGAAAGACCCACAGCTAATATCATCTTCAATGGGGGAAATACTGAGAGTCTTTCCCCTATAGTCAGGAACAAGACAAGGATGTCTTCTCTGACCATTACTATTTAACATAGTATAAGTTTTACATCAGCAATCAGACAACAAAAAGAAATAAAAGGCAGCCAAACTGGCAAGGAAGAAGTTAAACGTTCACTATTTGCAGACAACATGATATGTTATGTAGAAAACTTGAAAGATTCCACCAAAAAATTGCTAGAACTCATACATGAATTCATCAAAGTTGCAGGATATAAAATCAATGTGCAGAAATCTGGTGCATTTCTATACACCAATAATGAAGCAGCAGAAAAAAGAAATCAAGGAATCTATCCCCCATTTGCAATTGCACCAAAAACAGTAATACCTAGGAATAAATCTAACTAAAGAAGTAAAAGATCTATACTCTGAAAACTATAGAACACTTATGAAAGAAATTGAAGAGGACACAAAGAAATGGAAAAGCATTCCATGCTCACGGATCAGAAGAACAAATATTGTTAAAATGTCTATACTACCCAAAGCAATATACACGTTTAATGCAATCCCCATCAAAATACCACCAGCATTTTTCACAGAGCTAGAACAAACAATTCTAAAATTGGTATGGAACCACAAAAGACCCTGAAAAGTCAGAGCAATTCTGAAAAAGAAAAACAGTGCTCACTTTGGCAGCACATATATTAAAATTGAAAAAGAAAAACAAAACTGGAGGCATCACGATTCCAGATTTCAAGTTATATTGCAAAGCTGTAGTCATCAAGGCAGTACGGTACTGGCATAAAAACAGACATATAGATCAATGGAACAGAACAGAGAACCCAGAAATGGACCCACAACTATATGGTCAACTGATCTTTGACAAAGCAGGAAAGAATATCCAATGGAAAAAAGACAGTCTCTTCAACAAACGGTGTTGGGAAACAAGACAGCAATATGCAGAAGAATGAAACTGGACCACTTTCTTACACCTAACACAAATTCAAAATGGATGAAAGACCTAAATGTGAGACAGGAAACCATCAAAATCCTAGAGAACGCAGGCAGCAAACTCTTTGACCTTGGCTGTAGAAACTTCTTACTAGACATGTCTCCTGAAGCAAGGGAACCAAAGCAAAAATGAACTACTGGGACTTCATCAAGATAGAATGCTTCTGCAGAGCAAAGGAAATCAGCAAAACTAAAAGGCATCCTATGGAATGGGAGAAGATATCTGCAAATGACATATCTGATAAAGGGTTAGTATTCAAAGTCTCTATAGAACTTATCAAACTCAACACCCTAAAAACAAACAACCCAGTTGAAAAAAGGGCAGAACACATGAATAGACATTTTTCCAAAGACATCCAGATGGCTAACAGACACATGAAAAGATGCTCAACGTCACTCTTCATCAGGGAAATACAAATCTAAACTACAATGACATACCACCTCACACCAGTCAGGATGGCTAAAATTAACAACATGAGGAACAACAGGAGTTGGTGAGGATGCAGAGAAATTGGAATCCTCTTGCTCTGTTGATGGGAATGTGAACTGGTGCAGCCACTCTAGAGAACAGTCCTCAAAATGTTAAAAATAGGGTTGCCTGGGTGGCTCAGTCAGTTAAGTGTCTTTCTTCAGTTCAGGTCATGGTCCCAGGGTCCTGGGATTGAGTCCTGCATTGGGCTCCTTGCTCAGCAGGGAGCTTGCTTCTCTCTGCCTGCAGCTCCCTTTGCTTGTGCTCTCTCTCAAATAAATAAATAAATAAATAAATAAATAAATAACATCTTTTAAAAAATGTTAAAAATACAACTACCCTACCTACAATCCAGCAACTACACTACTAGATATTTACCCAAAAGACAAAAAAATACAGATTCAAAGGGATACATGCACCCTGATGTTCATAACAGCATCGTCAACAACAGCCAAACTGTGGAGAGAGCCCAAATGTCCACTGACTGATGAATGGATAAAGAAGATGTGGTTGTGTGTGTATACACACACACATACACACACACACACACAAAAGAACGAAATCTTGCCATTTGCAACGACATGGATGGAACTAGAGTGTATTATACTAAGTGAAATAAGTCAGTCAAAGACAAATGCCATATGATCTCACTCATATGTGGAATTTAGGAAAGAAAGAAGATGAGCATATGGGAAGGCAGAAAAGAAAAAAAGGAGAGAGGGAAACCAGCCATAAGAGACTCATTATGATAGAGAACAAATTCACTGTTGATGGAGGGAGGTGGGTGGGGGATGGGCTAGATGGGTGATGGGTAGGTATTAAAGAGGGCACTTGTGATGAGCACTAGGTGTTGTATGTACATGGTGAATCACTGAATTCTACTCCAGAAACCAATATTGCACTGTATGTTCACTACCTAAAATTTAAATTAAAACAAAAAACCAAAAGAACCCACACTTATGTTTCAGTCTTCTAATTCTATCTAAAACTCCTTGATTTTTTTAAAAAGTCTAATCTCATGTGCAAGTTTTTCTTCCTGCATTATAGAATTTAATTCTTTTCAAATGCAGATGGATTTATTAAAATATTTAGTTGTTTCTGATAATATTTGGAGTTCTGCTCTCCTTCACAAATGCATGCAGTTTCTATGATGCAGCAGCCACTGAACTAGGCACTGGGAGTACAGAAAATCTCACTGTCATTTAGCACTTTCCAGTTTATTGTTATACACGCTATACATACTGTTCTGTTCTATGAGCTTAGTTTTCTGAGAAATACAAACAAAACATTTTTACATCCTAATGACAATTTTATTGTTTGCTTAGGTTGCCCTCATGAATGTTCTGGAATTTGTTTAAGAAATCTGCTAGTAATTTCTCTTTGCGCCAGATACTTCTGTATTTGTATGTGCCAGATATTCTTTACGTGCCCCCCCTCCACCATTTTGCTGGATTTTAGCTTCGATTGTTGTAAATAGGGTGATCAAACCATCAATTATTCTTCTTTGACATAGTGTTTTTTAAATGCTGTGGGGCTAGACTGAGGAAACACTTCTAATCTGTTTATTTTGTCAAGTTGGATCTACATCTGTCCTCGAGAGGTGCTACTTGCCTTTGTCTTCCTTTACATGCTGCTGAATGAGGATGCTGTGTCTGGTGCTATGCAGTCATTTTGCAACTATGAGGAACAAACCAAGAACAAGTAGTCACTCCTTGGAAGATAATCTTTCTGAAAACATCATCTGTTCCTGAATTTTAACTGAGACTAAGAAGTTAATGGGAACTAGTCTTAAATGCCTTGTACCAAGTATGCTTCGTGGGCCAGTGCCACATTGCTATTTGACAACACTGAGTCCATGAGTCTAATTGTATAAGGGGCAATCATAAATCCACCCTCCTACATCATCTGCGGCAGTATCTTTTCTTTCTTTCTTTTCTTTTTTTTTTTTGTTTACTATATATGAGAAAAAAATTTAATCTCTGTATGTACTTGTTTTCTACTGATGCAAAAACAAATTGCCAAACATTTAGTGGTTTAAAACAATGCAGATTTAGTATCTCCCACTTCTGTAGGTCAGAAGTCCAGGTGAGCCAGGCTGGCTCCTCCGCTCCAGGTTTCACAAGGCTGAAATCAGGGTGTCAGCCGGCCTCGGCTCAGGGAGCAAATCTGCTTCCAGGCTCACCCAGATCGTTCCTGGAATCCAGCTGCTTGTAGTTGTAGGGCTGAGGTCCCATTCCTTGGGAACTGCTGTCAGTTGGGAGCCTCTCTCAGCTTCTTAAAACCTCCTGCCTTCCTCATTTGCATTCTTTGTATTCAAACCACCAATAGGGCCTGGAGCCCTTCTCCCACTTCAGGCCTCTCTGACCTCCCCTTCTGTTGGATCTGGGCTTCCTCCATCCACCGAGAGTTCCCCACTTTTAACAGCTCGGGTAATTAAAGAGCACCCACGAGGCTATTCCAGGGTAATAACGAACTTAAATTACATTTGCAAAAACCCTTTGCCATGATTCCCAGTAACTGATTCACAGGTTCTGGAAACTAGGATGTAGACATCTTATGGAGTCACTTTCCCTATCACACCATCTATGAAAGGTATTTTGTAAACCCAAAAATGTTCAATGTTCCCCTTGAGCAGTCCCTTGACTTGGCATGGAATAAATTTTAACTCAGTAACTTTAGCAGACAATTTGAAAGTATTCAAAAAAAATGAAGCATGGCAATCTTTTATGACTGACCAGTACTCAGATGTCAAAGGTCCAAACAGGTCAGTGACTATAAGTCCTTCAAACAGCAATGTTATATTGTACATTAGTTCCAAGGCCATATTTATGATGATGGAGTAAGTTAACAAAATAGAATTTAATGTAACTTGTAAGCTAGATACTATTAAATAACAAGGAGAGCCTACTATTTTATGTGAATTCTTTCATTAAAAAGATCTTTTTCTTAAATTAGAAAAAAAAGAACTCTGCTATTATTGAGGTTTGTTAGGTCTCATTTTTTATATCATAAAAATGTTGCAATGAACATCCTTGTATGCTTGCTTATTTTCTGAGAATGGATGCCCAGAAATAGTTTCCAGCCTAAGCATATGCACGTTTTTGAAATATTTTTCCCACACTCTCATAATTATGTTCTCTTTAATATTTTCCAATATGTAGGTAAAATACTGTAGTTCATTTTTATTTCTATCCACTCAAACATTTATTGAGAATCTACTATCTAACAGGGGTGAACAAAATAGATGGAAATCCCTGCCTCCAAAGAGCATACTCACTAATAAAGCATGACAGACAATAGTAAAATACATGTTACATAGTATTAGAAGGTGATATGAGCTACAGAGAAAAACCGGGGAAGGGATTTAGAGGATTTTATTTTAATAACAGTCTAGATTTTTTCTGTGGTCATCTCCAATATATTATAATTCTGAGCCAAAGTCCGAAACATAATCAAATACTCTGCTTTTTGTGGACTCAATCAGGAATTGGGTAATAGAGATGTCTATAATTGCAATTATATTTTATATATATGCCAGTTACATGATCTCAGAAAATTATCTTCCATATTTCTCTTACTGGCCACTCCACTGAAATGGGATCTTTCACCATTAATATTTTTGTTTTTCTCTCTGTTTTTGCCAAATGTCCTTCATCTATCTTTCAATCTGAGATGGTGTATTCTCAAGCAAAATGCTATGGCTTTTCCCGTAGGCATCTCTCTCTCCTCATCTTCTCACCTGGGGTTTTCTTTGTCTGCACCTTAACCAAATGAACCCCCCCTGCAGCTGTCTGTCCCAACACATCTGTCAATAAAATTTCATAACCTCGCCTGTCACTTTCCATGGTGATTTTTTTTCAGAATTTAACTGCCATGTGGGCTGATATAAAAAAAGGATACCTACTCACTTTTTTAGTGAATATTAATAATTACCTATTATGTAGGATTTAAATGTTGTAGTGAGCAAACGCCATTAGCCTACCTTCAAAAGCATTTATATTATGACTAGGGATGAAGACAAACAAATGCCAACAAATTAGGACGTACTATAAAATAATTATGTCTGGGGGAGATCACAGTGTGTTCTCAGGAAGGCTGTTCTAAGGAGGTATTACTTGATTTGAAACTTGAAAGATGAGCGAGAGCCATGGAGAATGCATCCTAGTACATGCTGTGCTGGAAGCAAACACTCCGAGCTGAGCAGACGCATAAAGGCTGGTGGCTATAAAATGAGACCAGGAAACAGAGACTTGAGGTAAAGGGGAGGTTAAGTACCAATTAAACCATACTTAGTAGGTTAGCAGTTAAAGTTTTATTTTGTATCCAACAGTCATTGAAGGGTTTTACACACTAGGTGACATCATGTTTATTTATATTTTTGTAAGATTACTTTGAGGTTCTAGAGAACAGACTGAAAGATGGGGAAGAAAGAAAGACATGGTACCAGTTAGAAGGCTAATAGCACAGTCTGAACTGGGAAACAGCAGAATGGATTAGCTACTGGGAATGGAGAGAGAAAGAAGTTGTTTCATTTGAAACAGGATTGGCAAGGTATGTTAATGGACTGGAGAGGGTGTGGGTGTTCAAGAGAAAGGGGAGTCAGGTTTTTGACTTGAACAAATGAGAGGATGGACGACTGCACCATGATTCAATTTTAGCTGTAACATTGGAGCTTATGGAAGAGGTCTCTGCTAGGGAAATAAAACTGTACTTACAGAATACAAAGTCAGAAGTGAAGGAGACAGGGAAAAGGAACTGAGAAAGAGGGGCCTGAAGTGTAGCAGGAAACCTAGGAGAACACAATATTTCAGGAAGAAAGAAATGTTATGTGTATCAATGAGAGACTCTGTGAGGAAAAATTAAAAATTGTCCACTAAGTTGTCAATCTGGCCAGTCGATGAATTCAACAAGGCTTTTGTTTTTGTTTTTTTCCTTGGGGGGGGGCGGGGAAGGGGGAAGGAACTAGGTGACAGGTTAAGAATGAAAGAATGCATTACCACGGAGTCTTCCCGGAATCAATGCCTTAGTACAAAGAGGTCACTTATGAGAGGAATATCAGACACCTGAATTCTGAACAGAGAACTGGAAAAGCATGACGGTCTAGGAGAGGGATTATTCCAAAGGAATTGTACCACCTAATGAGAAAAAAAAATGGGATCTTCGAACTGAAGAGACGAATGCTAAATTTTAAGATTTCAGAGCCCTTTTTTACGTCATCCAATCCGGTAGAGAAGTGATAGGAATCATCCTTCTATTGCTGCAATAATTTAAAAACATTGTAACATACTTAGGATATCAAATTGAAGATACATTGTTAAAGAACAAGGGCATACAATGGGTAAATACGTAAGGTGAAAGGAGGTAATGGTGCCAATTTCCACTTTTTCCAGAATCTGTCAGGTGTTTAAATTTTCCCTGGAATAGGGATTTGAATGGTCCTTCAGCATCACATGAAATAAAGCCTGTGAAACCATAGAAAACTGTAAGGTGTTCTGCAATAGCAGCAACTATATTATTTTATCTTATTTTTTTAAGATTTTATTTATTTATTTGACAGAGAGAGCACAAGCAGGGGGAGGGCAGGCAGAGGGAGAAAGAGACTACCCCCCCCACCCCCAGCAGGAAGCCCAATTTGGGACTTGATCTCGGGACCCTGGGATCATGACCTGAGCCGAAGGCAGACACTTAAAGGACTGAGCCACCCAGCACCCCAATATTATTTTATTCTAAAAAATCATTGATCTAAGGTCAAAGGCTGATAACTCTGGTACTATATATTAAAACTTGACAGAAACATACGTATAATAACTTGATAATAGTTATCTCCTATTTTAAATACATTCAAAACTTGATTCAGACTTTCAAAGTTTGTATTAAATCAGTCATTATTAAACAGTATTATGTTCTCAAGAAGTTATATCTTTATGCTTTTTTTCAGGGTCTTTTAAAGGAATTATTAAAATCATTATTCCTGAATTCTTATTTTTCAGCAATCTCAAATTTCATCTGAAATAATCTGTGGCTGGTTATGAATACTCACTGAATTTCATTTTCCCTGACAAACAGAACCTAAATTTTTCAGAGGACTATTCTAGGAGTTTAAATGTCTTTAATACATTGAATATTTACTTGGATGATTTTTTGAAAGAAAAATCAGAATGAGGAAATGTGAAGAAAGGACTCCATCGTGTGGCCAGAAGCTAATAATACAACAGCAGTCGAGAATGGGAGTTAACTTTCTATGTTCTTTAGACGTTCAGAATTGTGCTGACCAATCATTCAGGGGGTAAAGCAAGGCAAAATTAGCATCATGTAGGCACATGGACGCAGCTGTCCTGTACCACATGCTGGAATTCCCACATGCAGCTCTCCAGCGGAATGTTCAACGTTAACTTCTTTTCTGCGCTCATGTGTTCGCTAGCTTAAGTGAATGACAAAAACCTTCCAAGAGCTGTTTGCAATCTTTTGATTCCAGGTTCTCACCTCACACTCTCTCCGTAATGCACTCAAGCTGATAATTCTCTTCCCATACTTTTCTAAAAGAACTATCAAGGTCAACAATGATCTCAATATTAAGAGCATAGAATCGAATTCTGCTTACTATTGGTGACTTATCCCTGGGCGGTAGGGAGACCTAAGGAGTGAAATCTTTTTCAGAATACTAATTTAGGATATTAAGAACTACAAGGGCTGACTATGCTTGAAGTGTGAGGACATGGTCCACAGACTGAAATAATGCGTAGTAACAATTTACATAAAGAGTTTATTAAATTCTTCACCAAGATAAAAACTAATAATAAACTTAAGGGTTTATTACTTTCACAAAAACACCTATCCTCACCACCAAACTTCCCTTACAGAGCAAGGAATGCCTTTTAAAATTGAATATGGGTAGTAGTTATTATTTCATGTGGTTAACTAGCTAAAAATAATGTTTCATTGGCACATTAGTTCCTTACTAATGAACAACCTGCTACCATGAAGGTTTAACCGATAAATAAAAGAACAAATCTAACATCATGTCATAGTTGAGGAATGGAACTGAACTAATATTTGAAGACAAATAAAACAAAGAGCAAGTTCTTGTTTCAAAGCCACACTTAAATTTCTGTCCGAGCTATCACCATTATCATTTGTTTGTGAAAACTCTGCATATAGTAATTGACTTTTAGTTAGCCATAAGTATCTTGAATTTTTAAGCATATGTGTATGTACCACACCTTAAAAGAAGGGATATCCACTTAAAATCTTACATGACTACATCAGAAAACTGAAAAGAAGTGTCTATCTATGTTTATTTTTCAGAAGACTTCAGATCTTACACTAATAAATTTACTTAGAGTTTTTTCCACACAGGTAATATCTTGGGATGTATACCTCAAATCTTATGACTTGAAACATGGATGTCTACTTTTTTTTTTTAGTGATTTATTTATTTGAGAGAGAGAGAGTGCATGAGTGAGGGGAGGGGCAGAGGGAGAGAATCTTCAAGCAGACTCCCTGCTGAGGGCAGAGCCCAAGACAGGACTTGATCTCATGACCTGTGAGATCATGGCCTGAGCCAAAATCAAGAGTTAAAGGCTCAACTGACTGAGCCACCCAGGCACCCCATGGATGTCTACTTTTCAAACGAAAAAGCATTTCTGCTTCCTTTTGTCCCCATTATTTTGTACATGGACTTATCATGACCCACAGGACTTTATGTTGGGAGGGTCTATATACCACATTGGTGTTTTGATCTTTCCCATAGGACAGTAAGGAAATTAGGGATTTATTTAATGGCCTTTAAAAGGGATTTCTCTAGAAAAATTATACTAATGCACATGAGACTCTGTTGAGCATATGACCTGACCCCTGGACATATTAACTCTAAGGACACTCTTCTTCTCCCCACATTTGTTATCGCCAATTTTTCTAGAAAATGACTATAAATCAGCTTAAAGTTCAATGGCCCCGATTAGGTTCTAAAATTTTCAAAGCCTGGAACATAGTCTGGCCCAATAAATAATGAATGTTCATGCCTGAGACTGAATTCTGGGCTCAAGGAAAATCATTCTTGGGATTTATTTGACATTACCAATACAACAAATATTTCTCTATTCCTCCTGGAATAAATTTTGAACAAGCCCTTNNNGCTGAAATATAACTTGAAATAAGCTTTCCCTTGCTTCTCTCTAGGTGATTACCACCCACTGTTCTCTCTGCTTTGTGGCATCAAACACATCCTTCCTCTCATTCTTAGAGCGGGAAAGCTCCAATTTTCACACACTACTACTTTTACCTTGAATTGTTCTGTCCAAATTCTATTATTGATGCAATAACATTAATTCACTGTGGCTTCTCCTGATTAATTCTATGCATTTGAGGTTTTAACTCAAACATTTAAATTAAATTATTGATGTTATTAAGTATAATTATGAAGCTACAACTTCAGGAATAGCATAGAGCTATGGGTAGAGAAGCTTCTGCCAAAGGATGGAAGATAATTTCATAGAAAAGAAACTTGAAAATAAAGGCTATAATAGCACTTGGGGGTTTAGGAATCTATATATTACACGTATCTATGATAGTCATGCCTTGGAGGGGGATTGGAATTTAGAACCCACCCTTTACAGCGTACCCTCTCTTTGTGTCCTTGGGGTTCCTGCCAGCTATAGTCTAAATAAGTACAGCAAACTTTGAAGTAATTTAACAACCTTTTGTTTTAGCAGTGACGTTGGTTTTATAAGGTTCATTTACTTTATGAAAATTCTACAATCAGGTTCTTGTGGAACCTATTGACTTAGCGTTGTGGTAGATTGTTTAAGCTCAGTATGAAAACTTTATTTAACCCCACAAAACTTTCCTTGAGAGGTTAAGCTGTTATTATTCTTTTCTGGAAGAAGGCAGTATATAAATTCACACTGACGTTGACTGCCTATTTGTACAAAAGCCCACACTAACCACTAACCACTATCTGGTTTTCCTTTACTTTTCTCTTTTTCTTAAAAAAATATGATAGCACGGAAAGGGGTGTTGAAAGCTGATGCAGTTGGGAAATAAGAGCTAAGAGGTGAGAAAGAATCCGTAACCTTTCTCCGGGACTAGTTAAATTATGTAAAGTAAACTCAGTTTAATAAAAGAGTATAGGAAAAGAATAATAATCCATCTTAGAAAGATTTCCTCAAAATATTACAAAGTATCTTACAGTGGAACTGTATAAGATGGTTCTACTTAAAAAGGACATGTGCTTATATATATTTAATGATATTTTTGAAACACCTATTAGCCACCAGGCACTGTGAAGAGGACTGAAAATCCAGCAGCACACGAGGAAATGCTTCTTCTGCCTGGACTGGTCTTACAGGAATCTATGCTGTCATTCTTCAAGGACGGGAATCAGGGAGATGCGGTTTTACTGAGATCGGGAAACGGCCTCCTTTTTACCATCTAAAATATGTAAATATTTTCAGAAAAAGAAAATGAAAAAAGGAAAGAAGGGAAGAAAAATCTGACTGTGTCCTCCCTCTTTTACTAAAGCTAGCTCACTCTGATTTTATAGCTGTCTGTAGAAATAAGAAGTCGAATTAAATGGCTGAGGTCCCTTCCAGATTTAAACATCTAAGAACCTCCAAACAATTCTACAGGTAATCGAAGCAACCCATTCCTGAGGAAGATCAATGAGGTAGCGCCCGAGTCTACCTGGGAAGATGGGGGAGATGTCAAGAATAGGGCCCACTCCTCATGCGCTGGAGCCCATCCCTATGTGTCTTCCAGATTCTGCAAAGCAACTTCAAGCCAGGGAAGACCCATGTTGCCTCGTGGCCTTTGTGATGTTATTGGTATAATTTTAGAACAAAATTTGAGAATAGAAAGAATAACTTTTTCTCTCTTCTTGGAAGATTAATTCTGATACCAATATTAATACTTACACTGACAGTAGTGCTGATACTAGTACTAACAACAGCAACAACTAAGACTGAGTCTCTACTGGGTGAATTCTATGTGCCAAGCACAGCCGGTGCATGAACTTGAGAAAATCTCATGTGAGAGATAAGCATGGAAATCATGTATTTATAATGTATAGCTAAAATTAAAACAACATTCCTTCATAAAAGATATTTATTGATCTCCCACTACTGCCAAGCATTTATGAAAAGCACTGGCTAGATCCATGAACAAGACAGACTTACACGTCATAGTGACTTCTGCAGCACTGCTCCCAGCGTGGAGGGCCAGCTCCATGGGTCCACCACGTAGGCAGTGGCACAGGGCCTGTGCTCAGAAGGACTTGTACGTGATTCAGTGCTCTGCAGTTCAGAAATTATTAGCCAGGGGCCTCACACTTTCAACCCAGCAAATTACGTAGCTGGCTGTGACGAGAGGCACTGGCATTGCCCAATGGGTTTGCAGACATGCAGATGCTCAGGCTCCACCCAGACCTCCTGAATCAGAACCTGCAATGTCACAAGATCCCCAGGTGGCTGGTGTGCACACTCGGTTGTGACAAGCCCTAATACACACCAGATGTTCCCAGGCAGATTGCAACTGGGTCTGCATCTTCCTTTTGCCTATTACTTTGTGAGTTTACGCAGCTCTCAGAATCCTCCCTTGCAACATAGAGAAAATAATAGTTGCTAAATTAAGTAATACAGCGAATTCTTAGCACAGTGATGGGTACATGGAAAGTTATGGTAAACTTTAGCTTAGAAGGGCCATTATTATTACACTACGGCCTCACTACTTCTACTTTGCTGCTTCTGTAATTATTGGCAACAATATTCAGGGGCTTAAAATCTTGCCTAACTTATTCTCAAATGCATTACCACTTCAATGAAGATTGTTTGTCGAATGCTAGTACGTTAGTAAATGAGCTTCTTCTCGCCTTTTGTTAGGAAGGGGGATCCCTTTTTCACTTCGAAAGAGATCGTAAGCAATCCCCCTGTGTTTCTCAACAAGGCGACAGTTCTCTCTCCTAGCAGACCCCTGCCCAGTCTAGCCTGCAACAGACCCACCTGCGAGTGCAGGTAATTATCCCCCATCTAGGCCAACTAACTCAGAATCTCCAACGATGCAGCCTTGGAAACCTGTTGTTATTATTATTAATTTTGGTTATGATGTATTTATTTATTTATTTATTTATTTATTTATTTATTTATTTTTGCTTTTTTGCTTATAGACTGGGTTGGGTCAGGCAAAGTGTGAGAAGCATGGTTAGTTCTGCACCAAAGGGTAAAGCAGAGCCATAAATGGGAGAAAAATGGACCCTGAGCTCTGAGACAGAAACGATATACAACCTGTCAGGAAGGAGAGTCCAGTGTAGGTCTGGAAAGTGGTTCAGAAGGGAGTGATGAATTGTGTGAGGGCCTGGCAGCTCTGAGTGCTTGATGCCTCCTGCTCAATGCAGGGTGATGTGGCCTCTTAAAAGCTCTCAGGAGGGTCAGGTGAATCGAAAATCTTCTGCACCTTGTTCAGGGTGGATCTCACTTTACATCTCAGGCATGTTTCTGACTTTATTTTTTTTCTCCTTCCTTCCTTCCTTCCTTCCTTCCTTCCTTCCTTCCTTCCTTCCTTCCTTCCTTCCTTCATTCCTTCCTCCCTCCCTCTCTCCCTCTCTCCCTCTCTCCCTCCCTCCGTCCTTCCTTTTCTTTTTGTGGGGAGAGGGGAGAGAGGAATCCAATTTTCAAGGCGGATGATCTAAGTTTGGACCTAGGTCCCTTTACCAACAAGCTCTCTGTGGCTGTGAGCAAAGTATTTCTATTCTTTTGTAGTAAGTTCCTGATCTGGAAAATGAGAAATGGGCTCAAAATGTTGCCTATGTTTTCTTCCAGGGTCAACTTTCCATAATTTACAGACCTGGTAATTCTCTCTTTTTGTTAATTCTGCATAACTCAAGGGTCTTTCTGAGGTATCCTGTGGGAAACCTAATTTTTAATAGTATTTTCATCCATAATTCTTTTACATACCACAGTTAAGGAGTCGTTGTTCTAGTGGGTGCCTCTGATCATTACAATGCAGTTTCAACATTAAAAATTAACAATTTAGAACTTTTTTGCATCTCACTAGTCAATGGCTCAGTTACACATCTTTTTTTATTCGTTTCCCAGACTTCTACAGTTGTGTTTACTGGGATCAGTTACCAATGATCTACGTTGAACTGCTATCTACTCCAGTTACTGTATGACTTCCCATAACTTACTTAACTTCTCCGTGTCTGATTTTCCTCATTTAAAAAGGGGATAATAATAGAAGCTCACTCATGAGATTGTTATGGGGCTTTAGTTAGTTATTACATGCAAGATACCTAAGAGTCAGTGTCTTGAACATGGCGAGAACTCAGTAGATTTCTGTTGTTATCATGATTATTATCATTAAAAGTCAAGATATCACATGAGCTTTCTGCCAAAATTTTGGGATAACATTTGGAATCTATTAGTTCTTGAGAGAATCACTACAAAGTAAGAAGTTCAGGGATATAGATTTTTAAAGAAGTATATCTTTCATGTTTCTGCTCTGTTTCCAACTAAGAGTTTACTGTGTTAAAATTGATATTTTTAAAGGATTCGTTTTCAGTTCTTACAAAAATAAAGGCGTTAGGGTTTCTGATCATAATTCTCTAAGACAAGCATAACTCTTCCTATTTAAAATCTTTTATACTGAAATTATGTGTTTACTTAGATATTTTATATTTTCCAGCATTTGATTAACTTCTTTACCTAAAGCAATTCATAAGCCCCTAATCTTTTCAAGAGCTTCCACATTTCATGAACTTAGATCACAAGCAAACATACTTTGCAACCATCTTCAAAGGAAAGAGTGGACAGAATCCATTCTGCACAGTGCATTTTACTACCATCACTAAATTATATTTACTGGAAAATACAAGCAATTTACATGCAGTGACATTTTTTT